>NC_089597.1:124239991-124599991 GCF_019320115.1 Miscanthus floridulus | reverse complement strand
ACCCGGGCGGCACGCCACTCCCCGCCGATATCCTACGACCAGCTGTTGGTACGGGGTCCCTGGCTGGGGGACCTGTCTGACCTGAGCCTGGACAAAGGAAAATCGCTGGTGGCTTACGGCGATGCCTAGTCGTCCAACCCCGCTCCGCCACTCCCTGAAGAGCCGACCCCCGGCGGGGCAGAATCTGGAGACGGCCCCCATCCCCATACCCCTTTGGGTTGAGAAATGCCGCCACCTCTTATGCCTACGCTTACGCCGCCGCTCACGAGCACCCCTCGAAACGCTGCCAGCGCTTCGCTCTCGACCTGAGCACCCACTCCAACTCCTCGGACGAGGACGAGGCATGGCCCGGGGTGGATTTCTCCGAATTCCACAACCCTGGGGCTTTGCGCCAATTCTTGGCCGCAAGCGACTACTGCCTCGGCTATTCCGACTCCGACGATGAGGGGACTCACGATCCATCCCGTGAGTGCTTCCACGTCGGGCTCGGGATGCCAAGGGCGGGCGAAGAGGAGGAGAGGACAGGCAACCATTCCCCGCCCCGAGCAGGGGCGGGCGATGCCACACCTCCGCATCCCGAAGCCCCGACAGCACGGAACGAGAATCCCGTCCGCATGGAGCATCGACGCCCAGACTTGGAGCAGCTCCGCGAGCTCCAAGCCAAGGTTGAACAAGACCGACTCCTTCTGCAACAGCTACAGGACACTCTCGAGCAGGAGCAGCAAGAGCGCGGAGAGGGCGGAGGAGCCCGACGGAGGGCCCGCAACGTCTATCACCGTATCGACGACAACGAGGGGGATGAGCCGCCCCCAATCTTTAACCGCGCTAGCCAGAATGTCGCAGCGGCTGCGATACTGGTCCGAGCAATGCCCGAGCCCTCCACCACCGAGGGGCGACGGGTCCGCAGAGAGCTCCGCGACCTCCTCGAGACCGCAGCAGTGCAGCAGGCCGAAAGTTCCGCCTCCCGCCGGCGCGGAGGCACTTCGGAGCAACCCACGGCACGACCTCGCCAAGGCCAGGATACCTCGGTCCGTCCTGAGCCCGCTCGCGCGCCGACGGTCAACAGGGCCCCCTCGGTGCGCGACCGACCTGGACACCAACGCGAGGTACAAGGCGACCACGAGGTAGTTGGCAGGCGACGGCGCCACGACGACGGAGCCGCCCGGGGATACCACCCACACCGAGGCGGTCGCTACGACAGTGAAGAGGACCGCAGTCCTTCTCCCGAGCCACCTGGCCCTCGGGTCTTTAGTAGAGCCATCCGCAACGCGCACTTCCCAGCCCGATTCAGGCAACCTGCCAACCTCACAAAGTATAGCGGCGAGACGAACCCCGAGCTATGGCTAGCCGATTATCGCCTGGCTTGTCAGCTAGGTGGTGCGGACGATGACCTGCTCATCATCCGCAACCTCCCTTTGTTCTTGTCAGACTCAGCGCGAGCCTGGCTCGAACACCTTCCCCCCGCACAAATCCACGACTGGCACGACTTGGTGAGGGTCTTCGTCGGGAATTTCCAGGGCACCTATGTGCGCCCCGGGAACTCCTGGGACCTCAAAAGTTGTCGCCAGAAGCCGGACGAGTCTCTTCGAGATTTCATCCGGCGCTTCTCCAAGAAATGCACCGAGTTGCCCCGCGTCGGTGACTCGGAGATCGTCCAAGCATTCCTCTCTGGCACCTCCTGCCGAGACCTGGTCCGAGAATTGGGCCGGAATGTACCAACCACAGCGGCCGCACTCCTCGACATCGCCACCAACTTCGCCTCGGGCGAAGAGGCGGTTGGGGCCATCTTCCCCAACAACGACGCCAAGGGGAAGCAGAAGGACGAGGCCCCCCAGGCCTCGCCCACCCGCGTCCCCAAGAGAAAGAAGAAGGGTCGCCCAGGGAAGCAGGAGGTCCTCGAGGCCGTCCATGCCGCCACAACAGATCGCAGGAATCCCCGAGGCCCCCGCGGCCCCGGGTTATTTGACGACATGCTGAAGAAGCCCTATCCTTACCATCAAGGTCCGGTGAAGCATGCTCTCGAGGAATGCACCATGCTCCGGCGTTACTACGCCAGGCTTGGGCTCCCCGACGACGAGGACGCCAGGAAAAGGGGCGCCGGTGAGAGGGACGGCGATAAAGATGATGGGTTCCCCGAGGTACGCAACGCCTTCATGATCTTTGGCGGACCCTCGGCATGCCTCATGGCGCGCCAGCGAAAGAGGGAACGCCGGGAGGTCTTCTCGGTCAAGGTGGCCACCCCCCGGTACCTCGATTGGTCTCGGGAAGCGGTCACCTTTGATCGGGATGACCACCCCGATTATGTTCCAAACCCCGGGCAGTACCCGCTTGTCGTCGACCCGATCATTGGCAACACCCGGCTCACCAAAGTGCTCATGGACGGAGGCAGCGGCCTCAATATCCTCTACGTCAACACTCTGGAGCTCCTGGAGCTCGACCAGTCACGGCTTCGAGGCGGTTCCGCGCCCTTCCACGGCATCGTGCCAGGAAAGCGCACACGACCCCTCAGGCGCATCGACTTACCCGTCTGCTTTGGCACTCCCTCCAACTACCGCAAGGAGGTCCTCACCTTCGAGGTGGTTGGATTCAAGGGGGCTTACCACGCCATCTTAGGGCGCCCGTGCTACGCCAAGTTCATGGCGATCCCCAACTACACCTACCTCAAGCTCAAGATGCCAGGCCCCAACGGCATCATCACCGTCGAGTCCACGTACGAACACGCATACGACTGCGACGTCGAGTGCATCGAGTACGCCGAGGCCATCGCGGAGGCCGAGGCCCTCATCGCCGATCTCGACCAGCTTGCTAACGAGGTTCCCGACGCCAAGCGGCGCGTCAGGACCTTCGAGCCCGCGGAGGACGTCAAGCTCATCCCCGTCGATCCCACCGTCCCCGACGGCCGAGGACTGAAGGTCAGCGCCACCCTCGACAGCAAATAGGAGGCCGTGCTCGTCGACTTTCTCCGTGCGAACGTCGATATGTTCGCATGGAGCCCCTCGGACATGCCGGGCATACCAAGGGAGGTCGCCGAGCACGCCTTAGATATCCGGGCGGGCTCCAGACCGGCAAGACAGCGCCTGCGCCGGTTCGACGAGGAGAAGCGCAGGGCTATCGGCGAAGAAGTGCAGAAGCTCGTAGCAGCCGGGTTCATCAAGGAAGTATTCCATCCAGAGTGGTTGGCTAACCCCGTATTAGTCAGGAAAAAAAGTGGCAAGTGGAGGATGTGTGTGGACTACACTGGTCTAAATAAAGCGTGCCCGAAGGTCCCGTTCCCACTACCACGAATTGACCAAATCGTCGACTCCACTGCAGGATGCGAAACCCTCTCCTTCCTTGATGCGTATTCCGGTTACCACCAAATCAAGATGAAAGAGTCCGACCAGCTCGCGACTTCTTTCATCACTCCATTCAGCATGTACTGCTACGTAACCATGCCGTTTGGCCTCAGAAACGCAGGGGCTACTTACCAGCGGTGCATGATCCAAGTCTTTGGCGAACACATCGGGCGAACCATCGAGGCCTACGTGGATGACATCGTAGTCAAGTCTAGGAAGGCCGGTGATCTCGTCGACGACTTGGAGACTGCCTTCACATGTCTCAGAGAGAAGGGCATCAAGCTCAACCCCGAGAAGTGCGTCTTCGGGGTTCCCCGAGGCATGCTCTTGGGATTCATAGTCTCGGAACGTGGAATCGAGGCCAACCCGGAGAAGGTCTCGGCCGTGACCAACATGGGCCCGATCCGAGACCTCAAAGGGGTGCAGAGGGTCATGGGATGCCTCGCGGCCCTAAGCCGCTTCATCTCGCGCCTCGGCGAAAAAGGCCTGCCCCTGTACCGCCTCTTGAGAAAGTCCGAGCGCTTTTCTTGGACCACCGAGGCCGAGGAAGCCCTCGCCAGGCTCAAAGCACTGCTCACCAACCCCCCCGTCCTGGTTCCGCCCACCGAGGGCGAGCACCTCTTACTCTACGTCACCGCGACAACCCAAGTGGTCGGCGCGGCCGTAGTAGTCGAGAGGCAGGAGAAGGGACATGCTCTACCCGTCCAGCGACCTGTCTACTTCATCAGCGAGGTGCTCTCCGAGACTAAGACGCGTTACCCCCACATCCAGAAGCTGGTTTACACCATAGTCTTGGCTCGACGCAAGTTGCGTCACTACTTCGAGTCCCACCCGGTGACTGTGGTGTCGTCTTTTCCTCTGGGAGAGATAATCCAAAACCGGGAGGCCTCGGGTAGAATAGCCAAGTGGGCTGTTGAACTCATGGGGGAAACCTTGTCTTTCACGCCTCGAAAAGCGATCAAATCACAGGTCCTGGCCGACTTTGTAGCCGAGTGGACCGACACACAGCTGCCACCCGTTCAAATCCAATCAGAATGCTGGACCATGTACTTCGACGGGTCTCTGATGAAGACTGGGGCTGGCGCGGGCCTGCTCCTGGTCTCGCCCCTTGGAGTACACATGCGCTACATGATCCGGCTTCACTTCGCTGCCTCCAACAATGTGGCCGAATACGAGGCCCTCGTCAACGGCCTGCAAATCGCCATCGAACTTGGAGTGCGGCGTCTCGAAGTACGGGGTGATTCGCAGCTCGTCGTCGATCAGGTGATGAAAGAGTCAAGCTGCCATGACCCCAAAATGAAGGCGTACTGCACGATAGTACATCGCCTCGAGGACAAGTTCGACGGCCTCGAACTCAACCACGTCGCGCGAAAGTTCAACGAGGCCGCAGATGAACTAGCAAAGATGGCGTCGGCACGGACCCCGGTTCCCCCGAACGTCTTCGCCAGAGACCTCCACAAGCCATCCGTCGACTACGCCTCGGCGATAGAAGAAGGCCCATCGACCGAGCCCACCGCAGGGCTCGAGGCCCCCTCTACCACCGAGACCTCGCCAGCCAAGCCCGAGGCCATGGCGATTGACGCAGAGCCTCCCAAGGTCGACCAAGGAACGGACTGGCGAGTCCCTTTCCTTGATCGCCTCGTTCGGGGAGAGCTTCCTACGGACAGATCGGAGGCCCGACGGCTTGCGCGACGCGCCAAGACTTACGTCCTCTGCGACGGCGAGTTGTATAGGCGTAGCCCATCTGGTATTCTCCAACGATGCATCACCACCGAGGCAGGCCAATCCTTACTTTGGGACTTGCACGCGGGAGTCTGCGGGCACCACGCGGCGCCTCAGACGCTCGTGGGTAACACCTTCCACCAAGGTTTCTATTGGCCAACCGCGGTGGCCGACGCCACGAAGCTAGTACGCTCCTACGAGGGATGCCAGTACTACGCTCGACAGACGCACCTCCTGGCCCAAGCCCTCCAAACCATCCCCATCACATGGCCATTCGCTGTGTGGGGGCTGGACATGGTTGGGCCTCTACAGAAGGCACCCGGGGGCTATACCCATCTGCTGATAGCCATCGACAAATTCTCCAAATGGATCGAGGCTCGTCCGATCACTCAGATCAAATCCGAGCAAGCGGTGCTGTTCTTTACGGATATCATCCACAGGTTTGGGGTTCCTAACACCATCATCACTGACAATGGGACACAATTCACCGGTCGCAAGTTCCTAACGTTCTGCGACGACCACCACATCCGGGTGGCCTGGTCGGCCGTAGGACACCCAAGGACGAATAGCCAAGTAGAGCGTGCCAACGGCATGATCCTACAAGGCCTTAAGCCAAGGATATTCAACCAGTTGAAGAAGTTTGGCAAGAAATGGCTTGCCAAACTCCCGTCAGTCATCTGGAGCCTAAGAAATACCCCGAGCCGAGCCACGGGATTCACACCGTTCTTCCTGGTCTATGGAGCCGAGGCCATCCTCCCCACTGACTTAGAATACGGTTCCCCGAGGCTACAGGCGTACAACGAGCAAAGCAACCGCACTGCCCGCGAAGACGCCCTCAACCAACTGGAGGAAGCCCGAGACGTCGCGCTGCTACACTCGGCCAGGTACCAGCAAGCCCTACGACGCTACCAAGCCCGGCGCGTCCGAAGCCGAGACCTGAAGGTGGGCGACCTAGTGCTGAGACTGAGGCAGAGCAACAAGGGCCGCCACAAGCTGACCCCACCCTGGGAAGGGCCGTACATCGTCGCTCAAGTGTTGAAGCCCGGGACCTACAAGTTAGCCAACGAGAAGGGCGAAATCTTCACCAACGCTTGGAACATAGAACAGCTACGTCGTTTCTACCCTTAAAATTCCAAACGTTGTTTACTTTGTTTCTCGAAATGCAATAAAGAAGCGTTCTTAGTTGTTATAATTTTTCGAGAAACCCCCCCTTATAGGCAAGCCGATTGTATAGAACCCAAGGACCGTACGATCGTCTCAAAGGTGAAAAGGCCGGCTGAGCCGTGAGAACGGCCTACGCCTCCGGGCTACGGCAACTCCCTCACCACCTTTTCACCCAAAGGACAGCGTAGGCTCCGAGGAAGTTCTGTACAGAGAGCTTGTCTATCAATAGGGGCTCGACGTCACAATAGCGCTATAAGGGAGACTCGGCTCTACCTCTGCAAAGCCAGGCCTCCCTCGGGGGCTAGAAAGGGGGAACCCCCTAAGTCCCGAACACCATTTGTTAATAGTCTTTCAAAAAATTTCTACGCCAAACTCTCTCGCACTCCGACGGGACCTTCACAAGAAACCCAAAGACCAAAAGCTTGTCTCGAGTCCAAAGGGCCGGTCGAGTCGTGAGAACGGCCTACGCCTCTGGGCTACGGCAGCTCCCTCACCACCCTTTGCCAAAGGACGGCATAAGGTTCCGAGGAATTTCTTTACGGGTTCCCAAGATCGAGACAGAGGGCACAGGCTCGAAGTAGAACAGAAACGGTTAAAAGACCCACATACGCAAATACCTTAAAGGCCTCGACGGCCACAAAAACGTCACGATACGGCAACTAACTCAATCCGGTTACATGGCCCCTTTTGGCCCAGGTCAAACCTCAAGGATCGGCGACTGGCGCGGGAGGAACCACCTCTTCTTCAAACAGACCAGCCAACGCTGTGCCAGGTGCCTCGGCCGCCTCCAACAGCCTCACGACCTCTGCATCAGCCTCCTCGTCATCTTCTGGCAACACATAGCCGTCGCTGACAGCCTTGAGGTTGATGGCGTAGTGCGAGGAGACAACGGCCAGGGCGCGCTTGACACCCGTGTGCAACGCCCCTCGGAGTCTCTCACGGACGTGGCCGCTCAACGCAATCAGGCGGCTCCCAAGGGAGCTAGCTGATTGGACCTCCTCGACGTCCAGAGCCTCGCAGGCGGTCCGGACAGCGCTACGCAGCGCCTCGTGCTCCCGGACCTCGACATTCAGCGCTGCTTGCACTGCGACGGAGGCCTCAGCCGCCTGGGAGGCCTCTTTCTCCAGATCTACGTCGCGACGAGGGGTCAGGAGTCAAACGCGAACCAGAGCAAATGGAGCGAGGAACATGGTCCAGCGGAACTTACCCTCGGCCTTGCTCTTCCAGGCTGAGACCTCGACCCGAGAGGCCTCGGCCGCCTTGGTAGCCTCTGCCAAGGCAACTTTCGTCGCCTGATGCTCGCTCTGCTCTGCACCCAGCTGCCCGGCTGTTTCCTTAGCAGAGGCCGTCGCTTCTTGGGCCCAAAGCCTGAAGGAGTCTCGCTCCTCCTCCAGTTCCTTGATCTTGGCCACCAGAGGGGCGGACTGCTCCTTAGCCGCGGCCAACTCGGCCTGAATGTCAGCACAACGAAGGCGGAGGTCCTCCACTTCCGCACTCCGCGCCGACAATAGCCCCTGGGCATCGGCAAGCAGGCCCTTTTGGCGCCAGAGCTGGTCCCAGATATCCCTCTCATTTCGCAGGAACACCGATTTCCCAAGGGATCGGGTCTCGAGCTCCTAAGAAGGCAAAACAAAAAACGCACGTCAAACACTGCGAGGGGGCTCGGAGAGAAAACAACGCGGCACGAGAGAGGAAAGTACTTACCCGCGTGACACCGGGCAAGTCCTGACCCATAATAGTCATCGCTGTCTGCAGCGACCGCACTGCCAGTTGGCGGTACTGCTCGAGGGTGCCCCAATGCCCCCCTCTGCGGTATCTTCAAGGGCGAACACGGGCTCCCCCTCGGGGTCAGCCCGGTTCCGCCAGAAAACACGCGGGAAGTTCCACCCACGAGGCTCGGGCCGTAGCCGGACAAGAGCCGAACTCCCCTCGGCGGGATCTGGGACTGGCTGCTCCATGGTACTAGCCGCCTCGACGTCCGCCGCCTCCTTCCCATGGGAGGAATCATCAGACGAGATTGCCTCAACCAGGGGCGGCGCCAAAACTTGCTCCGTCTCCATCTCCATCGCCTCGGTCTCGACGGACCCGGGGGCTCTGGCCTCCGCCATCTCTACCTCGATGGCCCCGGCGTCCACCGCCCGGGCGTCGGAGGTCTTGGGGGCTCCGGCCTCACCCTCAATGGCCTCGGCAATAGCAGACGCCCCAGCCTCCTTCGCCCCAAGACCCACAACATCGCGAGGCATGGGCTCCTCCTCCTCCACTCGCTCCGCGGTCGCCTCGGCCCCCTTTTCCTGGGCAGCCGCCTCCTCCGAAACAGCTTCGCCCGACGCCGCGCCGCGTCGCATGCCAGCCTGCGCCTCCGCTGCCTGATGGGCGGAGGAGCTAACGTTCACCTTGAGCGCCTTACGGGGCGCCAAGGGAGGATCTCCCACCAGAAGCGTCTGGCTGGAAGAAAAGACACTCCCAAGGTCACCGTGCAACCAAGGGGCAAACAAGAAGTACTACGGACTCCACCAGAGAAGACGCTTACCGCGAACGGGGATGCAGCCGCTTCGACACCGCCAGCCTCCTCTGCAACGGCGGCGGTGGTGGCAGCAGCGCGGCCTCGGTGTCCACCAGTGCCAGCTGGCCTCCGTCGGACCCCGGCACCTCCTCGACCCTTCGCGGAGATAATGGGGTCGCCCCCACCGTCACCCGCTCCACCTCCACCGTCGAACCCATCGGGCTGACGGCACGCTCCTCCGACACCCACGCCTCGGGTGTGTCGGCCTCGGCCCCGGGACGGGCCGCCACTGGCCCCGGGACACCTCCTCCTCCTCCTAGGGGCGTCAGGCTCCTTGCCGGCGCCCCGGGAACCATCTCCCTGATGTCGGGGAGGTGCTCCAGGCAGGCCGTCCCCACCTCGCGCCCGCCGCCGTCGCTCGAAGAATCCGACACCGACGACGAGGGAGACGGTTCCAACGGGAGACCGTCGAGCTTCTGACGCTGGCGACGGGCGTCCAGCTTTTCGTGCGCGAGGATCTTCTTCGTGCGCTTCACCTCCTTGGCATCTTTCTTCTTCTCCTCCTCCTCGGCACGCGCCCTGTTCACGGATCGCCGCCGGGCGTCCTCGGGAACGGGCGGCGGGGAGCCTCGCACGTCTCTTATCCCCTGCGGGAGCGACAAAGTAAGACAATAGACAAGAAGGCCGCGAAAGCCTCGGCAACATCCGACTTACCAGTGAAATGTGCCCCCGTGACGGGCGCATCGGGAACGGCATCAAGTCATCGAGCCTTGGCTTCCCGTCCACCGCTTCTCTCACCCGACGCAGGGTCTCGTCGTCGGTAAGGGCAAAGGCGGACATCTTGACACCAACGATCAAATCGCCCGGGGTCATCTCGAACAGCCGCCGCCGCCGGGCCATCAGCGGCAACACCCTCCGGCGATGAAAAGCCGCCACGACCACGGCCGCCGAAAGGCCGTGGTCACGCGGCTTCCCCAAGGCCCTCAAGAGCGGTTCCAGCCTAGGCTGATCGGCCTTGATGACGCCGTACCCCCATTTCTCTGGTTGACTCTCTACAACCCGCCCGGTATAAGGGGGAAGTCCTCCGCCGTCGTTGCGGAGGTAGAACCAGCCGTCATACCAACGACGGTTGGACGTTGACAGCTGGGCCGGGATGTAGAGGGACTGCCGGTCTTGGCGCACGTGAAGGGTGCAGCCGCTGGCCCTCTGCGCCTTCCGAGCCCCCCTTGTTCCCCCCGGCTTGGTGGTGAACGTCGCTCGGAACAAATGGAGCCACAACTCCCAGTGGGGAGCGATCCCCAGGTACCCCTCATAGACGGCGATGAAGATGGCCGCCTGCGCGATGGAGTTGGGGCTGAAATTGTGCAGCTCCATGCCATAGTAGTGCGGGAGTGCCCGCATGAAGCTATCCACCGGCGACCCGAAGCCTCGCTCGTGGAAGACGATGAAGCTCACCACGTAACCGTCGCGCGGCCTCGGCTCCGACTCGTTCCCCAGAGCAATCCACTCCGGCTCGTCGGGGTCGGTGATCGGGCGAAGAAGACTGGCCTCCACGAGCGACTGCAGCTTCTCCTCGGTGACGTCGGACCGCTCCCAGGGATCCGCCGGGAGGATGACGGGACCACCAGCCATTGCGCGGCGGAGGACGCTGCTACAGCGGTAATCTCTCTCCCTCTCTCTTTCGGTCTCTCGCCCTCGCCCTTCTCTTCCCCGGCGCTCTATGCTCTCAGCAACGGCACGGAGGCAGCAAAAGCGAACGCGGAAAAGGTAAGGAGGGGGAGGGCGAGGCTGTTTGCGTATTTATGCAGGGACGAGTCGAAACCACCGGGCGACGAAATCGGGGAAGTTTCCCCCAGAAAATCCGCTGCGGTTACCCAGATCCGATCTTACCGCACGCGCCCACTCCCTCATTAATTGCGGGTGCAGTTACGTCCCGTCGGCTGAAGCCACGTCGCGTCCAACCGCAGCAACAACAGGCGCCGTTTCACCTCCCCGAAAAAGCCGCCTCAAAAGGCGCGCCTGCCGCTGTTGGTCGTAAGGAGAGGGATAGCCCCCACCCGATTCCTTTCAGGTAAAGGAACTGGGCACCGAGCCCGCTACGGTCCAGGGGTTCGAAGGCTGGGCCCCTAGGGGTTTCGACAGCCGCCCCAGGGCAACAGAGTCAGGGGCGACTACGGGCGAGCCTACGCGAGGCCGAGCCCCAAGCAAGCAAAACGCTTGGGACGCCCTGTGTTGCGTCCGAGACCGGCAGGGAGGTCTCCGAATGGGATCCCACCGTAGGGAGGCACCGAGCCACCGAGGCCCAGCGAACGGCCTCGGCACCCACTAGAGAAACCCTCCGGTATTCCTGGAGCGCGTCTTCGGACCGCTAGCCGACCCCCAGCGAACGGGGTACGGGCCTCCACTCGGACATGCCCGATAACAGCTCACCGGAAATGCCGTTGCTCGCGCCCACCGAGGGTAGCATGGCATCTTCCACCCCTCCTTCCGAGCGAAAAGGAAGCGCGAGGGTCGAATAAAAAGTCAGGAGAACCCCTGACGGCCCTCCTGCTCCGCGCAGAGGCTAAGGGACTCTTTCTGCAGAACATTGCCGAGGCTCAGCGACTTGGGCTCGCACACGAGGGGGCTCGGCAAAACAAACCCTCCTTCCGAGCGAAAAGGAAGCGCGAGGGTCGTTCAAAAAGCCAGAAGAACTCCTGACGGCCCTCATGCTCCGTGCAGAGGCTAGGGAGCTCCTTCTGCAAAGGACGCCGAGACCCCGCGACCTAGGCTCGCACCCGAGGGGGGCTCGGCGGACAGACCCTCACGCGCGAGGGGCAAACCGAAAGCCAGGGGACCTCTGACCGCTCTCTCGCTCCATGCAAGAGACTTGGGGGCTCCTCCTGCAACTTTGCCGAGACCCAGCGGCTCAGGCTCGCACACGAGTGGGCTCGGCAAACAGCCCCCCCCGTCCGAGCGAAAAGGACGTGCGGGAGACGGACAAAAAAGTCGGGAGGGCCCCTGACCACCCTCTCGCTCCGTGCGGAGGCTCGGGGGCTCTTCCTGCACCCAAGATAAAAACAAGCGACCGAGCCCGTTACGGTCCAGGGGTTCGAAGGCTGGGCCCCCAGGGGTTTTCGACAGCTGCCCCAGGGCAAAAGAGTCAGGGACGACTATGGGCAAGCCTGTACGAGCGCGCCCCATGTCGTGTCCGAGACCGGCAGGGAGGTCTCCGAATGGGATCCCACCATAGGGAGGCACCGAGCCACCGAGGCCCAGCGAACGGCCTCGGCACCCACTAGAGAAACCCTCCGGTATTCTTGGAGCGCGTCTCCGGACCGCTAGCCGACCCCAGCGAACGGGGTACGGGTCTCCACTCGGACTTACCCGATAACAGCTCACCGGAAATACCGTCGCACGCACCCACCGAGGGTAGCACGGCATCTTCCACCCCTCCTTCCGAGCGAAAAGGAAACACGAGGGTCGTGCAAAAAGCCGGGGGAACCCCTGACGGACCTCTTGCCCCAGGCGGAGGCTAAGGGGCTCTTTCCGCAACATCGTCGAGGCCCCGCGATCCGAACTCGCACCCACGGGCTCGGCAAACACGATGAAAACGCCTCACTCGAAAGAGAAAAAAGCCCCTGAAGAAGTGAAATCACTCCTCCAGGGCCTCGGGGGCTACACCCGGCGGGTGCGCTCGTGCGCACCCACCGAAGCCTCGAAAACCAAACACCATCCCGACAGGAACTATCAAGAGTCAATTCTCGTCAGAACCTCAGGGGGAGTGCCTCCACTCCCCCCAAGGCTCGGGGGCTACTGTCGGATACCGTGAGAAGGGGTACCCTAAGCAAGATCCAAAAAACGATTGCTTAGACTTCGTAAAGATCGAAACCAGCTAAACGCTGCTGGCCTCGGCCGATTCTCCGACTCGCCCGAGGCCCATCACCGCGGGCATCGGCCGATTCTCCGACTCGCCCGAGGCCCCCTCACCGCGGGTCTCGGCCGATCCCCCGCCAAAAGCCTCGGCCGGGCCACCGACCCTCCGTCTCGCGCAAGGCGGGCTCGGCAGCACTCCGCTACCTCTTCCTTCTCCCGTTCCTCTGGCAAAACGTCGTGTCACATCAACTCAGCCAACTGCTGCCCCTGACAACAGCCGCGTGCCCGGCACAGTACAGCAGAATGGCCAATGGGACAGGAGGCAGGACTGGGCAGGGGTTACCCGCCACTGTACTAACCACCGTGCACATGGGTTGACGCCCATGCCTCACTGTGCTGCCAACTCCTACACCGAGGACAACGCGGCATGGGGAGCCACGTCTGGGCTACTGTGGCCTCGGAATCAGTACCCAGGGCCAATAACTCCCCCCAAGGCCTCAGCAGTTTACTTCAGGGGCTCGACAGCCTGGGGACCCATGTCCGCCAAAGTCCCCCGCGATGGCTTGGCCTCGGCACCTACAGAGCCACAACCCCCTACGACGTCATCACGTGATGGCCTGCACGTCCCCCGGACTGGGCAGGGGTTACCCGTCACTATGCTATCCACCATGCACATGGTTGACACCCATGCCTCACTGTGCTGCCAACTCCTGCTCCGAGGACAACGCAGCATGGGGAGCCACGTCTGGGCTACTGTGGCCTCGGAATCAGTACCCAGGGCCAATAACTCCCCCAAGGCCTCGATAGTTTGCCTCACGGGCTCGGCAGCCTGAGGGTTCATGACCACCGAGCCCCCCACGATGGCTCGACCTCGGCATCTGCAGAGCCGCTGTTCCCTACGACGTCATTACACGGTGACCAGCACGTCGCCCGCCATGTCCTGCATCAAGCCGTACTGGAGCCCCACGACGCACAAGATCGAGTATGACCAGCATGTCACTTCCGCACGATAAGGACGGGGCCACTCCATCGACCATACCACAACAGTGGCCGGCTACAGGGCTCGGACACGCCACCCCATTTACAGAGGCGCTATGTAGCAACCTATGTACGGTCCCGGTCCTCCCTTAGAGTATAAAAGGGAGGGACTGGGGCCATTTCTAAGGGGGAGAAGAAGAAGAAGACGAACGCCCCAATAGAACCACACGCTTCCACGCTGCTTGGGAACAACGTCTCAAGCAGTCCGCACCACCCTCGCCGAGACCTGGGGCTAGCTCCCTCTCTCACCTAGCTTGTAACCCCTACTACGAGCACTCAGGTGCAAGGAATACAAGATCGATCTCTCAGACTGGACGTAGGGCCTCGATTGCCCGAACCAGTATAAACCTTGTGTCTCTTTGCATCACCATCCGGGATTAGGGGCACGCAGCACAAATTCACTCGTTGGTTGAGGGACCCCCGGTTCCAAAACACTGACACCATGGTCTGCTCCGATCCGAGATAGAGTTTCGACATCATCTCCCTTTTGTTATCTGGATACACACTCTCCCTAGCAGGACGTGTATTTGGAGAACAGCGGGGAGGTGCTACCGAAATTCTATCTCGAATAGGAGTAGAGCAGGAAACTAACCTCATCTATGGATCCTCGCATGGGATTAGGACCTATCCTCACCTATTAGATAGTAGGAACGTCGTGTAGATGCAATTGATGTTTATATTACTCGTCGCTATATATGTTAGAGGATGGAGGACCGTGAGTGGATGTACACGGGCCGCGCAAGCCAGGGTCAAGTCACCAACGAATGGATCGACAAGACCGATGCTTTCTTGGAACGGGCATTTGGCGTGGCTGCTAAAGGAGCGAGTAAAATTTGTTGTACCTATAGTAAATGTGCAAACAGGAAAGACAAATGAAGAAGGTCATGGAGGAACATCTTTGGAAGAATGGATTTATGGCAGACTATACCCGGTGGGTCTACCATGGTGAAGCCGATCGTATGAGAGAGGAGATGGTGAGACCACGCGTCGAGGATTATGATGCTGGTACTGGGGTAGCAGACATGTTAAATGACTATCACGAGGCACAGTTCGCTGAAGGACGTACGGAGGAGCCAGAGGCAACCGCAAAGGCGTTCTACGACATGTTTGCCGCGGTACAGAAACTCCTTCACGACCAGACAAAGGTTTCTCAACTGGATGCCATTGGACGCATAATAGCGTTAAAGCCTCAGTATCGCCTGAGTCGAGACACCTTCGATGATATATTGACAGTTATTGGCAACCAGCTTCCAGAGTGTCACCTTCTGCCAAAGAGAATGCACGAGTCACAGAAACTCCTTCGTGCACTTAAGATGCCATATGAGCAGATACATGTTTGCCCGAAGGGGTGCGTCCTATTTAGGAAAGAATATGTGGAAGCAAAGTACTGTCCAAAGTGTAAATCCTCTAGGTTCCTGGAGGTAGATTCTGGTGATGGCCAGAAGAGGTAGCTTGATATTCCCGTGACAATCCTACGGCACCTTCCATTCATACCGAGGATCCAACGGCTATACATTACCGAGGAATCCGTGAAACAGATGACATGGCATAAAAATAGCAAACGATACAATCCTGACAGGATGGTACATGCATCCGATTGTGAAGCATGGACCCACTTGGATGGCATTCATCATGAGAAAGCTAAAGAGGCTTGTAATGTAAGTGTTGTGCTGGCAACAGATGGGTTCAATCCTTATGGAATGATGGCTGCCTCATACACATGTTGGCCCGTGTTTGTTATCCCCCTCAATCTCCCCTCGGTGTATGTTTTCAACGACAGAACGTATTCTTGTCGTTGATAATTCCTGGACACCCAGAGAATAATATGGGTGTGTTCATGGAGCCTGTGATTGATGAATTGGTCCGTGCTTGGGAGGAAGGGGTATGGACATACGATCGAGCTACAAAGAAAAACTTCAAAATGCATGTTTGGTACCACTACTCCCTACACGACTTCCTGGCATATGGGATATTCTATGCCTGGTGTGTTCACGGGAAGTTCCCATGCCTAATATGCAAGGAAGGTCTAAGGTTCATTTGGTTGCAGAAGGGTGACAAGTATTCATCGTTCGACAAACATCGACAATTCCTCCCTCTTGACCATGCTTCAGACGAGACATCAAGAACTTTACGAAAGGTGTCGTAGTGACAGACCCTGCACCACCGATAATGACTGGTGCCACGGTTCATGAACAGATAGATGGTCTCATGGTCAATCCAGAAGATGGTTTTGTGGGATATGGAGAGCAACATACGTGGACTCATAAGTCGGGCTTGACTCGGCTCCCCTATTTTGATGACCTTCTCCTTCCACACAACATTGATGTAATGCACACTGAAAAGAATGTCGCCGAGGCACTTTGGGCAACAATCATGAACATTCCTGACAAGTCAAAGGATAACGTTAAGGCTAGAGTGGATCTGGCAACGTTATGTGATAGACCAAACCAACATATGAAGCCTCCTAGTCGCAGCAAGACATGGAGAAGGTCTAAGGCCGATTTTTTCTTGAGCAAGCCCCAAAGGAGAGAAGTACTAGAATGGATCTAGACGTTAATGTTCTCTGATGGGTATGCAGCTAATCTGAGAAGAGGAGTGAACTTATCTACTATGCGAGTCTTAGGGATAAAGAGTCATGACTACCACATATGGATTGAGCGGCTTCTTCCAGTGATGGTTCGAGGCTATGTCCCTAAGCATGTCTGGCTAGTGCTGGCAGAGTTGAGCTATTTCTTTCACCAGCTTTGTGCCAAGGAGTTATCTCGGACCGTGATTGCTGACTTGGAAAGAATGGCACATGTGTTGCTCTGTAAGTTAGAAAAGATCTTTCTATCCAGCTTCCTCAATCCGATGCAGCACTTGATTTTGCACCTCCCGTATGAGGCATGAATGGAGGGGCCCATGCAAGGCTGTTGGTGCTATCCAATCGAGAGATGTCTAAAGGTTCTTCGAAAGAAATATAGAAATAAATGCAAAATCGAAGCTTCCATTGCAGAGGCATACATTCTGGAGGAGGTGGTGAACTTCACAACAACATACTATGGTAACAACCTTCCTAGCATGCAAAATCCACCCTCTCGTTACAATGCTGGCGAAAATGAATCGAACCATAACCTTTTCCGAGGGCAACTCGGAAGCGCAAGTGCATCGACCCCCAAGGCCTTAAATCATGAAGAGTAGCGCCATATCATGCTATACATGTTGACCAACCTTGACGAAGTGGCGCCGTACATGCAGTAAGTTCTCAATGAACTTGTTAAATACGCCGTCACTATTCTGTATCCAACCCCTTGTTTCTCATTGGTACATGGAATTTCTTCATGAATTCTGGCGTCAATCAAAGGATCCTACCGCGCAGCAGCTAGACACCCTTCTTAGATAGGGTGCGGGAAATGGAATACCCGATTTCATTTCTTGGTTCAAACGGAAGGTACCATCCAATTTAGCTCGTACTTAGTTTGACATTCTAAGTTACTGGTACGTGCGAATAATATAACGATGTATCCTGCTTGAGCTTATAGAGCCAAAGGGATGCGTCTATGCGTGCCGAGTTGAGACAGGTTGCTAATGGCTTTGCCTATAGAGTTAGGTCATTTTCCGGTTATGATGTGAATGGATATCGCTTTCGCACAACAAGCTACGAGCAGAGTCGGCCCAATCGAAGAACCACAAGTTCCAAAGTTTTTGCGCTCGGCGTTGATGAGGTCGAGTATTATGGAAGAATTAAAGAAATATACGAACTCAAGTTTCATGGTTCCAAACCTTTTAATCCCGTCATATTCAAATGTCATTGGTTTGATCCTGAAGTAACGAGACGGACATATTGTAATCTTTGTCTAGTCGAAATTCGACAGGATTTTGTCTTACCAGGAGACGATGACTATATTGTGGCCCAACAGGCCACGCAAGTTTATTATCTCCCATATGCGTGTCAAACCAAAAGGCATCTTAAGGGTTGGGATATTGTGCACAGGGTATCGCCACACGGTAAAATGCATGTCCCAAACGATGAAGATTATAACTTAGACCCAAACACATATGACGGAGAGTTCTTTCAAGAAGAGGAACTAGAAGGGAGGTTTGAGATAGACTTAATCGAAGCGATCGGAATGGAAGTAGATAATAAAACGGTTATTAAAGAGGACGCTGGAGATGAGGTGCAAAATGTGAAGGACTTACAAATGCTTGAGCGATTACATTTAGACAATAACAATGACAACATTGCTCATTCAGACAGTGTTGATTATTTCGATATGATTGATAGTGATGATGAGACTTATGATGCAGCTAATCCCGATCATGAAGATTATTTATAATACATGTAATACTATTTTATTTTGTAATTACGTTTTGTTTATTTTGCATCTATTTTTAAGTACTTCTTGTTTATCTGTGCTTATTGGTTTACTCTTTTTAATTGCAGGTGATTGAACAAAGATGGTGGGTGGTGGGATGAGGAAGCTAACGCCTCTTTCTAAGTCTCTTCTTCTTTGTGCAGAATCAATCGGCGGCATCGAACGATCCCCATGCTTCAGCGAATTCTTTACCAAATCAGTGATGATACTTGTGGTTGTTAATGGTACTTCTATTTGCAATTGTGGTTAAAGATGATGGAGCACTTGAATTACTTGTGAACTTATTTGTGATATATTGTGAGACATGACGTTTGTGATATATATGTGACGTTTGTGATATATATGTGGTGTTGGTGATATATATGTGCTGTTGATGATATATATGTGATGTTGGTGATGTTTGTTATATATATCTTCTGTTTATTTGGATGGGATGTAAAAAACAAATAAAAAGGCTATTTTCAGTCACTTTGACTAGTGCAATGGCCATGACACTCGGCAAAGTGACTACCTGGAAACATGCTTTGCCGAGTGCAATAGCCATTGCACTCGACAAACATCACATATTTGCCGAGTGTCACGGGTCAGGCACGCACTCGGCAAAGGTCGCCTGTTTGCCGAGTGTCTTGTCGGTGGCACTCGGCAAAGTGCCCACCTTTGTCGAGTGTCTAAGTCAACGGGGCTCGACAAAGCGGGTATCTTTGTCTAGTGCTTGACCTTGACACTCGGCAAAGCCGCCGTCACGGTGACGCTCGCCGTCATGGCCACTTTTCTTTGCCGAGTGTCGGATTGACACTCGGCAAAGTCTTTGCCGAGTGCCCGATAAAGTGCACTCGGCAAAGAGATCTTTACCGATAAACTGTTTACCAAGCGTCCTTTGCCGAGTGTAACACTCGTCAAAAGCTTTGCCCAGTGTATATCGGCCTTTACCGAGTGCCTTAGGCACTCGGTAAAGAAGCCGCCTCCAGTAGTGGCGAGGACCAGCAGCCGACTTAGACGGCCACCAGAGGTGCGCATGCCTGGAACGCCGCACAGGTCGCAGTTGTAGCCGGCAGGGACTGACCACTGCGGACTCGAGAGAAGGGAGATCGACTTGGGGCAATGTGATGGATGGATGTGAGCAGCCTGTGGTGAACTGAGACTGAGGACAGAAGAACAGTTTGGGGGAGGAAGGAGACGGGCCACGCAGGAGAAAGGTGGTGGTGTCAGGTGTGTGTCTTGTGGGGAAGAGAGAGGGCAGAGATGGTGACTGTGAGATGGGGAAATTATTAAGACGCAGGGAGACCGATGGATGGATTTGAGGGCACGTAGCCAGGCGCTTTCGCCAAATGCCAGGGCGAGCCGGCATGCGCGCTCTTTTCTGCGGCAAGGCTTTCCTGTGGCCCAACAACGGCGTGGACCGCAGCAAACTGATCCAGTCCCGCCATGGGAATCGTCGAGCCACACACGATGGGGCACACAACAGAAGGTTGCCAATGGGGCGACACAAGGTGGGATGGTCCCCGGCAGCACGACCGTGGCAGCGTAAACTGGCCTGGCCGTGGCCCGCGGCGCCGGCGCGGGGCGCTGCACCTGCGACCTGAGGCGAGAGCGAGACACTGCGTGCTCCGTGAGTTCATTGCACGACGCAGCGGGAGCGCAGGCGGGAGGCGATGGCCGATGGCCGGTGGGAGATACCGGACGCGTGAACAATGAACATTTTTTACTCGCGTACCGTCTCTGCCTGCCCTCACTGTGAGGGCCTCACATGGCCGTGCCACGCGGTCCATCCCAATTTTCGTCTCAGCACAGTCCACAGCATCGCTATCGAGAGCGCCAGCCTAGGCTAGCTGTGCACCTGCGACTTTTCTTCGAGGCTGCACTCTCTCATGCCTCGTCTCATGGAACCTCCAGCTCTACATCATCATTCGACCGGCCCTGTATAGTTACCAAAGAAATCACTGAAGTAATGAGCATTATTCTTCGACAAAGAACAACTTCCAAGAGTCGCTTAATGAAATCAAAACGATCTTAGTATTACTGATTAGATGTTTCTAACAGAGCATCCACTGATCCACATTAATTCTCATGAAATTGCTAGAAAAAAAAAGATAAATTGTAATTCTCACAATAACAAGAAAACTCGTGATCATAGGCCTTTGTTTGTTTCTTTACCAAACAAGGGGATTGGAGAGGATTGGAGGGGATTGAGAGAGATTTTGACTTGTAGGGGATTAAATCCCCCTCAATCCCCTCCAACTCTTTTGGTTTCGGGATGAAACGAACGAGGCCTAAATAGGTAGACTCTAATCTTCATCACTAATAAGAATTGTTGGATCTATTTTATTTTCTTAAAAAGTACACATCTCCTATCATAAAAAACACATAAATTAGCCTATAGATACGCAACTAAATTACCCACCTCTTATGTTTTCAGTAGTTCAACGGTAAGTGTTCTATTTGGACTAACATATTATAACATGCTTCTTCAGTTTTGAAATACGAGGTATCCAAGCAATTTTAGACCAAATAAAAATTCTGATAAAAGACAAGCTTGCCTCTCACTAATTAGTTTGTTTGGTTATTACCTTGCTTAATTTCATATTGAACGATAGTTTTAAAGGCATGTATGCATGTTATTGATTTTGGCTACCAATTACATGAGTCATTTTGGACAAGATATGCATAAATGAGGTTTAAAAGACATGCACACAATTATAGAGTTGAACAATTCAGAATACTTTATAATATTGAAACAATTTTTGAACCTTCGATGTGCGTGCTTCTCCTTCTTTGTTAGTATTCCCTCTGTCCCAGAATAAATTGATTGCTAGAGTTGTCTTAAGTCAAACTTTTTAAACTTTAACCGAAATTCTAGAAAAAAAACGTTAAGATTTATGGTATCAAATTAGTATCATTAGATTTATCATAGAATATATTTCTATAAGTTGCTCATTTTATGTCATATATTGTCGGTGTTTCGTAAACCAGACTAGTAAATTTATACGATTGTCGTGCTGCTCTAGGAAGACGATGGTAGCATCCAATAGACACGAGGATTTATACTGGTTTAGACCGGAGCCCTACGTCCCGTCTCAGAGAAGATCGAGTGCGTGTTCCTCGCTTGAATGCTCTGAACTTCTTACAATGGAGGGTGTAAGAATGGAGAGAGAGAGGTGGTAGAACCTATGCTAGACGAGAGGCAACCCTAAGAGAAGCTCCAGCAGCCCTACTGCTATGGATGGAATGGTAGGTAATGAAGAATGTGAAGATGATCCTGAGATGGGAGCCCTAGCTTCCCTTATATAGAGTTCGGGGCCAGAGCTCGTTACAAAGAGGAGGTTCCCCCGACCGAAGGGTCGAGAGCCTGAGGGTGGTCCTAACTAACTTGGCTTGCAACCTACGCCGTCTTCTGATGCTCGCCCGGGCATAGCTATCGTCATGGTCTTGTGGCCACGTCGCGACAGGGTCTGACGTGGTGCTACTGTGCTGGCCATGGGAGCACTGTAGCCACGATGATGGTTCGTCAGCTATCATGTGCAAGGTGGCATCCGTCATGGTCTTCGCCGTTGTCTCTAGGTTCCCTGAGACATCGTACCCATAGTAAGTAGCCGCCATGGGTCGTTGTTCGCCTGGTCGCTTCGTGGGGCTGAGGGTCATGACCCCGATCATTGGGGTTGGGGCTCTCCGCTAGCCAGGGAGGTCTCCAGGTCGGGACCTATAGGATCTCTGGTTGGCCTAGAGGGGGTGAATAGGCCTGTCAAAACAAACACTCAAACTTTTATCAAATTCACCTAGCGGCATTGCCGCTCTAGAGAGCGGTACTGCCGGGCCAGAATAGCGGCACTACCGTACATACAGACAACTTAAATCACAGTTCAAAATCCATGAACGAAAAACTTTGATCAAAGAAATTTTCTAGCTTACTGCAGGTATGACAATCACAGATCAAGAGTTAGAAGTGGTAGAAACACCACACACAAGTAGATCGACTAGAAACCCTAGTAATGACCTCAACCACAATATGTCATGCAAGTAATGTAAATCAAGCACAAGTGACACAATAATTTATCTCGTGGTTCAGCTCGCCACCAAGGCTTGCCTAACTCCACATTGTTGAGGTTAGCCACTAAGGCTTAGGGATTTCCAACCCTTCCTCGTTCTCAAATCAAGAGACTTAACTCTTGAGATGAGGGGTGAGTTTACTAACTTCAAGAGATGGTTACAAATCTCCCGGGGCTGCCACACAAGTTGGCACGCTGGCCAAGCTCCAAGAGTAACAAACACAACCACCGGCCAAAACTTGAATCAAGTGCTCTTTAGAGTTGGGGAATCAATGGAGCTGCTCTCTAATCGAGTTTTGGACCCTTTTCCCTCAAGGATTGATGGGGAAATCAATGGATTTGCTTAGGGGCTTGAGGTCCACAATGAAAGGAGAGAGAGAGATAGAGAGAGATCTACTGCTCTTGTTTTGGGTGTGCTAAAGTGAGGAGGAAGAGGCAGATAGCCATTGGGGAGGAAGGGGAAAGGTATATATACCCCCTAGCCCCCAACGGTCACCGCACCCAAGGGGTCAGGCCAGACAGAGCCCGTGGCCTCGAGGTCAGGCAAGATGGAGCCCGCGTCCTTGGGGTCGGGCGAGACGAAGTCCACACCCAAGGGGTCGGGCGAGACAGAGCCCGTGGACTCAAGGTCGGGCGAGACGGAGTCCGTGGCCTCGAGGTCGGGCGAGACGGAGCCCGCGACCTTAGGGTCAGGCGAGACCTTTTAATACATCTTGAGCCATCCGGGGAAGTCAGCGTGGGCGCTAACTTCCTTGTGCCGTGACTCGAGTGCGGCAGTGCCGCACCACGCAAGACAACAAGTGTAATAGTGAAGTGTAGACTGTCTTGGTTGTGGATATAAGGATGCAGGTGGTTGTTTGAGCACTTGGTAGCTCATATTAGCTTAAGCATTTTGTCCCCCTTTATAGTATGGCTTTTTCTATTCTCAAATTCAAAATGGAAAAGAATTTAAACCTCCTTTGAGTTTGAAGCCATTTACATTTGTAATTGGGGGCTACACCATTTCGTGTAGCATCCTCGAATATAAATTCCCTGCTTGTCATCACAATAAATCTCATTAGTTCTCTAATTGCGAGGTCATTATCACCAAAACCCACAATCAGGGCTTGATTGCACTTTCAATCTCCCCCATTTTTGGTGATTGATGATAACCCAATTAGAGCTTACAAAGATATAAAATAAATACTGAGATTTTTGAGCCATGAGAGTAGAGCCTCCCCCTAAATATGTGAATAGATAATTGAATTCTTAAATTGGCACAAGAAGCCAAGATTCATATTTTAGTGAAAGTGATGGGGCTCCCCTACATTCATGCTACTGTGGGGTGCTGTATACTGTGTCAGGTATGTTAAACGTGATGCAAATGATAGTTTATGCACAATATGGTTTGCTGTTGTAGCTGGGTGCGGCACTGCCGCACTAGAGTGCGGCACTATCGTACTTGCTGTAACAGCACAGATCAGAATAGACACCACACAATATGTGATACATATAAAGATATATATTCTAGCACAATTGTATCACAAGCAACAACATAGATTAATATATGTCCATATCCCACACATATATAAAGTACTTAAGTAGCATTATTTACATAAATAGAGTTTCTAATGGACTCTCAAACTCTTACCTAATGAAGACTACTCTAAACAGATATGAATATGACTCTAGCTACAGCAACCTCCTCTCCATGACGTCAAAAAAGTTGTTGACCCCTCAAATTTTCTCCTCCTTTGGCATAAAGCACCAAAAAGAGAAGAAAAGAAGAAAGACCAACACTCACTCCTCATCCTCTTGGATCGTGTCCCAATCAACATCATCGTCACTAGCAGCTCTACTAGCACCTACGTCGTCCTCCTCTCCATCATCATCATCGTCGAAGGAGGTGGAGGAGGAAGAAGAAGACACCACCACCCTCCCCTAGCGATGAGTGGTCGAAATGTGGCCCTCACGCCTGGTGCTCCTCCTCATGGACTACAAGGTGGTCCTCAAACTAGTGTGAGGATCAAGCTCTGGCTGCTGCTCCTCCTCCTCCTCTGAATTAGTGTCAGATAGGCTACGGATGTTATCAAACCTTAGCGGTGACTGAACTGGAGAAAGAGGTGGCAGCCCTACACGCTCTCTAGCCTCTCGATTGGCTTCACGGTTCTCCAACCGGTCCTGATATGCAGTCCTCGCTGCATAAGTGCATGTGGTGAAGATGACTTTGATCCACTTCCCAAATTTCTCCATCTTTTTTTTTCTTGCAAGGCCTAGATCTGGACTACTCAGGCACGTCCTCAACTGATGGAGAGCATCTCACTGCCCTGCTAGCACCTGCCCCTCGGGTCTTCCCAAATTTATAGACGGTGTGAAGACCATCTTTCTCAAATCTATAGCCAGTGACCCTCTCAATCATAAACATGAGATAGGGGGCATAGGGTATCTCCTTTCTCTCATCCTCCATGGTATTCCTCAGCTCACACCACATGAAGCGAGGGACATTAAACCTGTCACCTCCAGGAGCAAATCTAGCAAGCACATTCCTCACATATCCATTAAGATCAGAAGCTGCTCCATCCTTAGGATTGATAGTGTGCCTGATCAAATTATTCAGAATGTAATAATACCTCTTCAGGCCACTGACTTTCCTATCTGCACTTCTCATGTCAATCCACATATTGGCAATATCACGGATCTCAGCTCTAGCCTCATCATGAATATAAGTGAAGCCCAGCTCCTCCTCTCCAAAACCAAGGATCCAGCTGAAAGTCACTTCTGAGCCTGAAGGCGCTTCCACTCAGCCTGAGAGTCATATTGAAGTCCTTCCATGGCAATAGCAGCATTCATCATAGCACCAAAAGTCTAGTAGTTCCCTATGTACAGCTCCTTCTATAGACTGTAAGAGAGGCCGCGATAGAAACAATCCCTCTTCTTCTCATCAGTATCAACGTGGGCCCTAGCATACTATGATAGATGGTTAAACTTGTTCATGTAATCCAACACAGACATGTTGCCTTACCTCAGGTCTAGGAACTCCATCAACTTCCAGTTCAGCACACCAGCAGGAATGCAGTACTCTCTAAAAGCGGTAATAAACTCCTGCCAAGTCACACGGTGATCCACTAGCTGCATGGTATTGAACGTATCCCACCATGCACTGGCAGAACCCAATAGCTGATGCACTCCAAAGCACACCTTCTGTTCTTCAATTACAGTGAGCAGCTAAAACTTCTGCTCTAGAATACGAAGCCAATGCTCCACATCCAGAGGCACCGCGGTCAGTGTGAACGTGGGTGGGTGCGTCTTCAAGAAATCCTAGTGAGAACAGGGTCCCTTAGGACCATGGGCCCCACCCCCATTCCCACCATTGCCTCCGTGGCCCCCACAGGCGAAGCCACCAATCGCTTGGGCTAGCATCTCCAAGGCATGGGCTAACTCACGCCGAGCAACCAGCATCTCTACCATCATCTCCGCATTGGTCATCGGAGGTGGTAGTGGCGGAGGAGGAGGAGCTAGAAGTGGGGCCTCATGGCTCTCCCCATTGGTGTTGCCAATGCCCTCACCGCGACCGTTATCATCCGGGTCTGCCCCTACGTTGATACTCCCGCGACCAGACCTCAGGTTCATCTATAAACAGATAAGAACCAACCATTAGGGACAACCCTCCATATAAGGAACAAGAGACTTAAAGAAATGATAAGACTTTTATTAAATCATTCTTTTAGATTATCCTATCAATTTACTAATCCATATTGTATGTGTGGGGGAAGTCTAGTTTAAGCAAGATTCTATTTTCATGATGAATGCATTGGCCTACCCATTCACTCAAGCCAAAATATAGCGACATTCGCAAAAAATTTTGGCACATCACACACTCACTTTCCGTACGCTAAATGATTCTTACGCAGCATAAGTTAGTGTACCTATAGAAGATTGATTAGATAAAACCAATGCTGCTATCCTAGATAGTCTATATTACTAGGGCTTATACATAATTTTATCGCATCCTACTTTTTGCAAAACTTTTGTTGGTCAAATTTTAGGTTTTGAAAAGAGTTATGAAACTCGTAGACTCATTATTGGCTCTGATACCACCTATGGCAGAACTGCCCGAAATAGCATACTTCTGGAGGCGCTCACCTTCCACCAGACACTAAGCACCCCGAAAACGAGATACTTCGAGCAGTTCCATCGAGCACACCCCAAGGGAGAACTCGAATAATCCACGATTTTTCTCCAGGATTCAATAATGAGAACGAGTTTATAATACTTAGTTCATTTCATACAACCAGAGTTCTTAGAAATACATTATTACAGTACCAAGTTTAGAGTGCGGAAATTAAACAGCAAAATTAAAATAAACATCTAACGGTAGAATATAATGATCCATCTGTGCCCACAAGAAGAATCCTCCACACAAAAGCTACTCTTTAAGCTACACCTGCAATAAGGGTAAATAAACCCAAAGTACATAATGTACTCGCAAGACTTACCCGACTAGTGGGAATAACTTTCTGACTCCAAAGGATATGATAAGCTTTTTGGGTTGCTGGGTTTCCTTTTTGCGGAAAGCAATACTAGTAGTGAATCCTTTTGTATATTTCTTATTAGCAGTCATGATGAGTTCATTATCTAACCATTCTAGGTAAGCATCTGTTCTACTTTCAAGCAAGAGTTGAGCAAACAGATCTATTTCACCATCTTTCATCTTTCAGTTCTTACTACGGTGCTAGAGTGTAGACAAGTCGTACCGGATTACCTGATGATTCATGAATCAGTGTGCCCAGCTGGGTAACCCAAAACACACACCCCGCTTGTACCCTAGGCACAAGCAGCACCAACCCACCACTCTCCTGTCAAGGGGTCCAGGTCTCTATCCAAACTTGGACTCCAAGCACCCACACCTGAGTTCGAGACTCAGTGTGGTGCTTAGACCTCCACCATCCCTGCCTCCAATCAGTCGGTCCCGAAAGAGTCAGAACCCATGACAAGAGAGCAACGAGCCTTCCCTATTCCCATAAACAAGTATGTGCTCAGGATAATAAGTTTGTGACTTGATTAGAACCTAATGCAACGGTCGGTTCTTAACGGACACGGACAGGAAAAATAATGTAATCAAGCTATGCCCGTTCGCCATGGGACACAACCTCTTACACCCACCAATACCCATACCACATCCCTGCCCGGTCTCCATTTTCCTTTCACCATTTTATCATAAGGGTGATAATAATAATCATCTATTATAAGTAACGGCAGGTTACTCACACTATCAAAAATCCTAAGCATAGCAACTACTCGCACCTATACTAGTAGGACTCATAGGACATATATATTTATGCAGGTGGTTTCCATAAAATGCCTGTAACATAAATGCACATCATAGATATATATATTCAGTGCTTATTCAAAATAAGGGTTATACACCGGGGCTTGCCTTAGGCAGGCGGGGTGTCAGCAAAGTTAGTCGCTGGTGGATCCAGGGCTCCCTCTTGTACGAGAATCTCCTCCTCGTACTCCTCGATCACCTCCTCATACTCCTGCTCACCCGCCGTCACGAACTCCACCAACTTGTTCTCTACATGCGTGCAACGACGATGCAACACTCAATATTAAGGCAACAATAGTTTTTAAAATAAGAATACATCTACTAAGCCACTAAGCTAGCTCTAATGACTAAGATACTGAGCTAATTATCATTCCCATCAAACCAGCAGGGTTTCACCTACAAGTCCTACTTAGAAACTAAAATATATTCTTACTCTTATTAACTATTTCCTATATACTACAACAAGGAGTACTTAGCAATCATATTTCTTAATCTATTCTAAGGCTACAAAAATTACAGTAAGCACATAATAATACAATAAATCTACTGTAAAAATTTCATGGTCAGAGCTATTACCAATTTGCCACAAAAATTCCTACAAATACTAACCTAAATAATACTAAACACTCATAAATGATTTAATAGCCTTTGGTGTCAATATATATATATATATATGAACTAAATACACTAACAGATAGAGCACAATTTTAGAAACCTAACAAAATTGGTTCCATAATTTTTAGACATCTACAGAATTTGCTATAATTTTCTGAAGATCAGCTCAAAACTAAATTAGAAAAACATTTACTAATTCGCTGGAAAAAGGAAAACCAATTCCCGCTCGGCCCACACGCGTGCAGTGCACGCGCACATGCGGCCCGTAGGCGTGGCCCACGCGAAGCAGGCCCACACGCGAGGTGGCCCACGGTGGGGAAGCCTGCGTGCGCTGGTACTCTTGCAAAAACACCCCTAAACTCTGGGCAAACTAACCCGCAGTCCATGTCATTATTCCTAGAGAGAGCCACTATGCAATGAAACCCTCGGAAACTCCCTCCTTTACAACGGCATGGTCCTCGGCCACCTGCGCATGCGGCGGCGCGGCGGCGATGGCATTGGATGGCCATGCCGGCCAGCTAGGACCCGCGCTGGCTCCACTAATGGGCCGACCCCCGTCTACAACCCTAGCACCTACACTAGCCTATGTTACCAGAGCGATGGAGCTCGTGGAAGTGGTGACCACGGTGTGCAGCCATGCGCGACAGTGGCGCGGCCATGACGGCCACCCTAAGCCACTGCGGGGTGAACTAGCTAGCGCTATAGCATCACTATCTTACCCTAGTTGCAGCTGTGATGGTGGTTTGGCTGGAGGTTCCCCGAAACAGGGCTGGCCACGTGCGGGTGGTGGGATACGGTGGTGCTCTGAGATGGCGCAGCCATGTCAGTGGCTATGACGAGGCGGTAGAGGTGCACAGGGCGAAGTGGAGGTGGAGCCGGAGTTCATGGTGTAGATCAATTGACGAGGGGTGGAGCAGTGGGTGGCTACCCTTAGCCACGTCCGGTCCTAGCCTTAATGGCACAGCGGGGGAAAACTTCCAAATTGGCGATGGCGGCGTGGCTCGCGCGCCGCTGTGCCATAAATGGCATGGCGACGGTGGTTCGACCCCATGCGCACAACGCCTAAGCAGACCAGTGGCACAGCATGATGCAGCGGCAGGCGAAAGCTAGACGGTGACACGACTGCAGCGGCAGCGTCGCGACATGCGGTAGGAGCAGCACATGGGGTAGGTGGCCGCGATGCTCGGTTGTGCAAGCAGCAGCAACGTGCAGCAATGGCAGCAGGCGGTGGGGCAGCGCGACGGGATAAGTCGGGCAGCCATGGCTCCACGTGGCGGTAGCCCAAGGTGGCCAGTGATGTGGCCAGAGCAGCATCGCGACAGCGAAATGGGACATCCGCACGGTAGGGCGGCAACAATGGCCAGGACGTTGGGCCTACGTGGCAGCAGCACCGCGTATCCAGGGCGACCGGCTCGTGGTGGACAGCCGAGCACGCCAATGCGCGCACGTGGAACGCCCGACGCGGCGGCGACGTGCCCCCGGTGCTGGTGATCGTGCTCAACCGGGAAAACGACACGAGAACACGCCAAGCATAGATTTTAAAGCGCTTGAGAATCCTAAACCGTTGATCCAATTCCCAAACCACCTTTGTTATACCTTAGAGGGTATATTAAGCTACAAAAACAAGCCATAATATAACACCACTCCATAACCCAATTTCTCTACAAAAATTACCAAACACAGCTTTGTCAATCTATTTTTAGACTTAAGAAATTGACCAAGTCTTGAGTTGGATTTGCTTCAGTTTCGATTTCCATGCTATTAGAAATGTTATGTAGTGTTACTATCTTGTTAAAACAAAAGTTGCACTATCTTCTACAAAATGTGTACTTCAAACTTTATTAAGGTGTCACATATATGTTTTATAGCACTTTTGCTTAATAAAAATTGGTTTCCAACCTTAAGTGATATAACATGCCTATTGAATTCACTTTTATGTATCATTTGTGTTAATCATTTTTATGCCAAGAAATTTATCTTTGCTCATTCTCACATGCACTAACACGTAATCATGATGCTCATGAAGTGTTATTAGTAGAAAACTTGTAGTGTAACATCGACGGTGTTACAAGAGAGGGCCTCGGGCCCCCTACATAGGTAGACTCTAGGATGCAGCCCCCGTAGGCAATTCCGAGAGTGCGCCCACCATAGGCCGCGGGACCTAGATCCCCGAGGTGGAGGTATGGGCCGTGGCGAGGGGTGGATGCGGACGTTGACCCTTTGGCGTGGTTAACCGTGTGGTTTCCTAGAAGGATGTGGCCGGTCGTGGCCATTCCTCGGGCGAGTTCATCGTGTGTTGTGGTCCTCTGGTTTCTCAAACGGGAAACCTGGCCACGGCTTGCGATGAGCGAGAGTACTAGCCCCTCTGGGTAGGTGTTCCCCGGGATGCAACCCCTAAGGGTAGTTCCGGGAGTGTGTCCACCATGAGCCACGGGACCTAGATTTACAAGGTGGAAGTCTGGACTGCGGCTAAAGGCGGACGTGGGTGCTGGCCCTTTGGCACTGATGAACCCATAGTTTTCCCGGTGGATGTGACCACCACGGGCCATTCCACCAGTGAGTCCACTGGTGGTGCAAGGAGACATCGCTTAATTCCACAATCAAAAGAGAGTGCGCGACTATCCCCTACCTAGCGCGCCAACTGTCGGTGTTTCGTAAACTGGACTAGTAAATTTATACGATTGTTGAGCTGTTCTAGGAAGACGATGGTAGCATCCAATAGACCTGAGGATTTATACTAGTTCAGGCCAGAGCCGTACGTCCAGTCTCAGAGAAGATCGAGTGCATGTTCCTCGCTTGAATGCTTTGAAGTTCTTATAATAGGGGTGCAAGAATGGAGAGAGAAAGGTGGTAGAACCTATGCTAGACGAGGGGCAACCAGAAGAGAAGCTCAAGGAGCCCTACTACTATAGATGGAATGGTAGAGGATGAAGAATGTGAAGATGATCCCGAGATGGGAGCCCTGGCTACCCTTATATAGAGTTCGTGGCCAGGGCTCGTTACAAAGAGGAGGTTCCCCCGACCGAAGGGTCGAGAGCCCGAGGGTGGTTCTAGCTAACTTGGCTTGCAAGCTACGTCGTCTTCTAATGCTCGCCCGGGCGTGGCTATCGTCATGGTCTTATGGCCATGTCGTAGCAGGGTCTGACGTGGTGCTACTGTGTGGGTCATGGTAGCACTGTAGCCATGGTGATGGTTTGTCAGCTGTCCTGTGCAACGCGACATCCTTCATGGTCTTCGTCGTCGTATCTAGGATCCCTAGGACGTCGTACCCGTAGTAGGTAGCCGCCTCGGGTCGTTGTTCGCCTGGTCGCTTCGTGGGGCTGAGGGCCACGACCCCGATCGTTGGGGTTGAGGCTCTCTGCCATCCATAGAGGTCTCTAGGTCGGGACCCTTGTCATGGATCCATCCCGTAGTGGGTGGGATCGTACATGTGTCTTGTTGGTCCATATTTGTACTGTGGGCATCGTACCCGTTGTCACGGCTATGCGTTGCTGTCTTATTGGTGCAACGCGGCACTGGCATGGTGTCCGACTGGGCGGAGGTGACTGTCGTCACACTGGTCCTTGAGGGATCGGTGCGGCATGCTCGCCCCTATCAGGGCAGGTTCGTCAGGCAGGGCCTGACCTCTCCCCGTCCCTTTTAGAGGTTGTGATGGGGGAGAGGTCGCGCATCTGAGCGTCGCGTGACCTATGCCGGAGGAAGGGGCCGTGAACACCCTTGGCTCAACGTCTGGCCTGCTCTGCTTGGCTTTCGCTAGGCCTCGGTCGTTTGGGCCCTTGTTGACTATTGCGTTGTAAGCCGTGCGGCCAGCTAACTAATAGGTGCCTTGAGACACCCCGGAGTTATGACCCCGATATATAAGTTGTTACTTTTTTCTATAAAGTTAATCAAAGTTAAAAAAAAAGTTTGACTGTCACGTATTCTAGGAATTTATTTATTTGGGAACGGAGGGAGTAGTATATTCGAACGGTTAATTTTTAGATACTATGTTTTATAAAGTAAAGCGGACATATTGGATCACACTTTAACAAAAGCCATATGTTAGCATTATTGATCACGCATCTATACAGTCATCGCCGTAGCAAGGCATGAGTATATTTGTCTAGTAAATGCAAAAGGCTGAAAAAGCGAAAATCTAGATCCATGATGTCACAAAAAGTGGTATAATATTATAATAACATTTAATACATAACTTAAGGTAAGGTTTCAAGTAAATACGTATGAGAACACCCATGGGCCATGGAGGTGCCATACAAACAATGAAAATATTCATAGACTATTTGATAAATTTATCCCAATTAGATAGGGATCATAGAAATCTACTCCTCTTCTAGCCATAAGCATTTTAAATTTGGACCAGGGGCAGGTATCTGTGACCAAGTGAATGGAGCTAAAGTGCATAATTTTCTTTGTCTTTACTAATCAATTGGGGCGGTTATAAGGCTATGTTCAACTGGCTGAAAAAATGGCTGATGTTAATACTGATTTGTTGTGAGAGAGAAATACTGTTATTTTTGGTCACTCGGTACGGCCGCAAGCGAACAGGGCCTGGGTCTGGAGTGTGGAGCGTTGTGTTCGTCATTTTGGGCTGGTTATGATCGTTGGGCTGGGTTGGACAATGTTTCATCCTGGTCCAAAACGTGCTACATTTGTTGCGGAGCTATTCTCCCGAGATCGCAGTAGTTTGGCCAAAATTTCGACTAGCGGATTCGACATGTCAAAATTTAGTGCTCGTTTAGTTCTTAAAAAATTTTCCAAAAAGTGATACAGTAGCTATCACATCGAATCTTGCGATCCGTGTATGGAGCATTAAATGTAGATGAAAAAAACTAATTACACAATTAAGTTGGAAATCACGAGACGAACGTTTTGAGCCTAATTAGTCCACAATTAAACACTAATTGCTAAATAAAAATGAAAGTGCTACCGTAACTAAATTTCCAAATTTCACGAACTAAACATATTCGTGGCCAAACTTTGCATCGGTACGAACCAAAGAGGTCGCAAGTTTTATTCCATGCCAGACGCTTTAATGGCGTACCTAGAAATGTGTCGGAGATCCTATCCTAGAAATGTGCTGGAGTCATCAGTCAGATTGGAAGAAGAGAAAATCCCTCGAATGTCATCAAAATCTATATCAATCCCTTATATGCCATTAAAAAATGTAAGTTTCCTTCATTGGCATTAGTTTAAATTTTGCATTCCCTGTGTGCCATTGCTGTCGTATGCACGTTAGATGACTGTTAAGTGACACTGAAAAGACAAATTTGCCCTCTAGATGCGATGAAGTAATTTTGCCTACTTCCCTTTGCTGCTGGTGGTCGCGGACGGCGGCCGCGTCGCACTCAAGCTCGAGCTCGAGCTCGAGCTCGAGCTCGTCGTGCCCTGCGACGCCGCCGGACGCCGGGAACACGCTGCAGGTGTCGCACGCGTTCGGTCCCTGCTCGCCGCTGGGCCCGGGACGGCGGCGCCGTCGTGGGCGAGGTTCTGGCAGACCAGGCGTCGCGTGACGCGTCGCGGCTGATGTACCTAGACTCGCTGGAGGCGCGTGGCTGCGCCCGTGCGTACGCGCCCATCGCTTCGGGGCGGCAGCTGCTGCAGACGCCCACGTACGTGGTGCGCACCCGCCTCGGCACGCCGCCGCCGCAGCTGCTCCTGGCCGTCGACACCAGCAACGACGCCGCAGGGGCTGCTGGGGCTCGGCCGTGGCCCGCTGTCGTTCCTGTCGCAGACCAGGGACATGTACCAGCCACCTTCTCGTACTGCCTCCCTAGCTTCAAGTCGCTCAACTTCTCCGGGACGCTCCGGCTCGGGCGCAACGGCCAGCCGCAGCGCATCAAGACGACGCCGCCGCAGCCAAGCGAGCGCGCGAGCACCCAGCCACCCCCGCCGGCAGTCTCCACCGTCGTGATCCTGGCTGCACGCCACCGTAGCCGTCAGGTTCGGCATCCTCGTCCTCATCCTCTACCTCATCTTCAAGCTGCGATGCATCCTCTCCCAGGCTATCGGACGCGTCGTCGCCGCCGCGCTTGTGGCAGCACTCGAGGCGCGCCCAGGGCTCCCAGGCGTCGTTGCCTGCTCGCGCGCCCGCGTGGCCGCGGCAGCGGCTCGCCAGGGTGCTCGCAGCGGTGGCTCGTATGGCCGCGGCAGGCCTGCTCGTGCGCACGGCTGGTAGGCCAGCGCGAAGCAGGCAAGCCCACGCCCACGCCAGCGAGCGAACTGCGGCACGAACTAGGTCTACGTCGTCCAGATCCAATCCGTTGCTGCTCGCTGCTGATCTGACTCCAACAATGGAAATGTTCGTTCATCCAGTTCTCCTGCTCGTCTACGTTTTCCTGCATGGATGGATGCACGCACGCACGCAGGGAGCCGTCGTTGGTGCCGCCGCCGGAGGAGACGCCCAGCGGCCTCTACTACCTCTCTAACCTGGACCAGAACATCACCGTCATCGTGCAGACCGTGTACTGCTTCAGGGCGACCGACGGTGGCGGCGACGGAATCAGCGCCTGCGACGTGCTGAGGGAGTCGCTGGCGAAGGTGTTCGTCCACTACTACCCGCTCACCGGGCGGCTGGCGATCTCAGGCGAGGGGAAGCTAGTCATGGACTGCACGGGCGCCGTGTTCGTGAAGGCTGGCGTGGACTGCGCCATGGCAGGCATTGTCGAGATGCCGCTGCTTGCAGCCTAGGTACGTACGAGGCGCTGGAGGGCCGCGCGTGCACCACGTTCGAGCCGCTGGCCGGGTTCGTGTGGAGCACGTGCCCGCCGGGCGCTAAAGCGGGAGTTACTTTCGTCTCGACAAGCAGACCACAGACGACGAGGGAAACTGATCTGCACTCTGCAGACATTGAAGGCCAGTAGGCCACACACACCGTGCTTGGGGTAGAGGCTCCACTCGCAGATGGGCGAGGACATGCTGCATGCAGACGGCGAGAAGCTGTTGCATAGCCCGTGACCCGAGTTCGTCCATGGCGCAGATGGTGCGGGCGTCCCTGATATTGGCCAGGCCCTGAGAAGCAGACAGCAACAAGGTTGAAGAGCGGCGAGGAGCGGACCTGAGTTCCATCTAGGTCTGCATGGCTGCATGCCTGCGTGGTCCCCACTCTTTATCCAGCTACTGGACTGGTTGATGCGGTGTGGGTCCAACGTCAATTGATGGGCGCTGGCTTCGCACGGGCTGATGCCCTGATGGCTGATGCGTCAGACACAGACCCAAGGAATGGGTGCTATGCCTAACAGACAGCAGCGCTAGGGGTAAAAGAAAGGATCAGAGCAGGTGCTATCGAACGGAGTTTTAACAGAGTTAGCTGTTGACTCTCCCAAAAATAGCAGTAATGGCACATAAGGGTAGAGAAATCTATATCAATGGCAATGAAGGAAAACTATATTTTTGAATGGCAAATAGGGGATAGTTATAGCTTTCAATGGCACTGAGGGAATTTACTCTTGGAAGAATTGGGGAATCGGTCGTGGGAGGGCATGGGTGATGGATCCGGTCTGGTTTTCCGTGGGTGAAGGCGGCTAGTCTGCTGCGTGAACGAGTGAACGGTGCAGGCACAAGGCTCTGAAGAAAACGCGTCTGGTTCACGGGGGAAAACCGAGGATGACACCAGTTTCGCCTAGTTTATTGCATTTTTTTTAGGAAATTAGTTTATTGCATTGCTCTACCACGTTGTAACAAGTAACAACTTCGTTCTCGTCACTCATCAGCAGTTATCAGCTCACTCCTGTATACTACCACATCCACAAAAGAACGCGATTCTGAAACGGGTTAAAATTTAATTAAAATTATATAAAAATATACGGACTACTAACATCCATGAAACAAAATAGGTACCATTAGATTAGTTATAGATTATATTTTCATAATAAATTTTATTAGAGACATAAATATTAATACTATTTACTATAAAATTAATTAAAATTGACTGACCTGCTTTTTTTGAGACAAAGGGAGTAAATAAAATACTCCCAGACCATGAATGTCCGCCCTCTCCCGTATGGATGTCTGCTTCAGTGTGGGCGTTCAGTTAACCGAAACCGATCGATTCGGTTCTTCAGCTAATTCGGTTACCTGAGAAGAAGGTACCAAAGTTATTAGGACCGGACCGGAGATTGAACCGGTGAGGTCATCGGTTCACTGGTTCACTGGTCCAACCGTTTAGAACCGGTTGAACCGCCGGTTCAATTATTTTGGACCGGACAAATTGAACCGGCCACAATTACTTTGAACCGGTATATATATATAAATATATATATACATATACATATATATATACATATATATATATATATTTGCTATAATTAATAATTGACAAATGATAAATAAACAACACAAATTTAATTACCCAAGTTTTTAGATTCAAAATAAAAGTGCATGATAACTGATAAGAAATGCATCTCATCTGTTACTACTTTAGCCATGTCGTGAAAAACTTAGAAAGCAATCCTAAATTAATCAAATCTAGAGAAAAGAGGGGTAATTTTGGATCAACCTCTGCAATACTTCCTGCAGATGTGAATGGAAGTCTAGAGATATCAGTTTGCCTACGAAAGACACCAGAATTCTCCCTGACTGCTACTATTTTCCTTTCCCAAAGCATCAGACACTCTGCCCTCGCTGCCCCTATGACCTACACTGTTTCCTGATTTTCATGTATAAACCTATCATTGATATGACAAAACAAAATCGCATAGATCACAATGTGTTTTTTTTAGTTCTTACTTTCTGCAGGAGGCCCTCTGCCCAAATCAATTTCAAGATGTACCTTCCTAGGCTGCAAATTATTCCTACAAGAAAAAGCAGCCTACATGGGTACCACAAAATGAAGTTTGGATGCCATGCTTTAGCCAATTATTCCTACAAGAAAAAGCTTTTAGCCAATTTCCAATAATACCCCTAACTAGATAAGGTCGTCTTGAGTGCACAGAGGGGTAATTTTGGAAAAACTCAAAAACTCACCGGTTCGCATGGAACCGGCCGGTTCACCGGTTCCGTAAAAAACCGGCCGGTTCAACCGGTTTTTAGCGGTTCGATTGCACAGACGGTCTTTTAAGTGAACCGGACCGGTCTAGGCTCTGGTTCGGTCTTTTAGCGGTCGAACCGCCGGTCCGGTCCGGTCCTAATAACTAGGGAAGGTACCAATCAGTTACTTTGAAAATGCGGAACCGAGGAATTTCGGTTTTGGTTAATTCGATTCGGTTTTGGTTCTAACCGATGGAATCGAATTTTTCAGGAACCAAGAAACAACACATTCAATTGCAAATTTTGGCAGCATTTTGCCTGATTTTCATGCAGTCAAAAAGGACAATTTAAACAGCAATGCAACATAAAACAACAGTACAACACATTTATGTTATTGTTCTCTCAAATATTCAAGCATAGAGCAATATTCAAGGTTGCAGTAAAAAAACAAGAGGTCCAACAGCTTAGTTCGGTCATTTCAGGTCAATTCGGTTAACCGAGTGCTGGAACCGATTTAACCGTAATAATTTCGGTTCCTGAGAACCTGGAACCGAACCTGAGACCGAATATTTCGGTTTCGGTTACTTCGGTTTTAGTTCTGGTTAATTCGATTCGGTTCTCCGTTTTTGGTTTTTTTGTGCCCAGGCTTATGTCTGCTTCCTCGGTTAAAATAAAATAACCACCCAAATCCGGATAAGCGCGCGTGTTTAGTTTCAGGGAGTTGGAATTTGGGGCTATCGTAGTACTTTCGTTTTTATTTGGCAATTAGTGTTCAATCATGGACTAATCATGGACTACCGTAGTACATTTATGTTATCGTCTCGCAATTTCCCACCAAACTGTGTAATTAGTTTTTTTTCATCTACATTTAATGCTCTATACACGGACCACAAACATTTAATATGATAAGTACTGTAGCACTTTTTAAGAATTTAGGGTGAAACTAAACGAGGCGTAAGCTTTCCTCCGGTTCTAGGGCCCTAGTCTGACGCAAGAGTCCAGTTTTACAGGCTGTCCCTGTCCATGTCCGTGCGCCGTGTCCACGGGTAGCCAGCTAGCTAGCTGGGCCAAGCTGTCTGTGTAATTCAGCGGCCCCGCAGTCAGACTCCAATGGAGATGAGAGAACAGACCACACATGCATGCATGAATCTTGTCCGAAAGCACAGCCCACACCACATAGATTTGAAAAGAAACGAACTCGATCGCTACTATTCGAAAGAGTGTCTCTCGTCACATGAAATTTTTTTATCACAGTATTAACATCCAACAACCTCTACCTTTCCTTTTTTTTTTATCTCTAACCTACAGCCTACAGCCTCCACGGTACAGATCATAATTTTTTTCGTATGAAAGAATAAATCACAAATCCAACGCCACCGCCGCCGAAGCAGAATGCGTGGCCGGTGGGGGACGCCACGCAGCGCCTGGCGCACTGCTTCGTGGAGGCCCTGGAGGCGCGCCTCGCCGGCACGGGGAGCGTGCTGCACAGGTCGGCGAGTGGACCGCCTCGTCCTAGGCGATGGTTGGCCTGTTGGTCTGAAGTGGCGATGCAGGAGCCAACACGTGCACGGGGAGCGTGCCTGTTGGTCTGCAGTGTCCTCTTGAGTTGTTGGTGTGCCCGCTCGAAGAGGCTCGGCGTTCTGGGAAGGTTCGCGAAGGCCACTCCCGTGCCTGCAGGTACGAGGCATCGTGGCTAAAAAAATCTATGTGTTTTTTTAAGCTAAAACACACATGTAGGCAGTTGTACATCCGGTGTTGCAGAAAACAAACGAAAGAATAATGGGACATGCGTGCTAGTACATTTACATTGCCATCGCCCATGGCAAAACCAAACATTATTCGCCAGACCAGACCACCGATCTCTCTGGTTTCCACCACGGCGAGGCCGAACGACGAGGGATCGTGCACTGTGGCTTCGTGTTCGTTCATCCATCGATCCAACCACACGCATCCTCACCGGAGCTTGCACTCGGCGGGCACGCCCTGCGGGAACCGCTTGGCGTCGGTGCAGTAGTTGTAGATCATGAACTTCCTCTGCACCCAGCGCATGCGGCGGTAGCTCATGTCACTAAGCTGCTGGTTCCACCAGCTGCCGCGTCGCCCTCCCCCGGCCGCAGCCTCCATGGCGCCGACGGGGCACTGCTGCTTGCCGTTAGCCCAGACGCAGGCGTCGGCGCTGAACCCACGGAACGACGCCACGAACGGCGCCTGCGTCCAGTCCGCCTTGACGCGCCCGCCCTGCGTGGCCCAGTCGTCGGCGTTCCAGAGACTCGCGTACAGCCTCATCGGCTGCGTCCGCGGGAACGCCACCCCGCGCGCCTCGTGGTTCTTGAAGTCCCGGATCGGCGTGCCGTCCACCGCGAAGATCACGTGCTGCGGGTTCCACACCACCGAGTAGGTGTGGAAGTCCTTGGTGGGGTCGAACCAGAGCCGGAACTGCTGCTCCCTCTGCCCTTGGCCCTGGGTGAACACGTTGGTGTGCAGCGTGTAGGGCTCGCCGGAGACGTTGCCGAGGAACTCGAAGTCGATCTCGTCGTGCGCGCTGCCGGCGGAGGAGAGGTAGAAGGTGGTGACAGTGCCCGCGGAGTTGCCGGGCACCAGCTTGATCTGCATGTCGATCTTGCCGAAGAGGTACTCGTTCTTGGACTGGAACCCGGAGCCGGAGGTCTTGTCCAGGGTCAGGTCCAGCCCGCGCCCGCCGTCCACCACCTTGCCTCGACCTTGCCCCCACGTCATCTCCGTGTCCTGGTAGAAGTTGCCGCCGTGTGCGATGGACGCTAAGCACGCCACCGCCACGAAGGCAACTAGTGCCCCTGGCCTCATCATCTTCTTCTTCTTCTCACCTCTAGCTCGTGTCTGTGACTGCCGGAGCTCTAGCTAGTGATAGTGGTGTGAGTAGCGTGTGTGGGGAAGGAAGGAACTTGGACTTGAGAGATGTTTCGATTGGTGTGTGAGTGGGTTGGGATGGCCATGGAGTGGGGTGGTAATTTATACGGGAGCGCCGGGGTGCGGTTCCTTAGCCGTGGCAGCCAGCTAGCCAGGCAGGCAGCCGCGGGCACGGCAGGTGGTGAACCAACGGGCGAGTGCCGGGCGGCTCCGGCGCTGGGCTGGCTGGCAGGATGGCGCATCTCCGCGGAGTGAATGCGGGTAGATTTAGGGCACGACACGGCTGGCCGCACCTTGGATCCAGCGGAAGCTGGCTGCCCGCGCGTACGTCCATGCCGGTGGGGGCCGCGCGGCGCGGGCGCCTTTACTTGCCCACGCGCGGACGCGTCCACCCCGACCCGACCCCGGCGGCATCCGCGAAAGGGGTGGCCTAGCCGGGTGCCGGGTGCCGGGCGGGGAAAGCGCGCGTGCAGCTTTTGGCGCTGCTTTCCTCTGCGTGCTCCGGTCGCGCACAGTGGCGCTAGCTAGCTAGTGCTACGGGGGCGTTCGCTGCTTTACAGTGAGGCGCCGGCTGGTGGTGGGCAGGCACGCAGGGGCACAGGCTGCTTGCCCCGCTCGTGCTGCCCGCCTGCCACGGCCACTGCCAGCCCCGCGGCGAGATCCGGCCGTGGCATGGGAGAAGGAACGCGGCGGCTGCCCTGGCCTTCCCGTCCATGGCATTCGAGTTGTACGTCCGTACTTGCATGGTGCAGGTGCAGGGTGTCCACGGTAAACGGCTAAAAACGCATGCAGTGCCGCCGGTGTCCGGTGAGACTTTCATTGGTCCGTAGTAGGGTTGGGACGAAAGTTGGATCCGCCATTACGCTGAGCAGTTGAACGGGCGGTGGCGCTAGCGACGGAAGCCCATACACGTACAGTCGTATTCGTACACAGGCAGAGGCCGTGTAGCTCAGGCCTCAGGCAGTCGAGCTGGAGTGCTTACTGGTTTCTCCTTCCAACATGCTGTCGTTAGGTACACCTATACAGGTGTGCTGATTTGGACTACGCTTAGTACAAACCAACACGACCGCTTTTGGACACGTCGAGATCGAGGCAGGGGCTGCCGAATTTGAATCCGTTACAGCTTACAAGGAAATTTGAACACTGAAGGATGCTTGTTACTGTGTTTATCCTCATTTGACATGGCTGAAGTGTTTTCTCTGATAATGTGCTCTTGTGTGACTTTAGAAATATGCTGTATCATGAAGCAAAAATTACAGCCCCGTTCGTCCAAGTACAAGAACTAAAGGTCTGTTTGGAATGCAGAAGATTTCATAAAAAAATATGCAGAAATTTAATAAGAATCAATTTATTTTCATAGGGAAAATACTAGAACAAAAAAAATTCCCCTGTCCATATGTTGTGCGAACAGAAAAAATTTCCCACATAGGTACACCTATACAGTTGCATGATCAAAACTTGTGCTCAAATAAACATGGCAGTTGTGGGATCCTCGGGCTGTCCTATGCTATTTGTTGGTGATTACTAAAGATACAAATTACACATTCATATGTTTAATATTAAACACATCTTCATCCCTCTTCTGACTATATTGCTGAGGGTGTTGTCTATCATAAGCATAAGGGATAATTATCTGTTGGACATCCCAAGTGATGGTTCTTTGCTGGCAGACATCCACTTCTTTTGCCAGAAGACACTCTGGTTCGGTGAAATTAGGCCACAGGATACCGCGGACCAGTTGCAGCCGATTGAGGAGAGAGAATAGCGGTGAAATGACATTCTTGCCCTTGCCGCGCGTGTCGCGGACTTCTTCGACCTGGCCGCCGGCTCCGGGGCCGGCGGGTTCCTCGCGGCGGCGCTGTTTGCGTGCCGGATGCCCGCCAAGGCGGCGCGCGAGTTCGTGGCCAAGAACCGCAAGGTCCTGTCCGGGGGACGCGGCGGGAGCGACGGGGGCCTGATGTCGATGTCGTTCCGGCGCGCCCGCCCCGAGGCCTTGTTCCGGAAGGTGTTCGGCGACCTGACGGTGCGCGACGCCGCGAAGCCGCTGCTGATCCCGTGTTACGACATGGCGAGTGCGGCGCCGTTCGTGTTCTCCCGCGCCGACGCCGTGGAGGCCGACGCGTTCGACTTCCCGCTGTGGCAGGTGTGCGCGGCAGCCTACGGCGTGGGCCCCGCGGACGTGGCGTCCCTGGACGGGCGCACCAGGCTGCACGCCGCGACAGGGGGGGCGGGGGTGGAGCGTCCGCTGCTGTGGCCAACCCGACGGTCGTGGCGCTCACGCACGTGCTCCACAACAAGCACGAGTTCCCCTTCGCTGCGGCGTGGCCGACCTCGTGGTGCTGTCCCTCAGCGGGAGCGCGCCCGCCACCGCCTCCTCGCTAGGTCACCCGTTGTCCTCTAGCCTCCTGCGCATCGCCAGAGCCTGCTAGGCCGACATGGTGAGCCTGCCTGCCTGACCGGCACCATTTCTCGAACAGGGTAGCAGTTGGAACGAACAAATGGACAGGACAGGACTGACAGTGCGCCTCTCGCGGTTTGTTTTGTTTCGATCGCGGGTTGACCAGGCCGTGTCGATGGCGTTCGGGGAGAGCAGAGCGACCAACTACGTCCGCATCCAGGGCAACGACATTACGCCCGGCGAGACGGCGGAGGCGGCGCTGGCGGAGCAGGGCGTGGAGTCAGTGTTGTTCCGTGGCAAGAAGCTGATGGCGCAGACCAATGGCGAGCGGCTGGACGCCGTGGCGGAGCAGCTGGTCCAGGAGCACCACCGTCGGTTGGAGAGCAAGACCCCCGTGGTGCTGGTGAAGCCCTCCGAGCGCGCGGGGGAGGGATGCGAGGTTAGCAGCAGCGAGCCTTTGACCGCCACAACCGCCACACTGGCAGCCGCTGCCTCAGCGTCGCCTTCGTGCGCCGACACAGAAAACAGAAAAGAGAATGGGAGAGAGAAAGAAGAAAGCGACAGGGGCAAGAATGTCATTTCACCGCTCTTTTCTCTCCTCAACCGGTTTGCGGTGTCCTGTGGTCTAATTTCATCGAACTAGAGTGTCTTCTGGCAAACTGCTGAAAACGGGGTGTCCGTCAGCAAACGACCATCACTTTGAATGTCCGCAAAACAATTGTCCCTAAGCATAAAGTACCAGTGCTGTCTGACTGAGTGTGAAGCAATATTTCAGTTGCTTCTAATGGTTCAGACTACACGTGCTATTGCAGATAGCTGAGCAATCCAATTGACAGATTTGATGAGATGCTGTCCCCCATACTCGTGCTTCTTCTCTAAACTCAATCTCACTTCGTTATATCGGATTGTTCGTGCTTGCTGAGGTATCAGTGATATCGGTCGCTAACAACCGTATATGAGTTAATTTGGTAAAATTATACAACATTAATTAACAATTCAGTTGAACTAATGCAAATTTATAATATTCAATCAGACAAAGTATAAAAAAACGTCGAATCATTCTTGTACTTAGACCTGTACGTTTATGATCAAATATGGCCTCAGCCGTGGTTTAGTACAAAATAGTCAACAAAATAGAGTATGACATGCAAGCGTGCACGCCAGCCGGTGACATATTAAAAGGCAGACGAAAGAAATCATGAAGACTAGGTGCAAACGTGCACGTAAAGGCTAATACTAGCATAGAAAAAAAATATCAATTATATGCCTACAATGAGAACAAAATTTTTATGGCATGTTGTGGTTAGGGTACTCGATGGAGTATATTAGACATGAGAAATTGTGAACAGCTGGAATTGTAATGGTCGATCTCTAGATCTTTAAACGACGAATTATGGGCCTGTTTGGTTGATGACTAAAACTTGCCACGTCTAATCTTCGGCAAATTGTGGCTACCAGAGAAAGTTTGATGAGCAAAATTGAAGCCACACTTATGACAAAGTTTGGCAAGAAAATTGGTCTATGACGTGTGGGACTGAGTGCTAAAAAAGTATGGCATGTTGTAGTTGTGGCAGCAAACCAAACAGCTACTAGAAAAACTGTGGCATAACTAACTTATGGCATGGCATGTTTTGGTCACGAACCAAACAGATTGTATATGATAAACCAGTAGAATATCTAGAATGTTGAACGCATATTTAAACAAGCTAGATTGCATTGCAATAGTGTTGTGCGCTTGAGGAGTGCCAAATTACACCATGGTAGGATAGAGTACTATGCTTTTCAAATCCTGTAATAAAAATCTAGAATAGTTAAAGAGTATGTTCGCCGGTTGGTTTCTGGCCTGATAAACCCGGCTGATGCTGGTTCGTTGTGAGAGGAAAATACTGTTGGCTGGCTGATACGGGTTGAAAATATGGAGTAACAAATAAATGTAGTCAGCCATGCTAGTTTCGTAAGGGCTTCTCCAGTGGGCTTCTGAAAAGCGACTTATGGGCTGAGGTGGCAGGCCATGAGTCGACTCACGCCACTGGAGCAATCGACTCATCCGATGAGAGAGATTGAACCGATTCACCAGCGTGAGTTGATTCATCGCCGATAAAAAACAATTAAAATAAAGGAGCACGAACGGCTGATGACTTCTTGTGAGAGAGCGGCCAGACAAAAGCAAGTAGGAAACTGTTTTTTTATTTGGCAACAGAAAGTAACAGTTGTAATTATTTTGTTTATTTATGCATATGATCCACTTAACTCAGAATTCGACTCATCCAAAACTGAGGTGGCCCTCTTTTTCTTCAATGCATCGACTCACCACTAAAGATGCCCTAATAAGGACTTAAGGAGTGATGACGTGGAACCATGGCGCACCATTCTGCTGTGCTGCGTGCTGCCACGTCCAATACGATAGAACTCCTCCAATCAAGCACCTGTAGTACTGGACAGCCACATTGGCATCATCACGGCGGCACGTACGTCGGCATCGAAGGAGCAACGGGACATGGCATGGCGCCGCAGCAGGTGCGAGCTGCGCTCATCATACTCGGCACCGCTGCCTGCCTACCACCAGTACTAAGGTCTTGTTTAAATCTAGAGTAAAGTTTTGAGTGTCACGTTAGAACGTCGTGCGATTGTTCGATACTAATAAAAAAGGAATTACAGAATCCGTCAGTAATACACGAGACGAATTTATTAAACCTAATTAATCTGTCATTAGCACATGTGTACTGTAGCACAATATTGTCAAATCATGGATTAATTAGGCTTAAAAGATTCGTCTCATAAATTAGTCATAAACTGTATAATTAATTATTTTTTAGTCTATATTTAATACTACATACCTATGTTAAACATTCAATGAGATACGAAGGGAAAGTATCTAAACAAGTCTCCTTCGGGCCTCTCCAAAGCTCCAATCTACTGTAACGGTAGTACCACTGCGGCGCCGATGCTGCTTTTGATTCGAATAGATGGAGATCTACTGTAACGGTAGTACCACTGCGGCGCCGATGCTGCTTTTGATTCGAATAGATGGAGCGGAAAGGAAGACACGGGGATCGTATGCTTGGACATCACAGCTGGCGCCTGTCGGCCTTGTCCAGGCGCGCCGCACTGGTGCCAGCCAGACCGGCGTCCGGCCGGTCCGGGAGAGCAGGGTCGTCTAGGGGCCTGATTGGTTGAGAGAAGTGGGCAGCCAGGCCTGCATCCGGGAGCCAGGTGCTCGCAAGCCAGGTTCCTTGCATGCAGGTTGAGTTGTTTGGCTGGCGTTTTTGTTCCTCCTGGCCTACTAGAGACAGTCGAACGCGCGCTGCGCCCACGCCAGCCAGGCCCGCCGGAAACGGATTTTGATTTCGTTTCCGCGCAGCCAGGCCCGGCGGCGAGCGCTGCATCCACACACCCAGGTCCAAACGCGAATCCAGCCATCCAAACATGCTAATCCTGCATCCGGTTGGCCAGGCTGGGTTGCATCCGGGCAACCAATCACGCCCTAGAAGAGTGCAGCGCAGGCAGGCAACCCAGCGGCCGGGACCGCGAGCGCGAGCTGCCCTGCCCATACGGCGCCGAGCATCGAGGCCACGCAGCGGCCTCGTCCCATCCGCGCCCGACGCGTCGTACACGTACAGCACTGCCTCCAGCCCGCGCGCTTCCGTCTACGCGGCTTGCTGTTTGTTACCGCTTCACGCAGGCTAGGTAAGGTTCTCGGGCTCGCAGGCTCGCACGGGCCAATTGCTCTCTGTTCTGCGCGTGGCCGAAAACGCCTGAGCGATGCCATGAACTGCGCGCTTGACCCACCTTCGCAGCGTTACGAGTCCCGATCCGAGTCATTGCCGACATCATCCGTGCGACAGGTAGGCAGGTAGCCATTATCCGTGGAGCCAGGATGCTGCCCAGGCCTACCTGTACACGAATCTGCCAAAATATCTCGTTTGGGCTGAGTTACACAGGTCATCTAGCTAGACCAGGCAAGATATTTTACATTTCTGATTAGCCGTGAGATACCAACAGTTCCACACCACATCCAGTGGTAATGTTATCAGCCTCATGATTGGAGAGAAACAAGTATCAGCTTTCGTGGCTAATAAGGGTTGTTTGTTTACCCCAGCTTATATATCGAGTTTATGGGCATGAAAGAAAGAAAAAAAAAAAGAGGCTGGAAATAAGCTGATCCAAAACAGCCTATAGATGTGCCAATATCATTTCACAAAAGGGAAAAAAAAAAAAAGATGTGGCAGTACCATGAAGCACATAGACGGAGAAAGGGCAACATCTCCGAGAGCCTTTCTAAATGTCAATCATCGTTTGGAGAGTCATCTGCATAAAGATCGATCTCCAAACAGTTTTTTTATATCTCATGCGTACTCTATAGAGACATTCTCATCTTTTATTTTAGGCTAGCGAAAAATCCGAAATAGAATATGGCTATATTTGGATGACTATTTAGAAAAGCTGTTGGAGGGTAGTTTTTCACAACAATCTCTATTCATAGCATTTAGCAAGGATATAGAGAGTCTCTTGGAGATGCTCTTTTAAGAGATTAGCAAAATTATCTTCTAAAGGTAAACTTGGCTATTATTAAAAGAAAAACATCTCCATCAGGCTTTGTAAACGACTCTCCAAATTTACTAGCTCTCCATCCCACCCCATTCGCTCTCTACTACCTTACTAGCCATCCAACCTCTCGGCTTTACATAGTCTGTTGGAGTACTATACTATTTTTTTATGAAGTCTATTTTAGAGAGTAGCTAAATTAGTAAATTTAACTAGTCTTTTTTGCCTAATCTGTTGAAGATGCTCTGGCTCAGAAGATAGACGTTGACGATCCGGAGCACGAGAGTTTCGGGGGACTAATTTTGTGCTTCTTTAGGCCATGCTACGATTTGAAGTACAGAAGCCACTCCTCAACACTGTGCTGCAAAACAAAAAGAAAATAAGATGCCTTATCCAAAATACTAGAGGTACCGTATAATTAAAATACAAAAGCACATCTCCTTCGTTCTCTCCCAGATTCCCAGTTGCAATGGCAGGCAACCTTGGCCCTTAAAATTTTAGCTTGCAGGACCGATTTGTTTTTTTTTTTTTTTTTTTTGAAACTGCAACACTGATTTGGTGCACTAGCAGGATGGCATTGGGCCACAGTCCGGCCCATTGTCAGGGCTACATTTGCAGCAAACAGTTTTTTTTTTTTTTTGAGAAACTGCTGCAAACAGTATTTGTGGAGAGAAATTGTTGTGTGGGCTATATTGTCCTCTTAGTCTAGCAGGGTAGCAGATCCCCCAGTATAGTGGCCTCAATAGTCCATTGGACAAGGCCTCACTAATTTCTTTTGAGTTGCGGGCTGTTCAAGAAGCCTCCACCATCACCATGTGATCTGGGCCGATTCTGAGTAGGCCGGCTGCCCGTCAACAGCGGGCCGTAATTTACTGCTGTATCCCTGTTGCTGTTCGATCTTGACGGCGCGGCCCAAAGAATCTAGAGCGCACAAGGCCACGGGTGGGCTGTGGGATCCGTGTAGGCTGGCCCAAACATCTCGAGAGTTCCTTCCTTTCCCTCCCCTGGTATCCCATATATGGGGTCCAAAGTCCAAACTGACATGCAGAGACTGAAACAGAAGCTTTGGGTTAAAGTTTAACTGGGAGTCCGGGAGCGACCAACCATGGCAGCAGCATTCGCCGAAGCTGAGCAAGGAGAAGACGACATTAGATTCGGCACAATCATGTCGGCTTCTCCTACGCGTCGTCGTCTACCAACCCAGTGACCTATACATGGGACGCCCTGCGCCAAGGTGTGCCGTCAGAGGCAACAGTGAACGTCTACACTAGCTCTGCAGCTAGGATCGCGACGTAACCTGCCCGTTCCACGCACGCATGCAAATATGCAACGTGCGCTCTCCGTCGTCCCTCCTCTCTCTCTCGGCGCTCGGCGACAAGCCGCTCAACTGTTCCGGCCGTCACCGTCCCACCAATCCACACACGCGCTGCCGGCGCGAGGCTGCTGGATCGATCATCATCTTCCCCCGGCCCGCATGCAGCTCCAGACGCCGGCCGCCGGTAGGGTACACCGTGTCCAGTTGCGGCAGCAGGCCAATGCTAGCTAGCTAGCTTCGGTTCGTCGTCGACGCATGCGGTATAGTAACTCTCTCCAGTTACAGCTTACTCATACTGTCATACAGCACACGCAGTGTAGCATGACGCGCGCCGAACAGACTTATGTCGCCCGCCGCCCTGACGGAAGCTGGGTGCGGCGGCGTCGAGCGGAACTATTGCACCACAGCGGCCGTAACTGTTGTCGAGCAATGGCACGCCCCCAGTCAGGCGTCAGCAATCAGCCACGAGCCATCAGGTAGGGTTCCGGTGTTTCACTAGCTAGCCGTGGTGAACGAAGAAGCCGGCCGAGTGCGAGCGAGGTTCGGAGCTGGCGAGTTGGGTGTGGTGTGGCTGGCCCAAGGAGGATCGACGACACAGGCGCGAGAAACAGGGGCACGGACGACCGACGGTGAGCAGAGCATGAGCAGTGAGCAAGTGGCCATGGTGGGCTATCATTGGCGTGTACTTGCACAGTGCCGGCGCATCCAGATCTACTGGAGCCGCCGCTGTCCCGTCCCAGGGCAGAGCGCGCTCCGTACCGTACCGCTCTTCCTTTCGACTCGCCGGACGACATGAGAGCAGAGTAGCAAAGCGAACAATGAGCATGCTCGCCCAAGGCACAGCAAACCGGGGGTCTCAGCTGAAAACACACCACTGATCTTCAAGTGTGCGCACGAACCCTTACCTTGCCTTAAAACTAAGGATGGCAACCGGGCGGTTTCGGGTCGGATATCCGTGGGTTTCGGGTCTTGCGGGTTCGGGTTCGGGGATGATTTCTCACCTACGGTTTTCGGGTTCGGGGCCCCGAAACCAATTAGGTTCGGTTTCGGGTTTGGTTTTCCACCCGTGGATATCCAAAATAAATCATTTGGAATTAAAACTCATGTTTTATAATATGCTAATAATAACTTGTTTACTTATATTATTAAATTTATTTTAAGTTGACTCATAAAAATATTTATTATTTGTTGCCTCTTGTTTATACATGTGAATATGTGTATATATATCATGCATATGTTTATAGAAAGTCCTTATTTCTCGTACTATGTTGTCATACAAAGCGGGTTTCGGATATCCATTCGGGTTTCGGGTATCCGCGGGTTTAGTTTTGGGGACAGATTATCACCCAAATCGGTGTTCGGTGCGGTTTTGGATTTTGGTTTCGGGTTCAGGTGCACAGAGACTCCACCCGATCCAAATCCGCCCCGTTTGCCATCTCTACTTAAAACCGGCGTGGGATCCAGCAATCCCTGAAACGGAAAGTGCGGCACTGGTCGTGCTGCCGGTCCTGGGCACGCGGACGGCCGGACGGGGCGCCCTCCGAAAATTAAAAATGTTTTGGCAGCAAACATTCAAAATTCGCAGAGCAGGGGCAGGTTCACGTCCGCCTGGATGGATGACGCGGCGGAACGGAACGGGACATCCCCCACCCCCACTCGCACCATCCCCGTCTCGCTCGCCTGCCATGACCTGCCATGCGGGGCCCGTGGCTGCCCGCCGAAGCAGTGTCAGCGGCTGAGGCGCTAATCGCGCCCGCGACACGAGCCGCGCTCTCTGCGCTCTGCTCTGATCGTTTTTTCTGGGACGGGGGCATTCATTCCCATCCTTCTTAAATGCGTGCTCAGAAGGAGTAGGATTACTCGCTTGAAACAGGGGTCTCTGTCTCTGCCCCCCAGCCCATCCGGCCATGCTGCGGTGCTGCGCTCGTCGCCTTTCTTCAGGGAAAAAATAAAATAAATAAATAAACAAATTGCGTTCATAGTCTGACACATGGCCCCACGGTGCCACAAAACTGTCAGTGCCCCTGTGTACTGTACTGATGCCACTCTCTCTCAGCTCGCTTCACTCGGCGACAAGCCGCACGCGGGTGGCTTCACCGGCGGAGCAGCGCAGCGCAGCTGACGTGGGCCCACCCTTTCAGGCCCCACTGCCTCGTCTCCCCGCCCCCACTGCTGGAAGAGCTAGCCTGCTGCCGCTTCACTCTAGTACAGTAGTCTACACCGCTATTACTACCCGTACTACCGCTTGATTACAAATCGCGAACGCTTGTGGCGCAAGCAGCGGCCAGCGGCAGCGCCACCACACCCGGCACCACCGCAGCAGCGCGTGTGGTGTGGCTCGACCTCCACCGATAGCCTGCGAAGCTTCGCCGGGCCTGCGCTGCGACTGCGAGAGGAAGAGGCGATGGAGCGGTCGCGGCGGCTCCTGCTGTCGGACTACGACGGCGCGATCGAGTCGCCGCTGCCGTCGCCGCCGCCGCCGTCCTCGGCCACGCCGTTCCACCCCGGGGTAGCCGTGGTCGTCGGCATCCTCACCAGCGTCTTCTCCATCACGTTCCTGCTCCTGCTCTACGCCAAGCACTGCAAGCGCAGCGCCGCGGAGTCGTCGGGGTCCTACGGGAGCGCCGGCGGCGGGGGCGGCGGGGACAGGAGGAACTCCGGCGTCGACCGCACCGTCGTCGAGTCCCTTCCGGTCTTCCGCTTCGGCGCGCTGCGGGGGCAGAAGGAAGGCCTCGAGTGCGCCGTCTGCCTCGGCCGGTTCGAGCCCACCGAGGCGCTCCGGTTGCTGCCCAAGTGCCGCCACGGCTTCCACGTCGAGTGCGTTGACACGTGGCTCGACGCGCACTCCACCTGCCCGCTCTGCCGCTCCCGCGTCGACCCGGAGGACGTCCTCCTCCTCCCGGAGCCGCCCAAGCCGTCTAGCACGGGCCCCCCTGACCCGCCGGAGACTAAGGCGGCGGCTGCTGCGGCGGTCAAAGAGCCGGCTCCGGCTCCGCCTCCTGCTCCTGCTCCAACGCCCGCGCCGTCCGGGCGTAGGATCTCAGGCCGGCACTCCACGGGGTCAGTGCGCGTGCCCGGGCGCGTCGGCCCGGCCTCGCGGCGGTCGGCAGACGGCGGCGTGGCGGTCGGCTGCTTCGACGGCGCCAAGGTGCGCAAGGACCGGGTGCTGCTGGTGGAGCCGGCGGCCGTGGTGGCGGAGCCGGACCCGGTGGCGTTCGACCGCCGGTTCGGGCACCGCATCCTGGTGAGCACCGCGGGCGGGTGCGAGGGCGAGACGGCCCCCGCGGCGCAGCAGCGGTGGAGCGACCTGCGCCCGTCCGACCTCATGTTCGTCCGCGCCGAGTTCCTGGTCACCGAGGCCGGTCGCTACTCCTGCTCCGCGGCCGTCGTCAACTCCGGCAACGCCAGGAGCGCCATCGGCGTGCGGAGCCTGTCGGAGCTGGCGGCGGGTGTACGCCGCCTCCCGCCAATCCGCGCCGGCGCGTGCGAGGGCGAGGCCGAGCCACGAGCCGGCGGCGGCGCACGGCGGTGGCCTGGGGCGAGCTGGTGGGCGCCGCGTGGGACCCCGCCCGCGCGTAACGGCCCTATCGCCTAGGCCTGCGAAACTATCCCCCCCCCCCCCCCCCCCCCCCCCCCCCCCCCCCGAGATGGCACGCAATTACATACAGCGGCGGGGCTGGCGGGCTGGCCTCCGACCCTCCGTGGTCGCCGGCGCGTCACGTGATGGGCAGCGTGGGAATTATGTATTGGCGGGGGGCTCTCCCTACTTTCGCCCGGGGCCATGCCGGCCGGCCTCGGAAGCCGCGCCGGAGAGCGAGGAGGAGACGCGGAAGGGATGTTGCTTTCGCGGGAATCTCGAGGCGGGTGTGTTGGTTCCTGGTGGCTGGTTGTGGCCTGGCTTGTAGTACGTGCGGCGCGGATTGGTTGCGTCCCGCTGCCGCCCGCAGATGCCGCCGCGGGCATCGAGGCGTGGCCGCGGATCCCCTGCGGCCGTCCCCGGACGGGAGGCGCGACAGTGTGGCGATCGGCCGAGCGCTGTGTGCCGTGCCGGTGCCCGTGCCCGTGCGGCTGCGCAGGTGAGGTTTTGGCTCCTTGCGTCGGCCGGGTCGGGGGTTAGGGAACCATACGAAAGCTGAAGCGAGCTTGTGTAGTTGTACTGCTGCCTGCTAAAAATTCTTTTGTCTCTCTGTGCATGACGAGGAAGAAAAGTCCCGCGCCTTTTTGGTGTACTACTACTAGTACAAAGTATAGGTGACTTGGCCAACGAGCTGCATCTGCATGGCATGCGTGCGAGCACATGAGCACGAGCACAGACGCTTTGTCAAGCGGCACAACTGCACGATCGAGCAGGCATCTCGTTTTTGTTCCTTCCTGCGTTGTTTTGCTTGGATTTTACCTTTGCTCTCGCCGTGTAGCGACCAGCGAGCGGATCGGTACGTACCCGCGGCGTGGGCGGAGCGTTCGGCGGCCGCACGCTTGCCTCCTGCCCCGGCCGCACACCGTCGTGGCCTCGTGCTCTCCGTGCCGGGCATCAGTCACCCACCTTCTCTGTCCGGCTGTCCCTATGCCGCCGTGCCCCGGCCGGCCCCCGTATCACACACGGGTGCGCCGCTTCTTGCTTCCAATCCTCTCGCAGGGCGACTGGGGACTGGCGACTGGCGAGGGCGGCCATGATTGCTGCCTCCTGCACTTCCGCTGGCCTCCCCTGCCGCATTGAAGGGAAATTTCTCGCCTTTTTCAGCGCCTGCACCTCTGTGCGTGGGCGCTCGTCGACGTCAGGGGAGGATGAGGGTGAGGCCCCGCCTGACACGGCCGCGATCAGTTCGCTGTACACGGCGCAGCTCGAGCTCTCCCTCGGTGGGGCGCCGTGGCCTGTGGGTGTGGGGGATCACTGATCCCGTCGTGCGTGTACTGTGCCCGGGCGTACGTAGGAGTACGTACGGAATAGGAGTATGTCTCGCTGCGATTTCTGTATCGGCGTTACAGCCGTGAGCCTGCACTGCACGTCTGCACCTTGCAGAGCAGGGACGTGTACAGAACCGTTGTCGACTTGCGAACAGAACCGGCAGTCATCGACGGGACAGGCAGGATCTCAGTGTCAGCTCTCCATCTCCATGGCCAGTCGGCCACGGCTACTACTCGACTCCACTCGTCTGGAACTCAGGGTCTTTGGTTCAAATAAGTCACCTATTTATAAGTTAAAAAATGAAATAGGTGATTTATTTTGTCAAACACCACTAACTTATAAGTTATTCCTGCTTATAAATTTTAAGTTGATTCATCCTTGTTTAAAACTTATAAGTCACCCTTTTTCACGTGAGACCCGCACCTTTAATAAGCTTATAAATTATCTATAACTAAATAGGCATGACTTAAGTCACCTGACTTATATAGAAACCAAACACGCTCTCGTTCGCGGCTCCTCTTTTTGGTCGTGCGCTCGGACACGGTCCCGACACGGCTGCTCTCCTCGATCGCTGCTCCGATACGGTATCCCAAGAAGCGGCCACGTACCACTAGCAGGCGGCTTTTTAGAAAAGCACGAAGCCGCTTTCCCGGGACAGGGAAACCATGAACCCAGGCCATGAAAACCGTAAGAATATTTTCCGATCATATTTAAAATCAAATTTGTTTAGAGGAGTTGAGATCTGTCCGTATTCGAGTCTGGATATTCAACATCTGATACCGTATCCGTATCTGAATACTCAAATCGCATATTTATAATATCGATATCCAATCGTATCCTATCCGACATAGTTGACACTATCCGTATTCGAATTCGAATCCGAATAGAAATATAAAAACAAATATAATATCGGTGATATCCGTCCGTATCCTATCTCTTTACATCCCTAAGGAGTACTATACTACTCCTATACATTCTGCTGTACATGGTGGTGGACTGCTGGTGCTGCCGACATGATTCTCGTGACATGCAATCAATCCCGTCCTGCGCCACCGCACGATGTGCTCGTTCCGTCGTTCGTTCGTGCGGGCACCGATATGTGTCGATATGATTCTCGTGACATGCAATCAATCCCCTCCTTTGTTTTGTGTCGACTGTACTCCACCCTGTTTTGTTTGGTACCGTTACAAGTCAGAACGGGGACCATGGAGCAGAGATGGCATCGGGTACTTCACATCGAAACTTCCTATCTCAGCCCAGCTATGCATTGTACGACTCTCCACCCTCCGCCTCGCCTTTTCCTCCCTCGTCTTACTATTACTAATCCACACCAGACGCGTTAGAAAAACAGAAATACTATACAACACATATGTGTTTTAGCACAAAAAAAAACACATGGATTTTTTTATCACGCTCCGTCCCCCACCAAACCGTGTCGGCAGGTGGCAGCCCAAGTGAAAATCCAGCGAGAGGCATGTGTGATCGGTCACCCTCGACTGGGCTGGCGGCGGCGACAGAGCGCCGGGGCCCGTACGTACGCGGCCCAGCAGGAGCAAATGCGACGCGTGACACATGTGTTTTACCGATTTGTCCTTTTGTCCTTGCATAGAAAAAATATTTCTTGTGATATGTGGATTTGTGATCTTTGATTTGTGATTGTCTGAAGGTAGAAGAAGGCTGGAGGTAGAAGAAGGATGAAGGCTGTTGGATCTTAATTTTATGATGCAAAAAAATCATGTGTTGAAACTGCATAAAACACATGTTTGTTGGGTAGACAGACTCTAGAAAAATAGATAAATGCAAAAAAATCTCGCAATAATTAGAAACATCGGGCATCAAATCAAAAGGCTTAGCCATCCGTAATCATTGAATCTATTTTATTTTGTACAAAATTACCCACATCTGCCATTATACTAAATAAAATCTATTTTCTAAAGAAAAAAAGAAAAACTGTGGCCATACAGAAAAGATCTCGATCCGCATTACAAACACGTTTGTTTAATAGTTGGTTAATATAAAATATTAGATTGGCCTATTATCACGTTGACTTGGCTAATAATATATTAATATAAAATATCAGGACCCATCACGTTTATGAATAAATTAATAAACTTATTTTTGTTGTAAAGAAAAAGTGTAAACGTTTGGTCATAAAAAAAAACTTGACCGGCCTTGCAAATTGTTATATAAAATATTAGATTGACCTACCGATTACGTTCACTTGTTAATGACTTAGTGTTAATGCTCTATCAAGTTAGTTATCGTCAATCCCACCTGGTTAGTTGGACAGGTACACGTAGTATCCTATCCATGCCAAGTCGTACCGACTCCCCTCCCCGTTGCCTCAGCCTCCGCGTGGCCCGAAAGTTGCCGCGGCCGCGGACAAGGCAGCGGCGCCGCTGAACGAGGAGCATACAACCATGGCTTCGTTCCCGGCTTGTTCTGTTGCTACCTGCGGTGAGCAATGGTTTCTCGGCCCCTTCGATCTCCTCCCTCGGCAAGCAGCGTCCTGGTGCATGCTCTCTCTCTCACTCTTCACTGCAGAACAATTCCAGGCTCCATGCCTGTTTCACGGCCGCTTCGCCAATCGGTGACTGAAACTACACTTTATTTATATTTATTAAATCGATTCCCAATCTAGGTTATGCAATAAAAAAAAATCTTTGGTTAGATGTGCTATCGTTCTGAAGTGGAAGATGCAGGATGCAGGTATAGGAGGTGCTATCGATCTTTGCAAAGCAGTGTGGGGCCCTGATACAGTACGGTAAATCTCACAATTCCAATTTCCTTTCATTGTTAATTGAACTGATAATTGTTGTAATTTGGTAGATTCAGACCCTTGGTGGAGGATGTGATTTTTGTTGTATCCGTGGAACCCATACTCCATTGGTGTGCTGCTATATCACCTTTTTTTTATCAAATTATTTCTTCTATTTGCATGATTTATCCATCCTGATGACTCCCTTTGTTTGAAACAGTAAAGAACCGCATATAATTCTAGAAAAATTGTTGCTAATGCATAGTATCACTATCCCTGCTTAAATGCACATATTAAATTTTGGATATACAATCCAGTATTAACTTACTGCTTTGCAGTGTATCTATGCATTAGAGAAAACATGCAGCAAATGTCTCTGATACGTAGACCCATTCAGTACAACATATTAGACTACCAATCTTGTCTTCAACCAAACATTTGAACCTGTTATGCTTATCATCATTGGTGATTCAGTTCTCCAAATGTGATGGCGGCTGTAAATTTCACTAAAAAATGCATGGAGATTAAGCCAGTAAAGGAATTATGAAAAGTCAAAGCAATGGTCGCTAGAGTATGGGATGCAATCTTGCTCGGCAGTGGCGAACAAATGAGCCTCGATATGATCCTTATTGTTTACTAACATTATAATGCCCTTAGATTACTTCCAGTTTACATGCTAATGATGATAAAAAAAAAATAGAGGGACCAAGATGCATGGTGTTATTAATAAGGCCTATGTGGAAAAATTCAAACCACTCATCAGAAGGTAAAGTTTACGTTATTGCAAAACGTCAAATTCATGATGACTGCATAGAAATATCGACCAATGGAGAAGGATAAGGTACTCAATTTCTTGCCCACAACTACTGTAAAAAAGATTAAAGATACATAAGACATTCCAAAGTATAGTTTTTAGTTATTCAGTATAAACATGCTTTCTAATAGAGTAAATATCGACATATACCTCATAGGTAAACTGTCACTAACATTATAATTTTTATGTTATTCCTCTCATTTGATCACTATTGGATAAGAACTCATATTTATATTTCATAGATATGATGAAGTTGCAGCACACATTGGACTAATAGAAGAAGCCAGAACAAACTTCAAAGTGACAAAAATCCGTGACATTGTGCTCCTGATCGAGTAAGCTTTTTTTCCTTCACAAAAGAGACACAGAACTTTTACGTGTCTACTTTTAGAAATAAAAAAAAATGAGAGAAAGCGAGTGATGCAAAATGACTCTTGCATTTCCAATGAATTGTGTGTGTGTGTGTGTGTGTGTGTGTGTGTGTGTGTGTGTGTGTGTGTGTGTGTGTGTGTATATATATGGGTACTTACATGTCAGAGAGAGAGAGAGTGAAAAGACACCTTTTTGGGATTAATCCCTAATAATTCATCATTAGTAATAATTCTTAACATTTACATGCATGCTAATGCAGCACCCTGTTGAGCTCAAAATATTTCCTAATGTTTCTGCACATCTTAAATTAGATTATTTTTAAATTCCAAATTTGCAGTGGCCAAAAAGTTAAGGTTCGATTTTGGGAACAAAGTTGAGCAAAGCGATGAGAGGATAATATCTCATGTCATCGCAATAACATCAACAACTGTGAAAAAATTAGAAGCAGGTATTCATTCAATATCAGTAATTCAATAATAGCCTTTCAACAAACCTCCAAGGAGAATAAGAAATTGATATTTTGCAGCATAATCTTTGTCATCAAACAATGCACATAAACAAATGTAAATTCTGTTTCATGACAAATATTATTATGAATCCATTTCACTGCTTTTATAATACATTATTCAGATCTGATTTGCATTAAGATTTGTCACATGTATTTATCTACAACAACTGCCTTTTACCATTCAGTCTATGCAAACATACAATCTACTATTATGACTACATAATAATTCCTCAATTAATAATAAAACTAAAATGAAGACCTCATGCAACGTATAACTACTAATATAAGCTATCACAACAATATCTATAAAGTAACTATATATATTTTCAAAATTATATACTTCTATAGTTGTTAAGTTAAATATAAGCATAATGTTATGCTCCACCATATAGACCAAATAAACATATATACATTAGTATAACTACTTATTTTAACAACTTATCACGCGTGAAAAATATTCCCTTATTAACTGACATAGTAATTAAGTTATATTAATACTCCAAGATAACAACATTTTGCAAATTGTATTTCAAGATAACAATATTTATAATTTAATTTTAAGCACTATATGTTCTAGAAAATGCCGTTATAATGTGCCATTATGAAACACAATATAAGTAACATTTTTAGTTTTATATCTAAATTATCTATATAATACTATTATTTTAATAGCCTATCAAAAAAATTTAAATAACGATAAAGCACAAATATGTTTCTACATTGCTCATTTTATAAATAATAATACAATTAAATTTTATTAAAGTAAACATATATATTGTGCCAACATGCAAATCACACACACACACACCCATACTTAACATATATTTTTTAATATTTTAACTAAAATGTTTAACATATCCATATTGATAATATAACCATTACTACAAAAAAAATTCATTGACAAAAAAATCAAACATCTTGAGAAAAGGAGGAGGTTAGTATATACCATAGGTGCTTACGTCTTCCTCATGGTAAATCTCACATTGTAGGATCTCTGGTATGCCTAGAGGGGTGTGAATAGGCCTATAAAAATTCAACTCAAACCGAAGTCAAATTCACCTGCGACACTGTCGCTCTGTGAGCACGGCACTGCCCAAACAGCGGCATTGCCGCACCTGTAGGAGAGATTAGTTCATAGTTCAAAATCTACCCAACAAAATTTAGATCGGGTAAATTTCTTAGCTTCCTGCAGGGTAGTAGATCACAGATCGACAGCTGAAAGTGGTGGGAACACCACACACAAGTACATCGGCCTTAACCCTAGAAATCACCTCAACAATAAGAAGAACACAAGTGTAGCAACACAAGCACAAAATGACACAAGGATTTATCCCGTGGTTCAGCTCACCACCAAAGCTTGCCTAAGTCCACGTTGTTAAGGTATACCACTAAGGATTAGGGCTTTGCAACCCTACCCCGTTCTCAAGTCAAGAGAGTGAACTCTTGAGATGAGGGGTGATTTTACTCGCTGCAAGAGGTGGTTACAAACCTTCTAGGGCTGCCACAAACTTGGCAAGCTCACCAGACGACGCTCTAGCCGGATAGGAGCCAAGCTCCAAGAGTAACAAACACAACCGCCGACCAAAACGTGAACCAAATGCTCTTTAGGCTTTGAGAATCAGTGGAGCTGCCCTCTAATCACTTTTGGCACCTTTTTCTCTCAAGGATTGATGGGGAAGTCAATGAGCACCTGCTGATTTTCGTCGGTCTGAACCATTGGGGAAGAAGAGAGATGTTATGGAGGACAGAGAAAAGTATAAATACCCCCTGCCTCCTAACGGTTACTTAAGTGCGGCAGTGCCTCTCTCTAGGTGTGGCACTGCCGCATCCAGCAAGATAGCAAGGGTGAAGGAGTTGTTAAGTTGGCTGTCTTGGCTGAGGTGTGATGATGTTTTATGTAAAGAATGAGCATTTGGTTGCACATTTTTAACCAGTTGTAGTGTCTCCCTTTATAGTACGGCTTTTCCCATACTCAATTTCAAAAGACAAAAGAATTCAAAACTCCTTTGAGCGTGATGCTGTCCTTATTTGTAATTGGGGGCTCCTCCTTTCCATGTGACATCCTCTATAAAGAATTCCCTGCTTGTCATCTTAATAAATTTTATTAGTTCTCTAATTAGGTGGTCATCAACACCAAAACCCACATTAGAGCTTGATTGCACTTACAATCTTCCTCTTTTTGGTGATTGATGACAACCCAATTAGAGCTTACAAAATATATGAAATGAATAACTGAGATTTTTTTTCCGAGCCATGGCTGTAGAGCCTCCCCTAAATATGTGAATAGAGAATTAAATTCTCAACTTGGCATAAAAGGTCAAGATTCACACTTTAGTGAAGTAAAAATTGGGGCTCCCCCTACATCCATGCCTTTATGGGGTGCTGCACACAGCATCAAGAAAATATATACGTGATGCATATGACAGATCATGCACACATGTGCTTGCTGCTACAGTTGAGTGCCACACTGCCGCACGTAACTATACGAGCAAGACAGAGTCAAGCACCACACAGCTAGCTCAGATAAAAAAATATGCAACCTAGCACAATAAGATGACTTCTAATCCACACAAACGATACATGTCTATATCCGATACATAAAGAGTCAAATAGTAGCATTATTTCACAATTTAGAGTTTTGAGCGACTCTCAAACTTTCCACCTAGCGAAGACTAACACTCATCGAATAGGAGATGAAGCGCAGCTACTGACCATGGCGTCGAAAAGTTGTTGACCCCTCTAATTTTCTCCCCCTTTGGCATAAAGCACCAAAAAGAGAAGAAAAGAAGAAAGATAAACACCTACTCGTCATCTCCCTAGATGTCCATCTAATCAATATCATCACCTCCTACAGCCCTAGCACCTCCTACAGCAGTCCCGGCACCACCATCACCATCATCATCGTCGGAGTCAATACATGCACGGCCCTGACGGTGAGTAGTGGCGGTATAGCGAGTGGAACGAGTTGAACGCCTCGGCTCCTGTCTCTGACGGTATCCCTCCAGGGTCTCATCCCAATCTACTGCTCGTCCTTGCTCCTCTTCCTCATCCTCATCATCTGAATCTGTGTCGGAGAGACTCGGAAGGTCATACTTTGGAGGAGGTGGAATAGGAGGAAGTGGTGGAAGGTCCTATCCACACTGCTGACGCTGCTCAAGCTATGTCTCATATGCTCTATCAGCTGCATAGGTGCACTTGCCAAAGATTGCCTTCAATCACTTACCAAACTTCTTCATCTTACCTCCTCTACGAGACCTAGAGCGAGAAGAGTCAGGGATATCTACATGAGCATGAGAGCTCCCTGCTCCCTGAGTAGCTGTAGCTGGCTGGGTCTTCTCAATTTTATTGACAGTGTGCATCCCACCCTTCAGAAAATAAAATCCAGTGACCCTCTCAATCATGAACATGAGGTAAGAGGCATAGGATAGCCCCCTCCTCCCATCCTCCACTACAAATCTCAACCCAGTCCACATGAATCTAGGGACATTGAACCTATCCCCACCTGGAGCAAATCTAGCCAACACATTTCTCACATAGCCATTAATATCTGAGGCTGCTCCATCCTTTGGGTTGATGGTGTTCCTGATGAGGTTGTTGAGAATGTAATAGAAGCTATGTAGACCACTCCTCTTGCCATCTGTAATCCTTCTATCTCTCCGCATGTAACTGATGTCATGGATCTTAGCTTGAGGCTCATCATGAATGTAAGTGTAACCTCTGTGCTCCTCCCCAAAGCCAAGAATTCAGCTAAAACTAACAAAGTTGACCCGGTAGTGCCAACCATCACTCATCCAGTGAATCTCATTAGAGGTCTGGTCATAGAAGTATGTAGCATGAAACTGTGAAAGGACCTCCTCATTCCAATTATACTGAAAACACATGATGTCTGAAAGCTGGAACCTATCACAAATTTTGATTACCTTGTTAAACTCAGGCTCCTCCTTCTCCTGCATCTCATCCCAATCAATATACTGCATCTTGATGATCTTGGTTTTCTTGGATGCAAGAATGGCAGTGGCATAAAAGTTAGAATGAAACTCATTCCAGAATCTGTAATCAATGCCCAAATCCTTGCGCACTGCATAGGGATTGATCCCCTTGTCTCTTTCACCAGCTTCCAACTCTTGGAATAGTTGACAACTGCATGCTGACGGGAGTCATCTGGAGGTCTCATGATGATCTCACCCTCAAAATCTCTCATGTATCTGCCATCAAACTCAGAGAGATGTTGTGGGGTGTTAGGAATGGCATCAGTGGTACGACCTGTCATCTCTAGCCTCTCCTCATCTTTAATGTATTGCTCGCGCCTCCCCCTGTCACCAAGTCCCCTTGGAGCTGCACTATGGCCTGCTACTGTTGACCTCCCTTGACCATGGCGAGGTGGATCCTTGTCTCTTTGCTCATTCATCTTCCTTTTCCCCTTCGGTCACTATCTCCGTGCTCCATCTATGCATAGAATGAACTAGATAAGAAACTGTACAAATAGGACATAGAAAATCACTTGAAGAATAGTCTTGATAAGAAAAAGGACTTAGATCATGAACTAGAGAGACACTATGGACAGTGCTGCCCAGGCAGTGCGGCACTGCCGCACTCAGTATCTCCACAAGCTCATGACCTCCTTCTTCTTTCTTAGCAAATCCATTTTTCAAATGTCTTCCCACATCACCAAACATTTTCTAGAGCATAGTTCAAGACAAAAACACATGATGTCATGTAATAGATGGGAATAGTGATAACATTTTGAGTGGGAGAGAGCATGTGGTGAATAAATCCAACCAATACATCAATTCATCTAGGGAAAGTCACAACCAGACACAGTCTCAAACTGCGGGGTGCGGTACTACCGCACCTTACCGCGGCACTGCCGCACGTGCTGTGCACCGCCCCCAAATGAATTGACCTATTGATTCAATTTGTCCATCAAATCTCCCTCTTACTCATTCATAGTACCACTAAGAACCTGAATCCATCACAGAAACACTCACATTGCATAGATCGAGTAGGTTTAGGGTTCTACCTTCTCAAACGAGGATTGGAGAGGAGAGGGAAGAAACTGCTCGGGCCAGGGGCAGTAGCAGTCATCAGTGACATAGAGGGAGGGCTGGCAGCTGTCGTGGCACTGCCAGAGACCGGCAACGTGCGGCCAAGCGACGGCGACGGCATGGGCGCAAGAGGAGAGAGAGGTATGGGCGTCGGCATCGGGGGGAAGAGAGAGGGAAAGAAGTTACTGCAAACATGAGGATAAGTGCAAGAATAAATGGGCCCTATAGTAAAACTATTTGGGTCGAATCTCAATTGAGATTCAAAGTGCAACACTACCGCATGCCTAGCCCCGCACTGCCGCACGGCAGGCACGGCACTACCGCACTCCCCAAAATAGTGGGAGTTAGCTATAATCTATATGATTCTCTCTGTATAAGATATGGACACATATCACCTATATACCATGACCAGAAACAAATAATCAATACAGACCATGATCATGATACATAAGTTGCCTTTTATAAATCATTTTCATGCACAATATGAAAATTTTCAACTCTTTTGCCTAGATACTAGTTTATCAAACAAAGGCATGCTAAAATTCAAACCACGTTACGAGAATCAAGTATATTTAGCTCACTACTTAAAGCACAAAACATTGACTCATCGAGGGGCTTTGTGAAGATATCAGCTAGTTGCTTTTCGGTGCTCACATGGCGAATTTCGATATCTCCTTTGGTTTCGTGGTCTCTTAAGAAATGATGATGGATGTCTATGTGCTTAGTTCTAGAGTGGCTTACGGGATTGTTTGTAAGCTTAATGGCACTCTCATTGTCACATAATAATGGGATTTTGGTAAAATGACATCCAAAATCACGAAGAGTTTGCCTCATCCAAAGTAGTTGGGCAGAACATGCACCGGCCGCAATGTACTCGGCCTCGGTAGTGGAAAGGGCTACACAATTTTGCTTTTTAGAACTCCAATACACTAGGGATCGTCCAAGCAATTGACATATCCTCGAAGTGCTTTTTTGATCTACTTTGTAACTGGCGTAATCGGAATCAGAATACCCAAGTAGATCAAACTTAGAGCCCTTAGGATATCACAAACCAAGGTTAGGAGTGTGTACTAAATATCTCAAGATTCTCTTAACGGCCACCAAGTGACACTCTTTTGGGTTAGCTTGAAATCTAGCACACATGCACACACTAAGCATAATATCGGGCCTAGATGCGCACAAATAAAGTAGAGAGACGATCATAGAACTATATACCTTGGTATCCATGGCTTTCCCTTCAATGTTGATATCAAGATGTCCATTGGTTGGCATGGGAGTTTTGATAGGCTTGGCATTCACCATGTCAAACTTCTTGAGCATATCATGGGTGTACTTCGTTTGACTAATAAAAGTTCCATTCTTCACTTGCTTGATTTGAAATCCGAGGAAGAACTTCAACTCACCCATCATGGATATCTCAAATCTCTTCGTCATAATCCTACTAAATTTCTCACAAAAAGTATGATTAGTACTATCAAATATTATGTTATTGACATATATTTGGCACACAAATATATCTTTACCAACTTTGTGAGTGAAAAGGGTAGGGTCGGCTTTGCCTATTTCAAAGCCTTGTTTAAGCAAAAATTCCTTAAGGCATTCATACCATGCTCTTGGTACTTGCTTAAGCCCATAGAGCATCTTTTGGTGTTTGTAGACGTGGTTGGGGAACTTGGGATCTTCAAAATCCAGTGGTTGCTCAACATAGACAAGTTCTTGAATGGGGCTATTGAGGAATGCACTCTTCACGTCCATTTGATATAGCTTGAAATTGTGATGAGCGGCATAGGCTAGAAGCATTCGGATTGCTTCAAGTCTTGCCATCGGTGCATATGTTTTCTCAAAGTCCAAGCCCTCTACTTGAGTGAAACCGTGAGTAACCAATCTTGCCTTATTTCTTGTCACCACGCCATTCTCATCTTGCTTGTTGTGGAAGACCCACTTGGTGCCAATGATATTGGTGTTGGGTCTCTCCACCAAGGTCCACACTTGATTTCTTTCAAAATTGTTGAGCTCATCTTGCATGGCTATCACCCAATCCGGATCACCAAGTGCTTACTCAACCTTAAGAGGTTCCAAAGAGGAAACAAATGAGTAATATTGGCAAGAGTTTGCTAAATATGAATGAGTTGTTACCCCCTTTCGAAGACTTCCAAGGATATTCTCAACTGGATGAACCCGTTGTATTGTTTGCCTTAGCATTGGATGATCAATGGCCTCCTGTTCATCTTCTGGATCTTTATTATCTTCTTGCTCGAATATGGGTTGTAGGTTCTATCCTTGAATCGGAGTTGTACTTGGTGCTGCTATCAGAAGGAATGCGGCATTGCTGCTCTGCTGATTTGCAGCAGGGGTCTGCTCCCCCTCAGCATCAGGTACGTCAGCAGAACTTTGTTCATCAGCAGCTTGAGGAACCTCCACTTCAGTGACTTCGTCTTCTTGTGGTCTTATATCACCAATAGCCAATTGCTTGATTGCTTCACATGGTGGATCCTCCTTTCCTACAACACTTGAATCAACTTGCTGTACTTGAGAGCTATTAGATTTATCAAATGTCACGTCTACCGCTATTTCAACTCTCCCAGAGGTTTTGTTGAAAACAAGATAGGCATGCTCATTTGATCCATAACCAAGAAGAAAATCTTCATCAACTTTAGGTGCAAACTTAGAGGTTTTGGGTTTCTTATTCGGTATGAAACACTTGCACCCAAACACTCTAAAGTAGGACATCTTTGGTTTGTGACCAGTTAGAAGCTCATTTGAAGTTTTCTTCAACTTCTTGTGTAGGTAGAGGCGGTTGATGGCATGACAAGCGGTGTTGATGACTTCACACCAAAAGAGGTCCGGCGTCTTGTACTCATCTAGCATTATCCTTGTCATGTCAATTAGTGTACGATTCTTCCTCTCTAATACACCATTTTATTGAGGAGTGTATGGAGTTGAGAACTCATGCTTGATGCCTTCTTCATCAAGAAACTCCTCAACTTGGGTGTTCTTGAATTCGGTCCCATTGTTGCTTCTCATTTTCTTGATGGGGAGACTGAACTCCTTTTGAGCTCTTCTAACAAAAGTCTTCACTTTATCTCTAACTTGACACTTATCAGACAAGAAAAATACCTAAGTGAAATAAAAATAATCATCAATAATAACAAGACCATATTTGTTACCCCCGATACTTAGATAGGGGACCGGTCTAAAGAGATCCATGTGTATGAGCTCCAATGGTTGCGTCATGGTCATGATGCTCTTTGGTGGGTGAGGTACGCTAACTTGCTTTCCGGCTTGACAAGCACTACATATCATATCTTTCTCAAAGTGAACATTTGTTAGCCCAAGCATGTGTTCGTCCTTTTGAAGTTTGGCCAAGTTTCTCATCCCAACATGGGCTAGTCGACGATGCCAAAGCCACCCCATGCTAGATTTTGCCACTAAACAAATCTCAAGATTAGCTTTACTTTTGTTGAAATCAACTAGGTAAAGCTTGTTCTTTAAATAACCTGTAAAGACAATAGTGAAATCCTCCTTTCTAAAGACCTCCACACCCTTATCTATAAAGAGACAATTGAAGCACATCTCGCATAATTGAGAGACGGACAACAAATTGTAACCTAACGAATCAACATGTAAAACATTTATAATTGAATGCACAAGGGTTATAGTAACTTTTCCGAGACCAATCACATCCCCCTTAGAGTTGTCTCCAAAGAGAATATTTTCATTTGAGTCCATCTTTGGGATATATGATGAGAACATACTCCTTTCTTCGGTCATATGATTTGTACATCCACTACCAAGCACCCAACTTGACCCACAGGAGGAGTATGCCTACAAAATAGATTTAGTTGCTTGATTTAGGTCCCAAATTAGATTTGGGGCCTTACATGTTAGTCATAAGAAATTTAGGAACCCAAATAAAAGTATTCCTATACGTGTTGGTTTCCTTTTTAACATATTTAGCAACCAGTTTTCCACTGCTGTTGTTCCTTAAAACAAAACACGAAGTCAAGCTTTGTCGAGGTGGTTGAAACTTTGGTTGGTAGACATACCTGTTCATAGTGCCCCACACTAATTCTTTTGGCTTCTGCTAAACCTGTTTCTACTGTGACACCTTCTTCTTGGGCTTAGTTTGATTAGGAGCAGAATTGGTAGCCTTCCCATTTTTGTGGGGAGCGGCACAGCCGGCCTTCACGGCGGCACTGCCATGGTGCGGCACTGCCACTCTAGACTGCGGCACTGTCGCTCTAGACTGCAGTACTGCCGCTGTCTATGCAGGCTGATCTGTACCAACTCTTTCCTTTCTCTCAAACTTAACACACTCATAGTCATTTATGATCTTTCTTCCATTTGTCTTGGCTCCTGTAGTGTGCCTAAGCCCATGCTTGATTGAGGGGTGTCTCCCTTGCTTGAATTTAGGCACTTTTGAGTCATTTGCCTTCTTATCACTTACTTGAGCCTTACCACTCAAGCAGCCCTTGTCAATGATCTCATTGAGTCTAGCAATTTCTTTTCTCATTGCCTCCATGTTTGCAAGGTTAGTGGAATAAGCATTCAAATCAATATTATAACATTTTCCACAACCTTGACTAGTGGAGGTAGTAGAGGCATCCTTTGCATTAGAGGGATATGAGTTGCTATCCCAAATAATGTTATATTGCAGCTTAAGTTCTCTATGCTTTTCATCTAAGTCACAATACTTTTTCTTGAGAGCAATATTTTCTTTCTTTGTGATAGCATGGTCCCCTTGTTCTTTGGCCAAGGTATTGCACAAGGATTCCACCTCACTTCTCTCTAATACAAGAGCTTCCTTGCTAGCAATGTAGAGATCCCCTTGTTGGATAAGAGTTTTCTCTCTAGATTCTAGCTCGGCTTGGACACTCTCTAAGTTCTCCATTAGTTTAGTGATGAATAGTTTGGTCTTTCTATCTAAGTTCTTAGTTAATTTATTAATTTCTTCATCACTAGATTCATCATCACTAGAGCTATCACTAATATCACTACTAGAGATATCACTAAGAGGTGGAGGTGGAGGAGCTTTGGCCTTGGATTTAGATTTTACCTTCTCACCCTTTGCCATAAGACAAATGTGAGGGTAGTAGTCATCATCGGACATGTTGGTGAAGAGTCTTGGTAAAGAAGATGGCTCATGGATAGCAATGGTTGCAACTTTCTCGTCTTCTTCACTTGAGCTTTCAATAGATGAATCTCATTTATGTCCAATGTGAGCTTCGCCCATGTTTTTCTTGCTCTTTCTCCGGTCGACCTTGTCCTCCACTTTCTGATACTTGTTCTCCTTGATCTCATATGGGCACTTGGCAATGAAGTGATTGGTGCTTCCATAATTGTAGCATGTCCTCTTCTTCTTGTTTGGAAACTTCCTCTTTACTACCTTGTACCCTTGCTTCTTCAAACCTTTATGAAACCTCCTCATAAAGAGAGCAATATCATCCACTTTCTCATATTGGTCATCATCATGTTCACTCTCACTAGAGGATGAGGTGGTCTCTACTCTTTCTTGAACTTGCTTGATTGCTTTGGGCTTGCTAATTGAAGTTTGCTTGTTGGTCTTAGACTTGCTAGTAGAGCCTTGCTTGCTTGATTTGTTGGCCTTGAGAGCTACATCCTTGTTGATCTTGATGCCTTCTAGCTTTGCTTGCAATTCTCCAAGCTTCTTCCTCTCATTTGCTTCTTCTCTTTACATGTCAAAGGTCAAGATTCTCCCAAGTACATCATTTGGTGTGAAGTACTCAAACTTCTTCTTGTCTCTAATTAGAGTGACTATGGTCTCATTTCTTGGTGAATAAGCTTCCAACATAATCTTGACAACTTTATGATCATCTAGCTCATCACAACCATAGCCTCTAATCTTGCCCACCATGGTCATCAACCTATCAAACATCTCTTGTGGACCTTCTCTATCCAAGATAACAAATCGGTTGAGCTTGGACATCAACAAATCAATTCTTGCATTTCTCACTTTGTCAACCCCTTCATGTGCAAGATGCAAAGTATCCTAAATTTGCTTGGCAACATCCACACCAATCACACTATTGTACTCATCACCATCCAAGGCACTAAGTAGCACACTAGTAGCTTGACCATTGAGGTGGATGATTCTCATTTCTTCCATGGTTGGATTCTTGAGATCAATCGGTGGCTCAAATCTATTGAAAACAACCTCCCAAATGTCGGGATGAAGACCTATAAGATAGACTCTCATCAAGTGCTTCCACTTGGCAAAGTTAGTCCCATCGAAATGAGATAACTTGCCCACGGGCACATTGATGAAAGACTTGCGATCATGGTTAGTCATAGGCATAGAAGAATAGTTAAAGGATACGACGGCATATTTGTTGTCGTCATTCTTCTTGCCCTTTCCTTTCTTGTCCTTATTGCTATGCACTTGGTAGGACTCATCATCACCATCTTCGGAGCTGCTAGATAGCTCACTTGAAGATGCATTGGAGGCTTTTGCTTCTTGTTCCTTCTTTCTTGCTTCTCTTCTTTTTCTTGTAGCTTCTCTCTTGAGTTTGCTTTCTTTTTTTCTTGCTTTCTTCTCTTCTAACCGCTCCTCCTCCTCCTTCTTCTCTCTTGCTTCTCTTTTCTTTTTTCTAGCTGCCCTTCTTCTTCTTCTTATTTCTTCTTTATTTTGAGTTTTTTTGGCATCGGTTGTCTCTAGTTGCGGGAGCGTAGAGTTGCTCATTGTAGAGGCGCTAAGCTTACTGTTGTCGGTGTCATTCAGCCCAACGTCCTCTGGATCAACGTTGATGGGCTTCACAACACTAGATCCCCCCCGGGCTCCATACCTCACATGGTGAAGCGCACACGAGGTAACCCGCTCTGATACCACTTGTAAGATCTCTGGTACGCATAGAGGGAGGGTGAATAGGTCTGTAAAAATTCAACTCAAACCAAAGTCAAATTCACTCGTGGCACTACCGCACCAAACAGCGGCACTACCACACTCGGAGGAGAGATTAGTTCACAGTTCAAAATCTACCCAATGAAATTTAGATTGGATAAATTTCTTAGCTTCATGCAGAATAGTAGATCACAGATCAATAGCTGAAAGTGGTGGGAACACCACACACAAGTAGATCGGCCTCAAACCCTAGAAATCATCTCAACAACAACAAGAACACAAGTGTAGCAACACAAGCACAAGATGACACAAGGATTTATCCCGTGGTTTAGCTCACCACCAAGGCTTGCCTAAGTCCACGTTGTTGAGGTATACCACTAAGGCTCAGGGCTTTGCAACCCTACCTCATTCTTAAGTCAAGAGAGTGAACTCTTGAGATGAGGGGTGATTTTACTCGCTGCAAGAGGTGGTTACAAACCTTCCGAGGGCTGCCACAAACTTGGCAAGCACACCGGGCGACGCTCTAGCCAGCTAGGAGCCAAGCTCCAAGAGTAACAAATACAACCGCTGGCCAAAACGTGAACCAAATGCTCTTTAGGCTTTGGGAATCAATGGAGCTACTCTCTAATCACTTTTGGCACCTTTTTCTCTCAAGGATTGATGGGGAAGTCAAAGGGAAAACCTGAGAGCATGAAGGGCACCAATGGAGGAGAGAGGAGATGAGCACATGCTGATTTTTATCGGTCTGAACCATTGGGGAAGAAGAGACAGATGTTATGGAGGACAGGGACATGTATAAATACCCCAGCCTCCCAATGGTTACTTAAGTGCGGCAGTGCCTCTCTCCAGGTGCGGCACTGCCGCATCCAGCAAGACGGTAAGGGTGAAGGAGTTGTTAAGTTGGCTGTCTTAGCTGAGGTGTGAGGATGTTTTATGTAAAGATTGAGCATTTGGTTGCACACTTTTAACCAGCTGTAGTGTCCCCCTTTATAGTATGGCTTTTCCCATACTCAATTTCAAAAGACAAAAGAATTCAAAACTCCTTTGAGCGCAATGTCGTCCTTATTTGTAACAGAGAATTCTCTATTTGGCACTAAAACAAATCAGTCTTTCATATTTGGCACTCAAAATTTTAAATTTTCTTATCTGGCACCAAGTTGAAATTTTCTTTCGTAAATAGCACTGTCGTCAATTTTTACAGCCCATCGGTTAGTTGACTGGTTTGACCTTGTCAGTTTTATCTCACTGTGTCCAACATAGCCCTCTGCATCCAATTTTCTTGAGCCCCCGATGGCCCGATCCCGTGACCTTCTTCCCCGTGTCGTGCGGCCGAGCGCTCTCGCGTGGAGAGAAAGATGGAGCAGAGGATCCCGTGGCTGGCGGTGCCTAGCACTAGCTACACGCGTCCTCTGGTGGGTTGGTCTCACCCATCGGAGCCAGGCCATTGTCGCGGCTCCTGGCGGTAGCGGGGCGGGCTCGCGGGCTGGCGCTCCGGCTAGCCGGCTGCGTGGCAGAGGCAGCGCGGCCCCTCCGGCCAGCACACGGCGTGGCAGCTTCACTAGTCGGCGGCCGCGGCTCCTGGCGCACAGACCACGGGGAGAGGGAGATTTGGGTGCGCCAAGGCCGTGTGGTCGCAACTCGCCAGGCGTTGGTGCGCTGCTGCACGACGTCGTGTTCCTCCTCTCTTCTGCACGGCACTGCCACTTCGCGTGTCGCCGCGGCGCCGGATTGTCCTAGCGCCGCGTTCAAATCAACTAGCTTTACAAGATCTTGCGCACCTCGCTTCAATCTTCTGCCTTAATGTCTTTTGTCGTACAGACTCCATGAGCAAAATTGATCAGATTCGATGAATTTTCCAGTTGTCTTAGCTTCTTTAGATGGCAACTTGACAAAAATTGATGATTTTTTAGTTGCTCCTCTCTCGGTCTCTCATATGTCCTTTCTGGAGCCCCTTCTCAGCTTCCATCTCAGATGGTTAGCCACCGTGATGTGCCTGGAGCCTCGGACCTTGTTGGAGGCTGGTGGCTGGCCGCGGCGCAGCAGAGGTGTGAGGCACGCACGCTTGCCATGTTTCTGCCCTCCTGCGGCGTCAAGCTTGCCGCTGCGTACGTGTCCCTGCTCGACAGCCACACCCTCGTCTATTAATGAGCCTGTCTAACCATCGATTACCATACAAACACAAAAATTTATGGGTTGAGTCGGTTTTATGATTTTCTTATCTGATAAACTTGTGGACTACTATTACAAACAAGGGCATTTTTTTCATTTTACAAGCCACTTAACACTATCACTAGTGAAAGCAGACGACAGTGCCATATACGGAAGAAAATTTCAACTTAGCACTAAATAAGAAAGTTCAAAATTTTTAGTGCCAAATACGAAAGACTGATTTGTTTTGGTGCCAAATAGGTAATTTCCTCTATTTGTAATTGGGGCTCCTCCTTTACATGTGACATCCTCTATAATGAATTTCCTGCTTATCATCTTAATAAATCTCATTAGTTCTCTAATTAGGTGGTCATCAACACCAAAACCCACATTAGGGCTTGATTGCACTTACACACATAAAACTCTATCACTAATCTTAAGTGACATGGTGTAGGCTTAAAAATTAATGATTACTTATGTCATCATGATACTTAAGTAAATATTAATACAAGCATTTATACCTAAAATTCTAACCCGTGCGAGAGCACGGGTTGATGGACTAGTGAAATCCAAATTTTCCGCAATGAAATTCGATTTCGTTCATGTCGCCGGTTGGCAAAACGGCCCTGTGATCCAGGTCCGATAAAACATGGGTGAAACCCAAAACCCGCTAGGCTTTTTATCTTGTTATGTGTGAGTTTGTTAATGAATAAAAAGCTAGATCCAGCCCGTACCCGAAACCTGCTAGGCTTTTTATCCTGTTATGTGTGAGTTTGTTAATGAATAAAAAGCTAGATCCTGCACGTTTGCGAGCGGCGTCTGAGAACCTGATCTATCATATTAGAGTAACTCACTCATATCTGCCAACAATGTCTCACTATTTCGAGTAGACTTGTATCTAATTAGTGGCATATGTAAAACAAGTTAACATGCTCATCCCGAATTCAAACCTAGCTTACTTTCCCCCTCCCCCATCCAATCATACTGCATCGGAAGCCCAATAGGTACGCATGACCCGAGTGGACATGAGTTTTAACACAAAATTGCACCCGCAACATACATGTTTTAACGGTCATATTTTATATTCTATGAATTTGGGTCGACAAAACCTAGCGGGTCTATGTCGGTTGCCATGTATATCTCGGAGAAGGTTCATAGGGCGTATCACCATTCACACCCATAACTCACTGTTTCACCCAGCACAGTAATTTCAAGGATTCACCTACTGGTACGCTTGTACCATCGGAGGTGGTGGTGGTGATGGTGGTAGGACAGTAGCATACTAGCATGTAATGTATCACGTCCCAATGTCCCCATGCATGCATGTTCCTTTCAAGTTTCAACTTTCAACGACCGGGGTTTCGCTAGTAGACCGACACGCGTCGTTTTCGTCGTCAATCTGGCGACGGGATGGTTGAGGTTGAGGCGCGAGGCGAGGGTCTCTCTCTCTGACCGATCGATGGCGACGCGGAGGACCACCGACGGCGACGTTCCGAGGTGGGCACGCATGACAGCCTCATCAGCCGCCAGCCCGGCCGGCACATCCGCCCACCCAGGCACCCAGCTCTGGAAATCATTCACCGCCACTGTTGCGCCCTCTGCAGCCAGTCGCAATGCAAATGCGTGCGCAGCGTACTGCAGGTGAGGCGAGCGCGCATGCAATAGCACGAGACAGACAGCATCCATGAGCGACGAGAAAGATCGTCGTCGCCAGCCCAGAGCATGCATAATGCAGGGAGATTCGCGACGTGATTAGCGGCACTGTTACGCCGTCGTGCCAGGGAGGTATACGTGCAGTGTTTAGAGTGATGCCAGCTCGGCGAGCAGGCCGTCACGGCATTGACTGCCCAATAGGGATCCAGACCACGTCGGTTTCATTCATCCCAATAATGCGTCCGTGCTAGCATGGATGAAGCGACGTGTGATGTCTGGTGATGGAGACGGCCGGGAGCCGTAGCTTCAGTCTTTCAGACGAGAAAGCACCGGGATATACTCTGTTTCGTCATGCTGAAAGAGACGCAATCTCGGTCGTTCATCCCCTGCGTAATCCCAGTTTACTACGGAGTAATAATAGACTACTTATATATAGCTTAATGGCAGACGTCAACTGAGTTTTGTTCGGAACTTGGGAACGCAGCATGATTTTCAGAACCACCGTCGCCACCGAACACATGATCCCAGTGGAGTGCATGCAGTGCCATCACTGGAATCTGAGACAGGCAGACCTGGCAGAGGCAGGCACATTACTCCTCCGAACTTTGATGTCACGCACGCACGTACGAACACACATGAGTACTGTAGGTTTAGGCTTGGGAAACATCGCGCGTGTTCATTCAATGGTCTGCAGTCAAGTGACGCATCATTGGTTGGTTGCCAGCTAGTATTTCGTGGAATCGGTGAATGATGAGAGCTACGAGTAAGCTGTAACACCGACGTAATTAACAATAGTGAATTTTCTTTTTAAAAGATTTTTGTTATGTCAGTACTAGAACTAACTATAGTTTGACAATGTTAGAAATTAACTTAGAATTAGGCCCTTCAACAGGATCTTTGAGCGATGACTGCGATGACCCGTGCCTGCTTCGTGTCTTTCCTTTCCGGGTAATATGCTCCAATTAAGATGTCGGAATAGACGGACGCCTCACTCTGCTCACTTCGGCACCTAGGCCCTCGCTTCCTCCTCCCTTCCGCGCATGCGCCCCGTGCTTACCTCCAATGTGCGGCCATGGCTGCCTCCCTGGCCGGCGGCGGCGTGCTCCCCCACCCCGGCGTCCTCAACCATCGGGAACGCCCAACGCCCGCGGATTCGGTGGCCCTCCCCCACCTCGGTGACCGGAATCGACCGGCCTAGCCTTCCCCTCCCTTATGTTGAATATGTATGTTTTAATTGTTTCACGCGTTTTAGATATATGTTGCATTTGTTTCACGTGGATGTTGCAAAAGTAGATCTGGGGATGTTGCACATGTTGCAATTATTTCAGAGGCATGTTGCAAGCGCATGTTTCAAGTGTTGCAAGCGGCAGAGGAAGTGTGTTTATCTGGATGTTACATATGTTTCACACGTACGTTGTATGTGTTTTATTTGGATGTTGTGTATGATTGCAATGGTCTTCAATGTTTTCATGGGGGCGTTCGGCTGGTGCGAAATTCCTTCAGAATTCACTGTTCACAGCTGAAAAACATTGTTCATGCTCTCACAAATTCATCCAGATTCCTCCAAATTCCTCCAAGCGAACAGGGCCCATGTGTGTTTTTAAAGTGTTTCAGAAGCATCTTTCAAGTGTTTCAACTGCCTCCAGACGTATATTGCAACTGTTGTATTTGGATGTTTTAAAAGTAGATCGGTGCTGCATCTCTCCTCCCCACCTTCTACCGCATCTTCTCTCCCGGCGCCGGCAGAGCATTCAAACGACGCCGCAGCCGGGTCCTTCCGAATCGGAGGCGCCGCGCGCCCTTCCCCTCTTGTCACTCAGGCGATGCGAGCCCCGCGTCGAGCGCGAAACGGAGTGCAGCGCGCGGGCGTCCGTCTGGACTACCGTTCCTTTACTCCAGCGCTCGGTTAGATCTGGTGCTTACGATTTGCGTGGCTAACCTCTCTCGTTCACATTGGGTCGCGAGAGGGGAAGGAGAGCCTCTATTTATGAGCGCCGTGTACGTGGAGCCACAACCGTGGTTCTGTTGTCGCGACTCTGATCAAGTCGCACACATATGGGTTTCCCCACGGACTCAGGTCGTGTGACCGTTTCCTGACATCAACCAACAGACAGGAGATGGCTTACTGTAGCAAATGATCTCTGCAATAAGCGAATAAAATCGTCGAGTTTTACATCTGAATTCAATGAGCCTGCTTTGGTTTCGGACCACCAAAATACAACGCTTACAGTTGTAGTAGCGCCACAAAGTTATTGGCTGCTGTTTGTTGGTTGGTGACATTCAAACACGCATCGATCTTCGGCGCCCCATGCACCTGCGTCGTGGCATCAAGTGGAGGGTAAACAAACAACCTGTTAGGCCCAACATTCGTGAAACTATGGCCTGGTATACAGCTTGACTCTCAGTGTCAGGCAGCGATCTTGACGATCAAGCGACTGAACTCGATAGCCTAAAAAAAGCTGCCTAGCAGACAGAGCTACCTGGGCTTGAAACCAAAGAACTGCTGATTGATACTGATGATCCATAATCTTAATCATGAGGGCAGTAAAGTCGATGGTCATTATCTAAAAAAAAAAAGGAGTAAAGTCGATGGTCAATGGAAACTATTTTGGGCCAATTCAGAATCAGGCCAATCTACGGAGACTGTGAGCTTCCTAACCCACGTAAGCAGCTCAGATCTACTCAACTATAGTCTGTTTTGGGCCTTTCGGCCTCCGGGCCAAAACTCAGAGGCCCACGACGCAATTCGGCCGGGAAGAGAGGAAAACACCGTGCGGGCCGCGTCCGCCAACTTCTGCAAGCAAAGCAACCGTGCTGAGCGGCCTCCTTGGACGACGCTGACATGCGCGAGTCGTCCGTACGGACAGCGCGCGGCGCCTGGTGAGATAAGATATATATACCGCGGCTCTGCGCCTGTTTTTCCTTTATCATCATATCGCACAAGTGGCCTCCATCTAGCTTTGCTGATATCTGGGCGGGGTGTTTTCTTGGGCGGGGGGCGATACTGCTGGTCAGGCCGGCGTCTTGTGATCTTGTCTTTTTCTAGCTCGGGCAGATCTCAGGGCCGACACTACTGGAAACAGAGACTTTGCCGAGTGTAAATTTCTTTGCCGAGTGTCAAAAATCGGGCACTCGGCAAAGACCTTCTTTGCCGAGTGCTGCACTCGGCAAAGAATTGCACTCGGCAAAGATTTCTTTGCCGAGTGCCGGGCACTCGGCAAACACAAGCACTCGGCAAAGGACTTCTTTGCCGAGCGCCAAACTCTCGGCAAAATATATACACTCGGCATAAGCTGCCCGTGAAACGGCGCCGTGCCACGTTCCTCTTTGCCGAGCGCCTGCGGTTAGGCACTCGGCAAAGATTTATTTTTATTTTTTTTAAATTCTTTGCCGAGCGTCTCAGATCTGGCGCTCGGCAAATAAAAATTTTTTATTTTTAAAATACTTTGCCGAGTGCTCCCTGGACGGCGCTCGGCAAAGATTTAAATTTTTTTTAATTATTTCTTTGCCGAGTGCTCCTGTGTATGCACTCGGCAAAGAGAAAATTTAAAAAAAAAAATTAAAACATTCTTTGCCGAGTGCCTGATGGCTGGCACTCGGCAAAGACACCCTTTGCCGAGTGCCATGCCCCGGCACTCGGCAAAGTTTTTTTGTTTTTTTTTGTTTTTGGCCTCCAATTTTTTTGTGCAGCCTTTTTAAAGCACCAGGAACTCCTAGTTACAATTTGGAGATTTTTTGTGACTTTTTGTTATATTTAGTTACTTTATTTCGTTTACTTGAATTTTTTCGGAAATTAGAAATTTGAACTGCACATGGTACGAATAATGGAGTTTAATGATTCGAAAATTGATAGTCATGTTAGTGTGTGTTATGAGAGGCCGTATCCAGGAACGGACCCAAAATTTCAGACATCTCGTTCACGAAACATGTCCGCGAAATTACGTGTGAAGTGTTTATAAATTCTATAAAATGCAAACGAAGTCCGAAAATCATGAAACATGTTGAGATGTCGTGATATCATATGTGGAGGCTATGATAAAAATTTCAGAAGATTTCGTGCATGTTGTCACGTACGATGCTTACAAACCAGGACATCTCCACATGTGATATCATAGCCTCCAACTCCTCTTCGAGTGTCTACTTGCGAGGTCCCGCGAGCCTCCCACAGGTTCCGCTTCGTCACCAATACCCACTGATTCGCCCTGAAGGACAAAAGTAAGTAACTGTATATGTTATCACCACTACTTCATATGATATGATGAAAAAAACTAATAATTTTTCTTAATTACTTGTGCAGGAACTGGGTGGTTGTGTCGGGTGGTAGCGCACGGCTAGTCAACGGCATCCTGGGTCTTCTGTGCAGGCAGCACTTCCCCGGCATTGTCACGTACGCATCGAAGACGGAGCCGGCCTACTCGTTTGACCACTACGTCGTTGCCTCCGATGCGGAGTACCCCAACAAGGCGGCGCGGGTGAAGGCAGAGTTTTGGGTAAGTCTCCCTTGCACAACATTGCTCAATACGTCACATTCATTAGACTTTTCTTGAAATAATGAATCGATACATCGCTTTTGTATGCAGACTTATTACAGATGCGAGGAGGGATTTGAGGCCAGGGCGGAGCAGGCGACTACCAAAGCCTGTAAAAAACTCGTCACCGACATGCATCACGAGGCGCGCATCCAGGCCATCGTAACCTACTACGGGTCGAAGCTTGGAGAGAGGAAAACCAAGAAAGACGCAAGAGAGATGCAGCTGACCCGGGAGCAGTACCTTGAGGTAAATGAAGAACATCAACATTGATTCGATTTGAGATTAAGTTGGTTTAATTTGATCTTCTTATATGTCCAATACTTGATGACGTGTAGGTGATTCCCTGGTGGTGCCAAGCGTATCCCGAGTGCTGGGCGATGATGGTGGACAGGTGGTTCACGGAGGAGTACCTCAAGATGCACAGGGATGCCCGGGACCGTCGTTTACTGATGCAAGGTCCAGCACACCATCAAGGCAGCCGCAACCTCGCCGGATACAAACAAGCATGGGTACGCGAATTGATTTATCTATTGTCACGCTCAGTTCTGTCTGATTTCTAATCATCGTGCTGTCTTTCTCGCAGTCGGCGTCACATAGTGGCCAGGCTTGCTCGGACTTCTAGGCATGGTGTATGGCCCACAAGGGTAAGGCGACGTCCGACGTCTCCTTCAACCTGGAGGACCCGCCCGAGGCATACACGAACCCGAGCGTCCACTCTCGCATCAGTGAGTACACTGAGGTGGCGAGGTCGCTCCATGGGGCAGACCACGATCCGAGCACCCAGGACTTCGATGGAGAGGCCGTCATGAGGGCGGGGCAAGGCAAGAAGCATGGACGGTTCTGGCTTGGCGACGGCGTCATCGACACGGCCTCTACTCCCTCTCTCTCCCAGATCCGAGCACGGAGCACGAGCGAGAGCCCAGCCATTCGCACACGGCCGACCGCTGCACAGCACCGGGTCGACGCACTCGAGGTTATTCCTGTTTTACTCGTCATACATTGATCTTTACACACCTTAATTAGCTTTGCATTACTGAAACATTGGAGTGAAATATTGCAGGCCCGGCTGGAACAAGAAATGAAGGAACGTCAGGAGCTGGGGGCCCAGTTGGAGGCCGAGCGGCAGGCCCAGGCGCAGAGGCTGATGGACATTACGGATTTCCTACAAGGGCTTGGGCAACGTATGGGCTTGTCTCTGCCACCTGGGCTGTTGGTTCCACCTCCGCCTCCGCGTCCTGCAGCTGCAGCTACTCCTGTGAGTATCAAAGTTTTTTACTTTCACTTGTGCTTTGCTTGTATGGCCTCTATCGTCCTAGATTAGCTATCAAAATAATTTTGTCTCACATGCAATCTTTTCTCCTTTGTGCAGTCTCCATCTGACGGTGGTTCGAATAATCCACCTCATGCACCTACGAATGATGCACCTGGGCCTTCACCACAGTCGCAGTGGCCGAGATGAGTGCATGTTGTATTTTTTACATTTGTTGTTCACTTGGTGATGGACTTGTGATGCACTTGTGGACTTTGATGGACTTGTAAACTTATTTGGATGGACTTGAGCACTTATTATTACATATTGTGATGGATATGTTATGGGCGGATGGATGTGTGGATGGATGAGATATATATGTGATGGATGAGATATATATGCGATGGATGAGATATATATGTGATGGATAAGATATATATGTGATATATGTTTGTATGAATGTATTTGTCATGATGGAACGCAAAAAAAAAATTATTTGCCGTTTTGGGTCACTTTGCCGAGTGTTGCACTCGGCAAAGGACCCCTTTGCCGAGCGCAATGGTCACAACACTCGGCAAAGCTGGCAAAATGGGCGACCAGAAAACAGATTTTCCAGCTTTGCCGAGTGCTGTGACTATAACACTCGGCAAAGAAATTTAAAAAAAAAATTTAAACTTTGCCGAGTGCCTTCCGTGTTGGCACTCGGCAAAGAGTTTTTTTTTAAAAAAAAGTCTTTGCCGAGTGCCTGGAGTGGTGGCACTCGGCAAAGAAAATTTCCAAAAAAAATAAAAGCTCTTTGCCGAGTGCCTGCCGGGTTGACGCTCGGCAAATAATTTTTTTAAAAAAAATAAAAAATCTTTGCCGAGTGCCTGGAGGATTGGCACTCGGCAAAGAAATTTTTCAAAAAAAAAAAATAAAAGCTCTTTGCAGAGTGCCTTCCGGGTTGGCGCTCGGCAAAGAATTTTCAAAAAAAAAATAAAAGCTCTTTGCCGAGTGCCTTCCGGGTTGGCGCTCGGCAAAGAATTTTCAAAAAAAAAATAAAAGCTCTTTGCCGAGTGCCTCACGTGTTGGCACTCGGCAAAGAAAGTTTTAAAAAAAATTTAAAAAAATCTTTGCCGAGTGCCGGCAGGGTTGACACTCGGCAAAGTGACCGTCAACGGAACCGGCGCCGTGACGGTCGCTTTTCTTTGCCGAGTGTTTCCGGGGCACTCGGCAAAGCCTTTGCCGAGTGCCCGATAAAATACACTCGGCAAAGAGTGCTTTGCCGATCAATTTTTTGCCGTGTGTGCTTTACCGAGTGCCGCACTCGGCAAAGGCTTTGCCGAGTGCAATATAGCCTTTGCCGAGTGCCTCAGGCACTCGGCAAAGAACCTGAATCCAGTAGTGCGAGCTCCTGATTTGGGCCACCGGAATATTGGGTTGCCATTTGCCAAGGTGCTATCTTATTAGTCCATGTATGATCTGTTAGAAATACACGTCGTCCGGATCCCCTCTCCGGTTACCGTCCCTCCCGATAGCACGTGAAGGCGTGAGAAGTTGATGGAGATCGTCCCGTTCCCTTTCCCACACACGTAACAAAACACAGACAGTAGAGCCAATTCTCATTAGATTAGGAATAGAGGTACAATGGTCTCCTTATATGCATGAGTCTTCAGGACATAAAAGAGGTAGGAGCCCAATCAATCCTTCTAATGGAGGGATTTACTCAATCCCACTAAAAGAGGATTCTTAACATGATCCACTCCTATTCCTGCAGCGCTATTATAAAATACTGCACATATAGCTTGTTGTCAGGTTATGGACGGCGATTTATGACTCAAAGATTTATTTCACTATCGCGTCATCCATTTCAATACGTCTTGAAATCATACTTTGTACCGCTGTTGAGCTTTGCCGTTTTACCTCGTACGAGCATGAGTGGAGAGTGGTGAATCTGGATCGTCACACATACGGGACAGTAGTGATGTGAGAATTGTGGAAAGTAAAAAAAAAAAAGAATGTTCAGAAATACCGTTTTTTATTTCTATATTAGATATATGGCATGTTTATGATTTATTACAAAAAGGTGAAGCATTTTGAGCTTTGAGTATCTATTACTCAAAATATATTTGTATATGTTTTACATGTACAAAGAAGCGTGAATAGATTCCTATTTCACGTCCACTATTTACATAGACATTGTTTTTATATAATTTCCTCTAGATCCATAATTCAATTCAAAGAGCAACACTATCTCCAAAACATAACTTCCACAACTATTTTTTTTCTTATAACATAATATGTACTCCCTCCGCTTCTAGTATAGGGCCTATTAGGATTTAGAAAAGTTAAACTTCATAAACTTTTGCCAATAATTACTCAAAGTATGTGTTTACTGAGTACATAAAAGTTGTATAATTACATTTACATTTCATGTATCTTCCAGATTGATTTTGAAGCAATTAATGTGTATCATTGTAGGAGTGGTAGTCAACTTCTAATAAAGACTTATTCAAATCCCAATACACTTTTATAAAATAAACAGAAGGAGTGTAAAAAATCAGAGCATATATAATCTATACATGTTGTCTTAGTGCCTTCAAACTAATATGTTTTGAAAAAAATAGATAATGGTCAAGCTTTTAAAACTTATTATGCCTCACTCTCATCCAAATCGACAAGAACTATAGAACTAGGGGATCGATGACAAACTACGTAACCGATAGTGCCACATACACAGTGCCAGAGCCAGTTGAAAAAATGAGGTAGGGCAGACTACTATATACATATGCACAACTTCACCGATATATCAGTTTATAACTATCTATGTGTACCACTATATCGTATATATATCGGTGTATCACGTGACATTATATTCTAATATGCAATAAACAAATGGTACGCTAGAAGTTTAAACACGATTACCTTTCACATGAAAAGGACATAAGCAGAAGTTTTGTTCCATAGTGCAGATAATTAACCATGTCCATACATCAAATGATAAAAAAAAGCATAAACAACCTGCCCTAGCTCGACATACACTAGACATTTCAATCAAAAAAACCCCAATAGTCCACATTTTTATCATCGTTATCCATGAATGTAATGAAAGAAAACATAAAGATAGGATGGCTCGAGAGGACTCAGATAATTAAAATCAGTCCACCCCTAGTCCCGCTGAATGAAGTTTTCCCTTCCAACTATCAAGTTTTTTTTCTGAACCGACCTGTGCTTGTTAGAAATATTACGGTGGTGCATAAGAATTCCCAAATATCTAAAAATGAAGATATACTGTTTTACACCCCAAGAGTTAAAAAAACAATTCACTTTTACAAAAAATGATTTTGAGGCCCGATAACTGTTCGAAAGCACTTAGTACTAACTTCAAGTTTATGAATGTCATAAATATCACTATTAATTTTCACAAATTTAGTTAAAATTTAAAAATTATCTTAGGGCAACTATAGAAGCTGATTTATTTAAGGAGGGAAGGACTATTAAAAATGCTTCTATTATCATACTATAATTAATTCACATAAAAATTGATGTGATAGTCTCATGCCTTAAATAACTGATGTGTGGAGGCTCTTTATTGGCCAACTATGAATAAGATGCTATAAAGATGAAACAGAGTGGCGCGCTACTCGTGTGTGCAGCCAGTGGAAAGCACTGTTCTTCTCGTGCTCAAATAACCAAGAAGTCTATACTCCGACGGCATACAGCTCCGACGGAGAAAGAGAAACGAGATCCAGACGTGCTAAGGCCCCGTTTAGATCAAAAAAAAAATTAGGTTTTGGCTACTGTAGCACTTTCGTTTGTATTTGGTAATTAGTGTCTAATTATGGACTAATTAGGTTTGAAAGTTTCGTCTCGCGATTTCTCACTCAACTGTGCAATTAGTTTTTTTTTCGTCTATATTTAGTACTCCATGCATGTGCCGCAAGATTTGATATGACGGGTACTGCGCAAAATTTTTTGGAATCTAAACGGGGCCTAAGCTATTGGACAGGAAAAGTCTAGCTAGAACGACCCAACTTGAGTAGCAGAATATCTCTTCTCTACAACTAAAACATTCATAACTAGTCCACAGATGCTACACTAAAGTCGCTCCTTGCGATCAGATCAGGAAGGCAACGCGCACTCGCTTCATGCGATCAGCTCAATCCCCATAACAACCGCAGCAAATCAGGAAGGCAAAAATCAATTCCCGTAACAATCGTGATCAATTCCACAATCACCCCACGCCGCCAATTAGTACCACCTAAAAAAACCTCAGAGTGTACGCGCTTGCCCCCAAAAATACGTTGATCGGTCTTGCCAAAAGGAAAATTCCGGATGCTCGCCCGCCCCCCCCCCCCCCCCCCCCCCCCCAGGATATACGGTGCACGTGCATGCCCATATGCAAAATCCGGATTGGTCTTGGCCAAAAGAAAAATTCTAGATCAATATTAGCCTGTCCACATGCGATTCGGATCGGACCACCTAAAAAGGGAGACGATCATTGTGTACGCTATCACCACGTCCACATAGGTAGCTATCTTCTATCTATCTATCTACACCTAAAAAATCCCTACAGCTATCGTCTGCGTCGCCCTACCCCACGATAAAAAAAAAACACAGTAAAAAAAACCAACCTCCCCGTTTCCAAACCGAAAAAAATCAAATACGACAAAAAAAAACGTTTCCAAAAAAACATATACAAGCCAAAAAAAAAATCAAACTCTTCCACGCCCCGTTTCCAAAAAATACGGCAAAAAAAGAGTTTGCGAAAAAAGATACAGCAGAAAAAAACCGTTTCAGAAACAAACTCTTCCGCATCGAAAATTATATCTCTACAACGCACAGGTTCCCTTATGAAGACTGTTGAAGAAAAGCTGAGAAATCTGATGAAATGCTGCAATCACATAAAAAAATAACACCCACGGGCTAATATGTATGATTAAGCTTAAAATTAGTGTGTTATTATTTTGTTCCCGCCGGAGAAAAAGTCTGGAACGACACACACCGATAAGCTGTGTGCCATGCGTGGGACCGACACCGAGACCGGCCGCCACCGAATGCCACCGCTCTTCCGGCCGCCGATCGAGTTGTCACGCAACGGCAACGCACGCACCACAAGCCGCCCACCTCAGTTGAAGCCCCCCGCGAAAAGGTAGCTAGCGAGACTGCGAGACCTAACAAAGAACCCATCTTTGTTAGCTGCGCTCCAAAAAGCCGAAGAAGCACCACCACACATCACACGAAGACGACGGGACGCACGATCGGCACCCCATCTCCCTCCTACACACCTTTCCCTCCACCGAGACAGAGTGAGAGCTGCGGCCACTCTCTCTACTCGCTAGCAGCTCCGGCCTCCATCCCCTGCTCTTCTTGCTCCTCCTCCTCCTCCAATAATGGGCTCAGCTTCGTCAGGTGAGCAACCAAGCAAACTCAGCTGGTGGATCGTACGATCGGATCAGGCCATTGTTACCATCTACCAGGTCCGTGATGATATGATTCGACGACATGCGCAGATGATCTCCGGGAGCACCTGCTGGACGTGGACGGCGTGGCCAACGGCGGGGAAGCGGCGCCCAAGATACGGGTGCGCGGGCTGCAGCGCCGCGCCGAGGCGACCGGCGAGGAGATCCTCCGGGGCGTCCACCTCGACGTGCCGCGCGGGGTCGTCATGGGCGTCATCGGGCCCAGCGGCAGCGGCAAGTCCACGCTGCTCCGCGCTCTCAACCGCCTGTGGGAGCCCGCGCCCGGCGCTGTGCTCCTCGATGGCGCAGACATCTGCGGCATCGACGTCCTCACCCTGCGCCGCAAGGTCGGCATGCTCTTCCAGCTCCCTGCCATGTTCGACGGTACGTCCGACTCTCCGGCGGCCATCTATACATCGATAAAGCTGTTTTTTTTTCCTTGCTGCGCCGGAAACTCGAAATCAGTCTGTCCCTATTAATGCTCGATCTAATTGATTCATCGATGGCGCTAAGAACAGAAGGTTAGGTTAATTAATTGCTAAGCACATGTATGTAAGTTGGCAGTGAGTAGACAGTTAGTGGCCAACTGTGATAAGCAATCCAGCTGACCTTTCTAGATGTTGCATAGGTCAACAAGGTCCCTGGTGATAAGCACTGTTTCTCCACTCAGACAACAGGGCTGTTCATGATAAAAGCATGTGCCATCACTCTGATGAGCACACCATGATTTTTCTTTTTCACATATACAATGCGAATTGTGCTTGTCCTCTACTCTACATCCTGAGATGCAGAAATAACCATCCTGAGCACATCATGCACGTGATGGCGAACCTGGAACTGGAAGGCAACTGCTAACCTTTAAACAAAGCTTGAACTATTGATAAATTTAAGTTGGGATGCCATTCAGATTGTTTACTTTGATAGTACACAACTAATTTATCAACCAACTGGTAGTTTTGACAGAGCATGAAATATTTTAGGATTGCTGAAGATCTGGTCTAATGTATTTGCCTGGATGTAAGGTAGCTAGATAGGTTTGCCTCTTTCAAATGTATATATAAGGGAAAATTTATATAACTGTAAAATGCGCCGTAGTATTAAACAAGATTAGTGCTAGTAAACAATCGATTGTTTAAAGTAGAGCCAGCAAAAACAATTAAGTTAATGAAATCTTCACAAACTTCAATTGACAAGCAAGAACTGATCCAATTTAAATGGACCGCGTGTCTAGTCGCTTAATGGTTCTTCATAACCATTTTGAGCACGTAACAACCTTGCATTACACACCATACCTTTGACGCGCCGGTTAGATGCACACGAAACTCAGAGCACGTATCAATTCTATTATGTTCATATTCTAACACAATAATTATATAGATGCTCTCTTATTTTGTCTCGCTGTAATAAACTTTAGTTATCAATTATTCTATATACTTTTCAATCTGTCATTGTTTGTAATTTTCTCCTTTGCCTCACCTCCAAGTGTTCTTGACATATATTTGCTTTGCCATATTTTTCTAATTAACAGATGCTAGTAATTTGGATACAATATAGAGAGTTATTTTAGGTTATTAGCAGAGGTGGCTAATTTAGATGTAGATGTAGGAACTTACTTTATTTCATTTCTATAATGGTCCATATGGGTTACTTCAGGTTATTTCTAACAACGGCGAAGTTGACTAATGGATGCAAATTTATCGAGTTACTTTATATTTTTTAGTATTGTATAGGTAGATGATTTTAGATAAAGATCGACTAGAGGTCATGTTAGATAACTTTTTATTGTTGCAATGGAGGAAATATCTAGCATGCTCAAGCTCAATAAACATGTCCTTTTAGAATTGTGCATCATTGTTTGACAAAAATATTTATTTGTATATATATTTGAAACAATGCTAGTCTAAGTGTAGAATGAAGCCCATAACTTAAATTTAGTTCACCCACTCCACCCCACCCAAAAAACTCTTCCTTCAATCCGTTCCTATGTAGCCCAACGACTTAAGTTAAAAGAAAACAAAAAATAACTTCATGAACTGTGCATTCTGCCAGATCCAACAACACTTGCGTCCCACAAAGAAACTAAGTTCAAAAACCTAGTCTTGGATCATGAATTTTCCATGATGCACGGCTTGCGATGGCGGGCAATTCACATTGGCCTTTTTGATCATAAACGACCGAGCTACAAGTGTAAGTGTTGAACTTTGTTGTATTTGTTACATGCTCTTTTAGTTAATAGAAACCATTAGATAATCATAAAAATCTAATATTGTTTGAGAGAGACAAGAATGGCCCGGAACAAACCTACCGATGTAGGGAAGAAACACTCTAACTCTTAATATTATAAAAGATAATAGCATACAAGTGGTTAGGTCATGTTTAGTTCATATTAGTTTTCATAATGGTAAAGGTGGGTAACTTGTATATGGTTTTAGGGATTGCTTCACAGTATTTGCGTAGTTGGTACAAGTGGTTAGGTCATGTTTAGTTCATGCTAATATTGCCAGGACATGTTAGTCATGTCATATTTTAGCTGTTTCTTCTAACGCTACAATTATGGTGCACCATGCTTTGCTTTTCTAGTACCCTCGTATGCATCATAGATTTATTTTATTTTTTTGAAAAAAGTGTCACAACGTATCAACAACATGATAAAGCTTATATTTATTTCTTGTCAAACTTAACTACAAGTATGAATCAATTTATTTAACATATTTTTTGTGGCAACCATTGTCTAAGATTAGTCACGACAAGATTAGGCACAACCCTTAACTTTTTTCTCATAACAAATCAGCATCAGCCGGCTTATCAGCCGCAGAAACCATCAGCCGAACAACTCAGGTCCAATGTTTCTGAATGTTATTGTTGATGTCGATATTAGAGTCCGCTAATCAATGGTCGAATGTTTCTGAATTCCCCCTAAAATTTAACATAGAGAGCCAGAAGTTAAATACAAAGTCAGCTACCTCTCAAAGGGTTTGTATGAATGCCCAAATACATATATCTATCCCAATCCATATGTGTTAGGTGGATTGAAATGAAATTTAATCTAAATTCCATCCGAACCCATCTCAACACGTGAATTTAGATGGATACATGTGAATCAGACAATAACTAAGCAGATTTATCTGTTTTTTTCCGCCGCGTGCTTTTGGCAGGTACCGTGGCTGACAACGTACGATACGGGCCACAGTTGCGCGGCAAGAAGCTCACTGAAGCCGAAGTGAAGAACCTGCTGAGCCTGGCGGATCTAGACCCTGCTCTGTGCTCCAAGTCGGCGTCTGAGCTGTCGGTCGGGCAGGCGCAGCGCGTCGCCTTGGCCCGGACCCTCGCCAACGACCCCGAGGCATGTGCACCGTCAGCTCTCTTGCTTCGTCTTCCTGACACTGTCCTCCACCATTACCGGCTTGCTGAAATCGATCGGTTGCTGCAGGTGCTGCTGCTGGATGAGCCGACGAGCGCGCTGGACCCCATCTCGACGCAGAACATCGAGGGGGCCATCGTGCGCCTGAAGAAGACGAGGGGCCTCACCACGGTGATCGTCTCCCACAGTGTGAAGCAGATCCAGCGGATCGCCGACCTGGTGTGCCTCGTCGTCGCCGGCGAGATCGTGGAGGTGCTCGCGCCGTCAGAACTGTCCGACGCCAAGCATCCGATGGCCAGGCGTTTCTTGGAGCTCAGCAGCTAAAGCCTGGTTGCAGCTTCGTTGGATTCCATCTCCTCGGATGCTTTCTAGCTGCTGTGCGGGATGGAAATGATCGGACGTGGTTATCTTTCTAATCTCCTCTGTTCGTGTATACCATATGTTAAAGTAGCTTCGACAGCTAGTGTATGTAAGGCTGTTGGCGGATTTGCTTTAATTTGTTTTTTCTTCTGGACCACCCACACAGCCGAGGCCCACACATACGAATCAAAGCCCACCACTCCGCTGGATACACAGCCCATGACATAGTTGTACTATACTCCGTTCGTTTCAAATTATAAGTCGCTTTGACTTTTTTGATTCATCAATTTTGCTATAAATTTAGATATATGTCTAGATACATAGCAAAATAGATGTATAAAAAAAAGTCAAAGCGACTTATAATTTGACACGAAGGGAGTATTTACTAATCTCCAAACTCTAGTGTTAGTCGTCTTTGCTTCTTTTTTTTTTGTTAAGAAGGTACATGGCAGTAATTCTCTATTCATCTGAAAATATAATTATTTCTAGATTTTTCCCAAGTTAAAATATATCAACGCCTCAGGCACCTGGTTAGTATAATAAGGTTTAACAAAATACTAAATTTATGAAATAAGTATTCATATAGCGTACTTATTTAGTTTAGTGTCACAGATGCTAATGAAAAAGTCAAACTTGTAACTTTGAAAAAGCTTATAGACAAATGAACCATTGTGTACTCCATCAAACTAGTTTCAGCAAATTCTTCATAATGCCTTGACAGCGTATTTATTTGAAAGTGTAAACGTTAGTACATTTTCTTGAGAACTTAGTTGGAAAACAGAGAATTTTGGTACAAAGCTGAACCGACCTATAGTTTGAAACAGAGCAAGTAATTATTGGGAACGCTAGCTAGTCAGCAAAGACCTCCTCTTTGAGCTGAAAGGTCTTGGTGAAGAAGGCTGGCCAGCAGAGGAAGGACGAGACGATGCTGCTGACGGTGGAGGCGGCCATGAGCATGTTCTTGAGGACGATCTGCACCTGGATGGCCTCGAGCGGCGACGCGCCCGCCATGATGAGCCCTGTCATGGCGCCCGGCAGGTTGATCACGCCCTGGGTCTTGGCGTTGTCGATGCCGGGAGACAAGGCGATCTCCTGCGACGTTCTTATCTGCTGGAGTGTCGCCTGACGTGGAGTAGCACCCAGAGCAAGTGCCGTCTCAACCTGTAGAAAACAGAAGACAGAAATGTATGTGACATAGCGTATCTGCAATTGCAAGGTTACAATGATCATACAAAAGTTAGTATTTCTTTCGGAAGATGCGGTCGTTTGAGGTGGTTTGGTTTCGGTCGATCAGTCTGGTCTGCTAGATCCCAGTCGTATGGTGCGCTTTCTTTCTTCTTTCTAACAGACACTTGTCGCCCTCCATCTGCTTCTCTCCAAAGACTGCGAGTTGTGACTGCACGCTCGCGTCGTCTATCTACGACGGTCATAAAAAAAACGGTGCAAAGTCCGATAGTGAAAACAAACTGAAATATAAAGTGTTTTTTCCCACCATTCTACATTTCTACTATTCCCGTATGAGTTTAAGGGCCTGTTCGGTACTGTTTAACTTCACTAGTGAATCGGCTTTTGTTGGTTTTGGTTCCAAAAGCGGCTTTACAGGTAGAGCTAAATCTATTTTCATAAACGTTTGGTAAAACAGCTTCTCAAATAAGTTAACAGAGAGAAAATTTGGGAGAGGCTAGTTTTTTCAGGAGCTGAAAAAAACTGTTTTGAAAGAACCTGTTTGGTAGGAGAAGCTAAAAACAACTCTGTGAAGCTGGAATATAATTCCTACCAAACAGGCCCTAAGTGCTGAGGCATGGTGCAGCGTTCCCAGCCTTCAGCCGCCTCTAACAAAGCTCTAGTAATCTTTCCGGTGACCTCACTGGCGAGCTCTGGTGACTGCGCTTGCTTTCCATGGAACTTCTGAAGTAACTTTCTGTGCATCACTCTGGTGCCCACCGGCAAGCTCAGAAGTAAAAACACTACACCACCAACTTCTCTCAAATCTTTTTTAAAAGTGTCCTAACTTCAAATGTGCCCCAACGAATACAATTTCTTTAAGAATTAAGCTAGCATTTTCAAAACATTTTCACTTGCTTTTTCGCCACATCACTAGACCTAATGCAAAGGCAAAGTAAAGTCATCACCTACTAGCACTAGACAATGCTTTAGAATTCCCCTCTTAATAGTATGCTATATATCTTAAACTGGACCGTGCACTCTACTGCACCTTGGACGACGAAAACAAAATCTCTATGCATATTCCTTTGCCTTCATCAAGCTTATTTTCATCTCCATCCATATCTTCTCTTCATATTGAGCATATGCACTATTGTCTTGATCATCTCTACCACCTCTTAGCCTTGCTCAACTCATTCATGTCGATCTAGTTCAATCATCTCCAATGAAAGCATCAATCCACTAATTGTCACTCAATTACTAAAACCAAACTAAGGCTCTCAGCATTGTGCTTCGCACTAGACCAAAACAAGTTTTACTAAAACCAAACTAAGGCTCTCAGCATTGTGCTTCGCACTAGACCAAAACAAGTTAAGGTCTTGTTTGGATGGACTAGGGCTAATTGTTAGGTCTGACTAAAACATTACCAGCTCTTCGTATCTCTCCTCCCTCACTCAGCCCCACTTCTTCCCTTTCTTCTCCCATACACAAACTTTGCTCATCTCTCTTCTCACCCAACTGGCAGGCCGAGGATGATAGCGACCGAGGCTGAGGCAGGCCAGAGTGGGGATAGTTGAGGCTGGCGCAGGGCAGGCGAGGCCAGCGCAGCGGCTCGACATCGGGGCCATAATCGTGGTCGGCGTGACAAACTAACTCTAGGGACAACAAATCAAGGTTGGTATAGGCAAGTCGATTCTGTGGGTTGGGGCAGATTCCATCGGCACAGTAGTGGCCGACTAGATGTATCCTATCGGGCTAGGATGGGGAGCTCGCTCGAGCAGCCATGGAGCCCACCATGCTATGCAGAGCTCACTCATCGATGGGCATGATCCATCTTTCGGCCTCCTCCCATGCTAGTGGTAGTGCGACAGTTTTGGGTGTCACGACACTGCGAGTCGATGAGGTGGGCCATGGCGACGATTGTAATGAAGGTCATGGCAGGCTTGGCGGTAGACATGATGGTGGGCTCGGTAGCCATGGAGGCGCCATCCTCAGCCACACGACGATGCTACAACAGCCACAAAAGCATGATGAGCTCGAACGACAACGGGAGAGAGAGGGGGAGGTTGTTGGGAGGGTAGGAAAGACTTTTTTTGTCAATATATGTAGCACTTTTAGCCCTTGTTAGATGGCATGGGCTCGCTGTCCGACATGCTCGTTTAGCCAGCACGACACAACTAAGGGGCCACAGTGTCGTGCCTGGACTGAGAGTCGGCACGACGTGTCAACATATACGACACAACATGAATAAGGCATATTGTCTCAACGAGTAGTGGCTATTTGTGCTAGTGTTGTGCCACTCATTTGGCCACCATTTTATACCTGCTTGGATGGAGTAGAGCTAATTTTTAGCTGCTAATTACTAGCTCATGCGAGCCAAATGGGCCCTATGTTTAAGATTATAATGTGACATTCATTCAGTTTCTTAAAATGACTATATGTTGTGTTGCTCTAATGTCATGAGCTAGTTATAACTAGTATTGAGGTTCTATTTGGATCCATAGAGCTAACAACTACTCCATCCGTTCTATAATTTAGAGATGCAGACTTCCACAGTTCAAAATTTATACTAAAATATAATGTATTATGGATCATCAACCTCCTCTCTCTCCTCATCTCCTCTATTTTTTTTGCAAAAATATTGATATTTCTTTTAAACTTTAGGATTATCCAAATCGACCGACATTAATTAAGAAAATAGTAACTACATCCTCTATCCTAATTAGTGAGGGAAAAGATGGTCTTTTGCTCGATTTCTTTTTTTTTTAAAGAATCACTTATTATAAGCGGTAATGCTACAAATAGGATGTCCGACGCCGGACTCCCCTCCGAATGCATGGCGTGACATGCACCACAACTTGACCTCACTACTGCACGCGCCGCTCACCTAAATAAATAAATCAATCAAATCAAATCCTGGACACCTCGCCTTGCTCCACTTCGCTCCGCACGCGCCGCCTACCCAACGAGCTCATCTCTCTCGTGCTTCCATGCTGCTTTGCTCTCTCTCTCTCTCTCGCTTGCCCACCCCGGCGCGCGCCCTCTCCCACCTCGGCGTCCTCGTCCCCCATCCCAACGTCTCCTTCCCCCACCCCGGCGGCGCCCCTCCCCCCACCCCGGCGTCCTCACCCACCGGGAGCCCCAATACCGCAGATCCGGTGGCCCTCTCCCCCACGCTGGCGAGATCCATGGAAGTGGTGTGACGGTGTTGCAGGGGGAGTGGGCGGCTCTCCCCCACCCTGGCGCGACGCCCTCCCCACCCCCGGCGGCGCCCTCTCTCACCCCAGCGACCGAGCTCCCCCACCCCGGCGGCCATGGCGCTCCTCGCCCCCCCATCCGCCACCGTCATCGCCGAGCCAAGCCCGGTACTGGCCGCGTTGCACGCGTAGCCGCTCGCGGCCGATCTCCGACCCCGACGACCGAAATTGACCGGCCCAGCCTTCCCCTCCCCAGTGTTGCATATATATGTTTCAAGTGTTTCATGCGTTTCAAATGTATGTTGCAATTATTTCATATTGATGTTGCAAAAGTAGATCGGGGGGTGTTGCCACTGTTCGCCTAAACGGTCGTTTAGCTGTTTACACACCGTGTAAACGCTACACAATGGTACACCGTTTCTATTTAATTAGACGTTTAGCCCGTTTAAACGGCCGTTTTGCCCGTTTAATTGGCCATTTAGACCGAATAATGGCTAAACGGCGAGTGACCGACTGTTTACCGTTTAGCGTTTAGACTATTCATGTGTGAATATAATTTCTAGCTTGAAATTTTCATGTTTTTTAATTGGGGCTGGTACTTCTATTCCTACCAAAACGTACCCAATGGATACGATGGGGGCGATAATTAAGGGAAAGCACTACTGGAAACCGGCACTTTGCCGAGTGCCGCACTCGGCAAAGGGCACTCGGCAAAAAATTAATCGGCAAAGAAGCCTTTGCCGAGTGCTTTTTTTCGGACACTCGGCAAAGCCTTTGCCGAGTGCCGAAAAAGCACTCGGCAAAGATTTACACTCGGCAAAATGAAAATGCGAAAAACCCCCAAAATAATAGCAATTTTTTTTTCGGGGGAGGCCGCCACCGGCCAGTGCCCGCCCGTCTCCATCGAAGTCGCTGCATTTTTTTGCGCAAATTTCACGGCTAACGCGGCCGGCGGGATTCGAACTCATGACTCTCGCTTGCGTGTCTGCTGCTCTACCACTGCTCTACACTGTCACTTGTGTTTAGATTCCGTTATCTATCCTCATATATTATACTAAATCGAGAGTAAATTGCTTGTTTGAGGCCCTAAACGAATTCAAATCAAAAAGTGGTCAACTATAAAGTTTTATAACTTTTCGAGATCTACAATTTTCATTTAGGAAGTTTTTCCATCCGAGGTCGTTTAAAAATTCGAATTTTAAATTTGGGAGATTCAAACGTAGTTTTGCATGATAAGATGATTTCAAATCAAAAAGTTGTCAACTATATAGTTTCATAACTTTTGGAGATCTATAATTTTCATTTAGGAAGTTTTTCCATCCGAGGTCTTTTGAAAAATTCAAATTTTAAAATTTTCAAATTCAAACGTCGTTTTTGGATGACAAGATGATTTCAAATCAAAATGTTGCCAACTACAAAATTTCATAACTTCTTAGGATCTACAAAGTTTATTTTGGTCATTTGTTCATCCAACATAGTGGTAGTAACATTGTTCACAAATCTTATATATCTATCTTCTACTTTCATGAAACTAATATGAGAGATATGAGAGAGATATAGATTTTATGAACAACGTTATTGTCGCTTTGTCAAATGAAGAAATGACCAAGATAAACTTTGTAGATCTTGAGAAGTTATACAACTTTGTAGTTGAAAAGTTTTTCATTTGAATTCATTTAGGGCCTCAAAAATTGCTTTGAAAAAATAATTTGCCGAGGGCCAAAAAAAATGCACAGCAAAATGTCTCTTTGCCGAGTGCCAGAAAAAAGGCACTCGGCAAAGTCGCATTTTGCCGAGTGCCAAAAAATGGCACTCGGCAAAATACATCTTTGCCGAGTGCCACAAAAAAGGCACTCGGCAAAGACGCATTTTGCCGAGTGCCAAAAAATGGCACTTGGCAAAATACATCTTTACCGAGTGCCAGAAAAAAGGCACTCGGCAAAGACGCATTTTGCCGAGTGCCGAAAAATGGCACTTGGCAAAATACATCTTTGCCGAGTGCCGAAAAAAAAACTCGGCAAAGCCATCTTTGTCGAGTGTTTTTTTTTTGCCGAGTGTATTTTATTTGGCACTCGGCAAAGACCGTTTTTGCCGAAAAATGGCACTCGGCAAAATACATCTTTGCCGAGTGCCGAAAAAAAAACACTCGGCAAAGCCATCTTTGTCGAGTGTTTTTTTTTGACGAGTGTATTTTATTTGGCACTCGGCAAAGACCGTTTTTGCCGAGTGCCCTATAAACTATACTCGGCAAAGACTCCGGCACTCGGTAAAGTGCCGGTTTCGGATAGCGAAGAAACAAGCAGCGAAACATGCAGCAACTAGTGCCATGCCAAACTGTTGAGGGGGTTCGGAGCTGACCAGATTCTTATGAGTCTTGATGTCCTGCTGGAGCTGCTTCATGGCGACTCCGGTGACGGTCATGGCTTTGCCGATTACCATGCCGGAGATGGGGATGGTGTATTGCGGGGTGAACGGGAAGACTTTGAACAGGAGGAGCAGGATCATGGTGGTCCCCGTGCCGACGAGGATGGACACGAAGGCGATGTGCTTCCCGCGGGGGACCTGCTTCGCGCGCTTGCCCGCCGTGTAGCTGGCCACTGTCACCTGTGTGTGTCATGTTGTTCGTTATGAAACTGGATTAGTCATCAGATGATGCATCTTATCAGGGATGAAACTTTCCTGATCCATGGACGAAACCAAGAACACATCAACTACGTTAGCCGTTACGTACCATGAAGAGGTATGTGAAGAGGATCCAAGGTGTGGCGTTCTTCTGGACGAAGATGAAGTGGAGGACGAAGCCGATGAGGAGGAGCTGCACGAAGGAGCGCGCGACGGCGTAGAGCGTCTCGCCCTCGATGCCCAGGCGCTGCGCGAAGCTGAGCATGACGGCGAGGGCGACCACGGCGGTGGACGCGGCCGGCTTGACCATGCCCACCAGGAAGTCCCGCCAGAAGCCTGGCTCCCCCAGGTCCGGCTGCCGCGGCGGCGGCGCCAGAGTCGTCTGCTCCAGCAACGCCGTCGCGAGCTCCATCATATCTTCAGGCTTCAGCTACTACAGTCCACAGCCAAGGACCTCCTACGTTCCTATCGTTTTCGCGGCAATATTGTGCGAGGGTTGTCAGCCAGCACTAGCTACTTCATATTTTCACCACCTATGCATACAACAAAGACAAGATTGGGTGATGAACGTATGCTCCGCACTCAGCGATCCAAAAATAGGTCGCCACTTAAATCAATTACCATGCACCCACTGCGTGCTGCAGATACACACATACACCCGTGCCATATATCTACCGGCATAGATGGCACTAGTGCTGATGGCCCAACTAACCGTGTCACCAGTGGCCATTGCGGGATGTGTATGGGCCTAAGGAATATGCCGGCAGTTTACTAAGGCACATACGTTACCACTTGCAAGCTAGTGAATGGGGCCGGTGCGTACCGCGTCCTACCATATAGACAAAAATTCAAAATAATACGGGAGGCGTACTTGACTAATATGGAGCGATTGCATTGCAGCTGAGTGTGAGGGACCTCTTGATAACTTTTTCTAAAAGAAGAGGTAATTATATTAAAACTCAGCATAATGTATGCCCAAATTGCAAACGAAAGAATCTAAAATAAAAAAGAAACAATATTCTATTCAAGTCCTTCCACCGTCTTCTTCGTAAAGGTTTCCGTCGATGGAGCCCTACTATTCAGTATATATCAGCCCCATGGCCCATACGCTATACGCAGGCTGGGGCATCCAGCAGCGACTCGTCTCCGTGCGACGACGCGAGACGCTTCGACACTGCCGGTCAGCAATTGTTGGACTTCCTCTCACCCTGCGGCTCTGCACTATTTCTTCTCGATGGTCTCAGAATTGCCAAAGAGATAAGACCCCGACGGAGACAGCATGCAGGACCTGGGCTGCTTAGCTCCACCCGCATGGCCGAAGAGATAAGATAAGAACTGACCAAGACCGATGCAAATCCAACTAACGACACGTCTGGCGAGGAAGGCTGAGATTTCTTCCGCCATGGAACGGAAGCAGCCAAAGAAGCAGCATTCCGAAGTCCAAACACAAACAGGACAGACAGCGATCGAGGGGTGAGTTGGGTGCTCGCTCGGGAGGAGTAAGGGCTCTGGAGTCTGGACCAGCAGCGGGAGGGCATGGCGGCGTTGTGCTTGGACGAGATGAGGAGGGCGGTGGCGGCGGCGGGAAGGAGCGACCGGCGGCGCCCCTCCGGCGCTAAGGCTTTGCCGGGGCTAAGGCGCTAAGCAGTCCGGGCTAGTGGGCCGAGTCGTCCAAAAGGCCGATCGAAATTTCATACCCAACGGCCTGGTCCAGCCCAATGAAGATGCGCTGACACACATTTTTGTTCAATTCTGAGATTCTGACCTATATAGTACTAGAATTATGTTTGCTAAAAAACTAGAATTATATGATAAAAAAAACTAGAATTATGTTTGCTAAAAAAACTAGAATTATGATCCCATCGGATCTCTATATACGATTCGTGCACCAAAAGCGGGCTAACGGATAGGGCCACGTCGCTTGCAAACCCGCTAGCCATCAGATCCCCGCAACATGCATTATCAACCGTTGGATCAGACCTCTCACCCGTTAAGCCAGACCCGAGCAATGGATCGGGCCTCCCGCCCATTAAAACATTCCAGAGCAATGGATGCAGCCGACAGCCTGTTCGCTTGCTCGTAAACGATTGTAAATTTCAAGTCAGGAACAGTGTTTTTCTCTCACACCAAACCAGTCAGCAGTAAATAATCCACGATCATTTACGGTCTCCCGAACAGGCTGAGCCTAGAGAGCTAATGGGCCCCTTCTCGTGTATTCATACATTACTACTGTTCAGTATATATCAGCCCATACGCTATACGCAGGCTGGGGCATCCAACAGCGACTCGTCTCCGTGCCACGACGCGAGACGCTTCGACACTGCCGGTCAGCAATTGTTGGACTTCCTCTCACCCCGCGGCTCTGCACTCTGCACTATTACTTTTACATTCAGTTATTAGTAACGTTTTGTATATATCTGTATATATACTAGCGACGAGCAATACTAGTAGTATTTTCATATTTATATAAAAGATCCAAAATTTTAGTTTCCTTCTAGGTCTAAAAAACTATTTTAAGTTAGGTAAAACAACTTGTTTTAAGTCAAACTATTTTAAGTTTGATCAAATCTATAGAAAAACACTAATATTTATGACAGTAAACCATGATCAATAATAAGACTGTCTCCAACGGCGTAGGTAAACGCAGACCCAAACGCAAAATGTCTATGGCACAGTGTTTTGGGTTCCGAAATCACGCTCCAACGGAGAAGGCAAACACGGCAGCCATTTTGCGTAGCATCCGACTCGCAAGGCAAAAAAGCGCTTCGTTCTCGACGACGCAAAACGAGAGAGAGAGAGAGAGAGAGGGAGCAGGTGCAGGGCCCGGCACAGGGACGGAGCAGCAGGTGCGCCACCGCAGCAGGGGCAGCCCTCGCCCTGCGCCGGTGCGCCGCCGCAGCAGGGGCAGCCCTCGCCCTACGCCACGCCCGTGCCCTCGCTGCGGCCCACCTCCCCGCGCGGCGCGCGCCCTGCTCCGATGCGCCGCCACGCCGAGGGGCGCCCGCGCCCGTGCCCACCAGCGCCTCTGCTTTGCAGGGTGCAACGTTGACAGGCTGTTACGAGACCTTTCCTGCAAAGTTGCAGATGCAGCTCTGCATGGTGTATGCGTTGGATCGCCAAGGTTGCAAAGGTAGCATATATGTGATCCAAATCTCTGAAGGCTTATATAGATTCTGCACATCTTTTCATAAACAGAGTAAAGGCATCATAGTGGCTAGCGGAAGTTGTATGATCAATATGATGAGAAGATCTGGTTACGAAATCCATACTCATAAAACTTTTTACTGGATTTTGCGAAGTTATTAGCAAAAATAGAAATAAGAACAGAGTACGGAGTTACCAAAAAATAAAAATGTGAGCAAAGATGAAATCAGAGGGTAGTGCTGCTTTTATTTCTGAAAGCCTTTTAATCTTTGTAGAAACTTTTTTAAGTAGTAGGGGCCGAAGGCTTTAGGAGTTCGGCTAAAAATTCTTCTTCTTTTCTTTCTCTTTAGATCTCAGATAGTCTTTACGGAGGTGTAAGTATGTCGTACACTCATACCTTCGCCCAAAGGTTCTTACCATCCTTTGAGGTTCACTGCCAATCTGCTAATGAAGTCGTTGCAGCAAAGGCTAAGCCGAAGAAGGTGCGCCGACGAAGGCAGGTCGGAGAAGGTCCTCTGATGAAGGTCTAGCCAGAGAATGTCGGCGATGAAGGCCAGTGGCGACTGGCGAAGGACGGGCTGGAGAAGGCCTGCCGACGAAGGCTCCAACTTCTAGCTCTGCAAAAAATTTCGTGCCGAGCACGGTGGGTGCCACTGTTGAAACATCGGTTTCTAACAAGGGTGAGAAGTGGGCGGAGGCCTTTGTCTTAGGTCGGGGTCTCCGCCCGAGATGGGTGGAGGCCGGCCTCCGCCTAAGATGGGCGGAGGTCCCTGAACGCAGCGCACTCCTATCGGACAAAATCCTCTGTCGGAGGCTCCAGACAGAAAGTCGCTAAACGAGGGATTCAATAGGCTGTGGCAAAGTGGGAGTAAGAAAGGGGCGGAGGCCTTCGACTTTGGCCGAGGCTCCGGTCTCTAGCTTCGGCAGAGGCACTGCCTGAAAGAGAGAATGAGGATCAAATACAGACTCACAAGAACTAGGGTTTCATTAATTCATTCACCCGCCCCCAGCACGGTTACAAGTGCTCCCTATTTATAGGGCTCAACCACCACTTTACAGAGTTTACAACAGTGCCCCTCAACTGCTATGGTACATTCCAGGAATATTCCAGCCCTAGTATCTAACCTCAGGGGTGTTCTCATCACACCGTCTCGCGATGTCTTCACCTTGGGCCTAAGCCGACACCCACTGGAGGCCCATCAACTGTCCTCACGTATGCCTTGCTGACTTGATCGTCCCGCACCTTGGTGGGCCTCCGACGCCTCGGGGAACACCTTCGCCATGATCACTGCACTAGGCATCCGTTGTCCCATGGAGAGCCTCCGCCGTCCCAGGGAGAAACTCCACCGTCATTCTTGTACTAGGCCTCCGCCGGCTAGGCCTCCGCCGTCTTGGGGAGAGCCTCCGCCGTCTTGGGGGGAAGCCTCCGCTGGCTAGGCCTCCGCCGTCTTGGGGAGAGCCTCCGCCTGAGAGCCTCCGCCGTCTTGGGGAGAGCCTCCGCCGGCTAGGCCTCCGCCATTATTCCTTCATCAGGCCTCTTCGAGAGGGAGTTGACCCATACTCCGTATGGGCTCCCCCAACAGTTTAACAAAATACTAAATTTATGAAATAAGTATTCATATAGCGTACTTATTTAGTTTAGTGTCACAGATGCTAATGAAAAAGTCAAACTTGTAACTTTGAAAAAGCTTATAGACAAATGAACCATTGTGTACTCCATCAAATTAATTTCAGCAAATTCTTCATAATGCCTTGACAGCGCATTTATTTGAAAGTGTAAACGTTAGTACATTTTCTTGAGAACTTAGTTGGAAAACAGAGAATTTTGGTACAAAGCTGAACCGACCTATAGTTTGAAACAGAGCAAGTAATTATTGGGAACGCTAGCTAGTCAGCAAAGACCTCCTCTTTGAGCTGAAAGGTCTTGGTGAAGAAGGCTGGCCAGCAGAGGAAGGACGAGACGATGCTGCTGACGGTGGAGGCGGCCATGAGCATGTTCTTGAGGACGATCTGCACCTGGATGGCCTCGAGCGGCGACGCGCCCGCCATGATGAGCCCTGTCATGGCGCCCGGCAGGTTGATCACGCCCTGGGTCTTGGCGTTGTCGATGCCGGGAGACAAGGCGATCTCCTGCGACGTTCTTATCTGCTGGAGTGTCGACTGACGTGGAGTAGCACCCAGAGCAAGTGCCGTCTCAACCTGTAGAAAACAGAAGACAGAAATGTATGTGACATAGCGTATCTGCAATTGCAAGGTTACAATGATCATACAAAAGTTAGTATTTCTTTCGGAAGATGCGGTCGTTTGAGGTGGTTTGGTTTCGGTCGATCAGTCTGGTCTGCTAGATCCCAGTCGTATGGTGCGCTTTCTTTCTTCTTTCTAACAGACACTTGTCGCCCTCCATCTGCTTCTCTCCAAAGACTGCGAGTTGTGACTGCACGCTCGCGTCGTCTATCTACGACGGTCATAAAAAAAACGGTGCAAAGTCCGATAGTGAAAACAAACTGAAATATAAAGTGTTTTTTCCCACCATTCTACATTTCTACTATTCCCGTATGAGTTTAAGGGCCTGTTCGGTACTGTTTAACTTCACTAGTGAATCGGCTTTTGTTGGTTTTGGTTCCAAAAGCGGCTTTACAGGTAGAGCTAAATCTATTTTCATAAACGTTTGGTAAAACAGCTTCTCAAATAAGTTAACAGAGAGAAAATTTGGGAGAGGCTAGTTTTTTCAGGAGCTGAAAAAAACTGTTTTGAAAGAACCTGTTTGGTAGGAGAAGCTAAAAACAACTCTGTGAAGCTGGAATATAATTCCTACCAAACAGGCCCTAAGTGCTGAGGCATGGTGCAGCGTTCCCAGCCTTCAGCCGCCTCTAACAAAGCTCTAGTAATCTTTCCGGTGACCTCACTGGCGAGCTCTGGTGACTGCGCTTGCTTTCCATGGAACTTCTGAAGTAACTTTCTGTGCATCACTCTGGTGCCCACCGGCAAGCTCAGAAGTAAAAACACTACACCACCAACTTCTCTCAAATCTTTTTTAAAAGTGTCCTAACTTCAAATGTGCCCCAACGAATACAATTTCTTTAAGAATTAAGCTAGCATTTTCAAAACATTTTCACTTGCTTTTTCGCCACATCACTAGACCTAATGCAAAGGCAAAGTAAAGTCATCACCTACTAGCACTAGACAATGCTTTAGAATTCCCCTCTTAATAGTATGCTATATATCTTAAACTGGACCGTGCACTCTACTGCACCTTGGACGACGAAAACAAAATCTCTATGCATATTCCTTTGCCTTCATCAAGCTTATTTTCATCTCCATCCATATCTTCTCTTCATATTGAGCATATGCACTATTGTCTTGATCATCTCTACCACCTCTTAGCCTTGCTCAACTCATTCATGTCGATCTAGTTCAATCATCTCCAATGAAAGCATCAATCCACTAATTGTCACTCAATTACTAAAACCAAACTAAGGCTCTCAGCATTGTGCTTCGCACTAGACCAAAACAAGTTTTACTAAAACCAAACTAAGGCTCTCAGCATTGTGCTTCGCACTAGACCAAAACAAGTTAAGGTCTTGTTTGGATGGACTAGGGCTAATTGTTAGGTCTGACTAAAACATTGCCAGCTCTTCGTATCTCTCCTCCCTCACTCAGCCCCACTTCTTCCCTTTCTTCTCCCATACACAAACTTTGCTCATCTCTCTTCTCACCCAACTGGCAGGCCGAGGATGATAGCGACCGAGGCTGAGGCAGGCCAGAGTGGGGATAGTTGAGGCTGGCGCAGGGCAGGCGAGGCCAGCGCAACGGCTCGACATCGGGGCCATAATCATGGTCGGAGTGACAAACTAACTCTAGGGACAACCAATCAAGGTTGGTATAGGCAAGTAGATTCTGTGGGTTGGGGCAGATTCCATCGGCACAGTAGTGGCCGACTAGATGTATCCTATCGGGCCAGGATGGGGAGCTCGCTCGAGCAGCCATGGAGCCCACCATGCTATGCAGAGCTCACTCATCGATGGGCATGATCCATCTTTCGGCCTCCTCCCGTGCTAGTGGTAGTGCGACAGTTCTGGGTGTCACGACACTGCGAGTCGATGAGGTGGGCCATGGCGACGATCGTAATGAAGGTCATGGCAGGCTTGGCGGTAGACATGATGGTGGGCTCGGTAGCCATGGAGGCGCCATCCTCAGTCACACGATGATGCTACGACAGCCACAAAAGCATGATGAGCTCGAACGACAATGGGAGAGAGAGGGGGAGGTTGTTGGGAGGGTAGGAAATACTTTTTTGTCAATATATGTAGCACTTTTAGCCCTTGTTAGATGGCATGGGCTCGCTGTCCGACATGCTCGTTTAGCCAGCACAACACAACTAAGGGGCCACAGTGTCGTGCCTGGACTGAGAGTCGGCACGACATGTCAACATATACGACACAACATGAATAAGGCATATTGTCTCAACGAGTAGTGGCTATTTGTGCTAGTGTTGTGCCACTCATTTGGCCACCATTTTATACCTGCTTGGATGGAGTAGAGCTAATTTTTAGCTGCTAATTACTAGCTCATGCGAGCCAAATGGGCCCTATGTTTAAGATTATAATGTGACATTCATTCAGTTTCTTAAAATGACTATATGTTGTACTGCTCTAATGTCATGAGCTAGTTATAACTAGTATTGAGGTTCTATTTGGATCCATAGAGCTAACAGCTACTCCATCCGTCCTATAATTTAGAGATGCAGACTTCCACAGTTCAAAATTTATACTAAAATATAAGGTATTATGGATCCTCAACCTCCTCTCTGTCCTCATCTCCTCTATTTTTTTGCAAAAATATTGATATTTCTTTTAAACTTTAGGATTATCCAAATCGACCGACATTAATTAAGAAAATAGTAACTACATCCTCTATCCTAAATAGTGAGGGAAAAGATGGTCTTTTGCTCGATTTCTTTTTTTAAAAGAATCACTTATTATAAGCGGTAATGCTACAAATAGGACGTCCGACGCCGGACTCCCCTCCGAATGCATGGCGTGACATGCACCACAACTTTACCTCACTACTGCACGCGCCGCTCGCCTAAATAAATAAATAAATAAAATCAAATCCTGGCCACCTCGCCTTGCTCCACTTCGCTCAGCACGCGCCACCTACCCAACGAGCTCATCTCTCTCGTGCTTCCATGCTGCTTTGCTCTCTCTCTCTCTCTCTCTCTCTCTCGCTTGCCCACCCCGACACACGCCCTCCCCCATCCCGACGTCTCCTTCCCCCACCCCGGCGGCGCCCCTCCCCCCACCCCGGCGTCCTCACCCATCGGGAGCCCCAATACCGCAGATCCGGTGTCCCTCTCCCCCACGCTGGCGAGATCCATGGAAGTGGTGTGACGGTGTTGCAGGGGGAGTGGGCGGCTCTCCCCCACCCTGGCGCGACGCCCTCCCCACCCTCGGCGGCGCCCTCTCTCACCCCGGCGACCGAGCTCCCCCACCCCGGCGGCCATGGCGCTCCTCGCCCCCCCATCCGCCACCGTCACCGCCGAGCCAAGCCCGGTACTAGCCGCGTTGCACGCGTAGCCGCTCGCGGCCGATCTCCGACCCCGACGACCGAAATCGACCGGCCCAGCCTTCCCCTCCCCAGTGTTGCATATATATGTTTCAAGTGTTTCAGGCGTTTCAAATGTATGTTGCAATTATTTCATATTGATGTTACAAAAGTAGATCGGGGGGTGTTGCCACTGTTCGCCTAAACGGTCGTTTAGCTGTTTACACACCGTGTAAACGCTACACAGTGGTACACCGTTTCCATTTAATTAGACGTTTAGCCCGTTTAAACGGCCGTTTTGCCCGTTTAATTGGCCGTTTTGACCGAATACTGGCTAAACGGCGAGTGACCGACTATTTACCGTTTAGCCTTTAGACTATTCATGTGTGAATATAATTTCTAGCTTGAAATTTTCATGTTTTTTAATTGGGACTGGTACTTCTATTCCTACCAAAACGTACCCACTGGATACGATGGGGGCGATAATTAAGGGAAAGAAACAAGCAGCAACTAGTGCCATGCCAAACTGTGAGGGGGTTCGGAGCTGACCAGATTCTTATGAGTCTTGATGTCCTGCTGGAGCTGCTTCATGGCGACTCCGGTGACGGTCATGGCGTTGCCGATTACCATGCCGGAGATGGGGATGATGTATTGCGGGGTGAACGGGAAGACTTTGAACAGGAGGAGCAGGATCATGGTGGTCCCCGTGCCGACGAGGATGGACACGAAGGCGATGTGCTTCCCGCGGGGGACCTGCTTCGCGCGCTTGCCCGCCGTGTAGCTGGCCACTGTCACCTGTGTGTGTCATGTTGTTCGTTATGAAACTGGATTAGTCATCAGATGATGCATCTTATCAGGGATGAAACTTTCCTGATCCATGGACGAAACCAAGAACACATCAACTACGTTAGCCGTTACGTACCATGAAGAGGTATGTGAAGAGGATCCAAGGTGTGGCGTTCTTCTGGACGAAGATGAAGTGGAGGACGAAGCCGATGAGGAGGAGCTGCACGAAGGAGCGCGCGACGGCGTAGAGCGTCTCGCCCTCGATGCCCAGGCGCTGCGTGAAGCTGAGCATGACGGCGAGGGCGACCACGGCGGTGGACGCGGCCGGCTTGACCATGCCCACCAGGAAGTCCCGCCAGAAGCCTGGCTCCCCCAGGTCCGGCTGCCGCGGCGGCGGCGCCAGAGTCGTCTGCTCCAGCAACGCCGTCGCGAGCTCCATCATATCTTCAGGCTTCAGCTACTACAGTCCACAGCCAAGGACCTCCTACGTTCCTATCGTTTTCGCGGCAATATTGTGCGAGGGTTGTCAGCCAGCACTAGCTAAGTACTTCATATTTTCACCACCGATGCATACAACAAAGACAAGATTGGGTGATGAACGTATGCTCCGCACTCAGCGATCCAAAAATAGGTCGCCACTTAAATCAATCACCACGCACCCACTGCGTGCTGCAGATACACACATACACCCGTGCCATATATCTACCGGCATAGATGGCACTAGTGCTGATGGCCCAACTAACCGTGTCACCTATCTAGTGGCCATTGCGGGATGTGTATGGGCCTAAGGAATATGCCGGCAGTTTACTAAGGCACATACGTTACCACTTGCAAGCTAGTGAATGGGGCCGGTGCGTACCGCGTCCTACCATATAGACAAAAATTCAAAATAATACGGGAGGCGTACTTGACTAGCAATATGGAGCAATTGCATTGTAGCTGAGTGTGAGGGACCTCTTGATAACTTTTTCTAAAAGAAGAGGTAATTATATTAAAACTCAGCATAATGTATGCCCAAATTGCAAACGAAAGAATCTAAAATAAAAAAGAAACAATATTCTATTCAAGTCCTTCCACCGTCTTCTTCGTAAAGGTTTCCGTCGATGGAGCCCTACTATTCAGTATATATCAGCCCCATACGATATACGCAGGCTGGGGCATCCAGCAGCGACTCGTCTCCGTGCGACGACGCGAGACGCTTCGACACTGCCGGTCAGCAATTGTTGGACTTCCTCTCACCCTGCGGCTCTGCACTATTTCTTCTCGATGGTCTCAGAATTGCCAAAGAGATAAGACCCCGACGGAGACAGCATGCAGGACCTGGGCTGCTTAGCTCCAAACGCATGGCCAAAGAGATAAGATAAGAACTGACCAAGACCGATGCAAATCCAACTAACGACACGTCTGGCGAGGAAGGCTGCGATTTCTTCCGCCATGGAACGGAAGCAGCCAAAGAAGCAGCATTCCGAAGTCCAAACACAAACAGGACAGACAGCGATCGAGGCGTGAGTTGGGTGCTCGCTCGGGAGGAGTAAGGGCTCTGGAGTCTGGACCAGCAGCGGGAGGGCATGGCGGCGTTGTGCTTGGACGATGAGGAGGGCGGTGGCGGCGGCGGGAAGGAGCGACCGGCGGCGCCCCTCCGGCGCTGAGGCTTTGCCGGGGCTAAGGCGCTAAGCAGTCCGGGCTAGTGGGCCGAGTCGTCCAAAAGGCCGATCGAAATTTCATACCCAACGGCCTGGTCCAGCCCAATGAAGATGCGCTGACACACATTTTTGTTCAATTCTGAGATTCTGACCTATATAGTACTAGAATTATGTTTGCTAAAAAACTAGAATTATGTGATAAAAAAAACTAGAATTATGTTCCCATCGGATCTCTATATATGATTCGTGCACCAAAAGCGGACTAACGGATAGGCAGGGACGTAGCCAGCGGTGGGGCTAGGGGGGCTTCAGCCCCCCTACCCATCCTGAGCACGTGGAGTTTTCCTAAGTTCTTTCTTAAAATTTTATGCATACATGTATTAGGTAGGAGGGGCTAAGATTAAGAGAAGATAAAAAAACCTCTATTCTTTTATTCAGCCCCTCCTAATTTTTTTTCTGGCTTCGTCTCTACGGATAGGGCCACGTCGCCTGCAAACTCACTAGCCGTCAGATCCCCGCAACATGCATTATCGACCGTTGGATCAGACCTCTCACCCGTTAAGCCAGACCCGAGGAATGGATCGGGCCTCCCGCCCATTAAAACATACCAGAGCAATGGATGCAGCCGTCCTAAGCCTAGAGAGCTAATGGGCCCCTTCACGTGTATTCATACATTACTACTGTTCAGTATATATCAGCCCATACGCTATACGCAGGCTGGGGCATCCAACAGCGACTCGTCTCCGTGCGACGACGCGAGACGCTTCGACACTGCCGGTCAGCAATTGTCGGACTTCCTCTCACCCCGCGGCTCTGCACTCTGCACTATTACTTTTACATTCAGTTATTAGTAACGTTTTGTATATATGTGTATATATACTAGGGACGAGTAGTACTAGTAGTATTTTCATATTTATATAAAAGATCCAAAATTTTAGTTTCCTTCTGGGTCTAAAAAACTATTTTAAGTTTGGTAAAACAACTTGTTCTAAGTCAAACTATTTTAAGTTTGATCAAATCTATAGAAAAACACTAATATTTATGACAGTAAACCAAGATCAATAATAAGTACTCCCTTCGTCGAAAAAGAAACGCTATCTATTTATCACCGAGTGATTCTCGGGGTCGTCTCACTCGATTTATTATCTACCGTCCGATCTCTCTGGTACGTTATGATTTGCGTTCTCCTGCGCCGTAGGGCCATAGCTGGCTAGTGCCCGCGCGGTAGGAGGCAGGCACAGCACCCCGGTCACACTGCCCACCTCCACCCCTGTGCCTGTTGCCTAGGGCCTTGTTTAGATTACCTCTAAATTCCAAATTTTTTCACTCTCTCTTTATCACATCAATTTTTGGACGCATGCATGGAGCATTAAATATAGGTAAAAAAATAACTAATTGCACAGTTTGGTTGTAAATCACGATACGAATCTTTTGAACCTAGTTAGTCTATGATCGAACAAAGTTTGTCAAATACAAACGAAACGTGCTACAGTGTACAGATTGCAAAAATTTACAATCTAAACAACAAGGCCCTAGTACTAGTACGTATAGTAGAATAGGCAGCACAGAACCGGCCACATCTGCCCACCTCGGCCTTTGTGCCTGTTGACTCAGTACCCACTAGGCCCTACCATGGATGTGTATATGTATATGCAGATTTGTTTCTTTAATAGGTACAGATTACATACTATATTTTACTATTTGTGTTTTGGTGTAAACTCTGGCCTTGTTTAGTTAGACGAAGTTTGAGATTTTGGCTACTGTAGCACTTTTCGTTTTTATTTGTCAATTAGTATTCAATCATGGACTAATTAGGTTCAAAACGTTCGTCTTGCGATTTCCAACCAAACTGTGCAATTAGTTTTTTTCGTCTACATTTAATGCTCCATGCACGTATCGCAAGATTCGATATGATAGTTCCTGTAACACTTTTTGGGAAAAGTTTTTGGAACTAAACATGGCCTATGTGTAATTGGTGTAAATTGATTATTCGTATATGAGAATGGTCAGGATTATTTGAAAAGTTATCTGATTTTTTTGGCTTTTTTATTTTATTTTATGTATTTTTTATTTGGTTCTCCTTTGAATTTTTTCAATTTGGCTTCCATAGAAATAATCTGGCTATTTTTTGGTTTTTTATTTTCTGTATGTTTTATTTGGTTCTCCTTTGATATTTTCTAATTTGGCTTACATAGAAATAATCTGGCTATTTTTTTTTGTTATTTGGATAGTTTTTTTTTGTCTATTTGGGCCTCGTTTAGTTCGTGGCAAAGTTGGCGTTTGTACAGTGTTCGATGTGACGGCGAACACTGTAGCACTTTTGTTTGTATTTGTAAATTATTGTCTAAACATTGACTAATTAGGCTCAAAAGATTCGTCTCGTAGAGTTCAACCAAACTGTACAATTAGTTTTTGATTGCATCTACATTTAGTACTCCATACATATACCACAAGTTTGATGTGATAGGAAATCTTCTTTTTGCATAGTGTCAAAGTTGGGAGTTTTGGAGTAACTAAACATGGCCTTGGTCTAGATCCAAGGGTCATGAAAATCAGGTGTTTCATGGACAAGAATCACTCGATTTTTATTTGTTGCCCAATCGAGTGACGGCGTGGCGTCCAATACTCGAGTGTGACGGCCGTCAAAATCACTCGACCGATGGGTAGACAGACCAAAAGAAAGACGTTCTCACTTCTCGAAAAGTCAACTTTTTTTTTAACTTTGACCAAGTATATATAAAAAATATTAATATTTATAATATATAATTAGTATTATTAGTTAAATTGTTGAATATTTTCATAATAAACTTATTTAGAGAGATAAATATTGCTAATATTTTCTACAAATCTAATCAAACTTAAAAGAGTTTGACCGGCACATATCCCATACTTGTCTTACTTTTTAGGACGGAGGGAGTATATTATGAAATATATCTTTACTAAACTAATATCAGTATATACAACATCAAATATATTTTTATAATATATTTATTTGATGTCATAAATAATTTTAAATAATTTATTATTTAGTAATTTAGAAGTTAATTTATTTTAAGACCGAGGCAGTAGATAACATAAGACTCTCTCTGGTGCTAAGTTACGTATCATGCACCAGCTGAGCTGGGCAAAATATCCTTGTCTTTCAGTAATCAAATCGAGCACACATACAATCCTGATAAAGAGCACGAGAACTACTAGGGCCGCGCACCCATCGGGTGCTACAAAGCAACTGCACGTCTGCTCATTTTATCTTCTTCTCACTCTCTGTCTCTGTCCTCTGAAATCTCCACTCCAATGGCCTGTTCAGCTTCAGGTCAGCAACCACCCAAATCGAAGCACCAGCAAGTCGAGCTTATCATCTCCAGCGCGGCGGCGGGTCGCTTGTTCGATGAAGAAGACGAGGCTAAGGAGCTCCTGCTGGACGTGGTGGACAGCCTCGCCGACGCCGGCGGAGGTGATGGGCCGGCGGCGGCGTCCGGTACCGGCGGTAGGCCGCCGCCCAAGATACGGGTGCGTGGGCTGAGGAAGCGGGCGGCGTCGACCGGCGAGGAGATCCTGCGCGGCGTCCACCTGGACGTGCCACGCGGGATCGTCATGGGCGTCATCGGGCCCAGCGGCAGCGGCAAGTCCACGCTGCTCCGCGCGCTCAACCGCCTCTGGGAGCCCGCGCCCGGGGCCGTGTTCCTCGACGGCGCCGACGTCTGCGGCCTCGACGTCCGCGCGCTCCGGCGCAAGGTCGGCATGCTTTTCCAGCAACCCGCCATGTTCGACGGTACGTACGAACGTATACTCCTGCCAGTACACGCTAGACGGCTAGAGACGGACTTCGTTCATTCTTTTTTTCTGCCAAACAAACTGCTGCCTTTTCTTCAACCAAGACGAAGTGCACGAACACGTGGACCGTACGATCGGGGACGAACGCTTATGATCAATTGTTCAAGAGCCCAACCGATGACTTTTATTAAGAGCTTCTTGCATGATTTTTTTTAAAAAGAAAATGTTCAGCACACTTAATACCCACGACTTTTGAAGCATGATGCCAGAGTTCATGGCTTCAGGCTTCCTCGTTCTAAGACTAAATTTAAGTCCGTTAAAGTTTGTTCTAAATAAATAAATAAATAAAAAATAAACCTTGTCAAGTTATATTTTAAATGAAAAGAGTTACACGTCACATTATGATTTTTTAATAATCTTAATAATGTGGATCTTGTGTTGTAAATCCACGTAAGTTTTTAGGTGTAAATAGTCAAAGATGAAAAAAAACTAAATTGACTTGATTCTGATCGAAGAAAGTAACATAACCAAAAGTTAGCAAAATGAAAGTGTCCGGCTTTATAGTTTGTACCACTCTGAGGATGATAAAATCAGGCTATGTGTCCAATTTTACAAGTACGACTTACTTGTTTGTGATGTCATATGGGTTTTCGGTACACATGATGAAAGAGAAAATTGACCGGTACGAATAAAATTTCTTGCTTCGAAGATGGCAATGGCGGACTCGGATTTCTAGGTTTTAAACTGGCATCATTAGCTAAAGGACGGTTTTGACAGGGCAAACCATGGTTACATAATTCAGGAGTGATGTGGCTTTGACGTAGTATGTTAGGTAGCTTTGAATGTAAGCTTGTATGGTTATTATTGTTTAAGCCTCTCGATAATTCCCGATTTCTCCAAAGAACAGAGCGGTGCAGAGAGAAGCAAACAACTACTCCCACTGTTCCAAATTATAAGGTGTTCTATCTTTTCTAGATAGATAACTATAATCGTTATGTATCTAGAAAAGGTGGAACGACTTATAATTTAGAATAGAGGGAGTACATACAAAAATCGTTGTAAACTGTGTGATGAGCAAGACTTGATGTCCATTTTGGAATTTATTTGGGCTTTACCACGGAAAAAACACACAAAAACGCGTATCCCACGATGTCTAATTTTTGTTATGTTTCTGTGTGTGCTATGCTAGGAACTGTGGCATACAACGTGCGCTACGGGCCACAGTTGCGCGGCAAGAAGCTCACCGAAACCGAGGTGCAGAGCCTGTTGAGGCTGGCCGACCTCGACCCTACCTTGTCCTCCAAGCCTGCCAACGAGCTGTCCGTCGGCCAGGCGCAGCGCGTTGCCTTGGCTCGCACCCTCGCCAACGACCCTGAGGTGCGCGCGCTCAGTCACTTTGTCGTCGTCGCCGTCCCGTCCTCCATGGCGCTGTCGATATGATCACCTTTGTCGCTGGATGCATGTAGGTGCTCCTGTTGGACGAGCCGACGAGCGCGCTAGACCCTATATCCACGCAGAACATCGAGGACACCATAGTGCGTCTGAAGAAGACGAGGGGGATCACCACGGTGATCGTCTCCCATAGTGTGAAGCAGATCCAGCGCATCGCGGACCTGGTGTGCCTTCTCGTCGCCGGCGAGGTCGTGGAGGTGCTCGTGCCGTCAGAGTTGTCCAGGGCCAAGCATCCCATGGCCCGACGCTTCTTGGAGCTAAGCTGAAGATTGATCTGAGCAGGTGGAAGATATATATACTATCTGATTGATGTATGCGAAATATGCGTCATAAATAGAAACAATACGATATATATATTATTGGTGCGACATACTCACTACCATAATCCTGAATTACTTTGACTGCTAAAGATTTCCTCGAGGGTCTAAATAAAACTGCCAAGGAAACGCTTGGCTGCGGACATAGACCTCCAAGGAAATGAATATTCTTGAGTGCTAAACCAAACCACCAAGGTAATTTTAAGTTTTCTTGATTGTTGTTACAAGCCGCCAAGGTAATTGTTCATTTCCCTGTGTGTTATTCAAAACAGCCATGGTAATTCGTATTTCCTTGAGTGCTATTCGAAACCACCAAGGTAATTCATATTTTCTTGAGTGTAATTTGAAACCCCAAGGAAATTCTCATAGGTTTAAAATTCATTTTTTTGAATTTTTCAAATGACCTCAGATGGAGATATGACCTAAACCAAAGTTATAGTATTCGACGAGATCTAAAACCTTTTAGTTCAAACTTTTTACATTTGAAAGCGTTTAGCATCTCAAATATTCATTACAAAATTCAACAAAGTGAATACAAAAGGAAAAAAATAATTCAATTAGGATTTTTGACTAAAAATCCACCTTAGGATGTTTGTCCCAAATATTCATTACAAGATCTCAAAAAATAAAACTTCTTTGGGTGTTCGTCTTTAAAAATCCATTTACAGATACTCCCTCCATCCTGAAATATAGCGTGTTTTAATTACCCTAAGTCAACTTACCTTATGTTTGACTAAAATTATAGAAAAACATATTAACTTGTACCACATAAAAAGGTAGTTATTAAAAATACGTTCCATAATGTTTCTAATGGAGCTTATATGATGTCAAAAACATTATTGCTCTATTCAATAAATTTGGTCAAACTTAAGATAGATTGATTTAATACACTATATATTAGGTATTTTAGAGACAAAAATCACTAAGTGTCTTTAGAACAATTATACTTTTTGACTGTTTATGTAAATAAAAAAGGTTGTCTTCTGAAATAGATTTTAATTGCAATTTGGGCTAGGTCGGTTTCACCTGTAGTTAAGTGAGGTTTGACATGTGCTGGATGGATTCTGGATTGTTCTTGCTAAGAAGTGCTGGTTGGGCTTCCTTTGTGAGGGACTTTGTCTGGTCCTACAAGGGTCCTACCAAGAATGTGTTTTGTCATGGTAAAGACAAAACAAAACATCTCAAATCAATTTCGTCACGTAGTGTATATGTGAAGTACTGTCTTTCATAGAGATGCAAGTGGGTTTATCTGTGAACCAAAAATAAATTTAATTATTTTTGGAGTTCATGGAAAACCCACTTGCATTCCTATTTTTTCATATTGAACGCAATAGTATGTAAGGTCTCAATCTAATCATTCTTCCAATTTTTTTTTACTTGATCTAGACCACTATAATCTTGATCAGTTAATGAAATGTGGCAATCCCTCTCAGGATTCAAAAGTACAATAAGAGCATGGCATTACGCCAAAACACACACAAACAAGACACTACATCAAAGACGGGCCAACAACGTGTGTCTCTAATGACTAATTAGAGAAGGAGCTCAACCGTACAAGAGGGAGTGGGGAAGATGGAAGAAGATGAGTGAGGATGGCATGTGGGCCCACATACTAGGTCCATACTCACCAGCCATGTATGCGGTTTATTGCAATCTCCAAGACATGTGTCTCTAATCGACGCTCGTCTCCAAGACGTCCCGGTCCACATTCAGGAGATCGCCCTCCACAGTGTTTGTCATGGTGCGGCGGTGGCGCTGACCGCAGCACAAGTTCTGACTGGGTACGAGCTCCACGCCATGGAGACTAGTTTCCCAATGGCGACGGCCCTGAGGAGCATGAGGACCTGCTCGAAGAATTTGTCATGGAAGCAGAGGCCATAGTAGACATCAAATCCGCCCAGGATGTGGTGAACAAGATCTTTGGTTAGATTGTATCTAGGGTCATCCGATGAACAAAGACTCCTGTTCTTTCCATTAAATATACCTTAGTACAATGCACTTGTGTATGACTGTTTTTATCTTTTGTTTTTGCTCTATAGGCGATACATATCGTATCGGCTTTTATTGTCTTTGAAGATTTTCGTTTTTCGAACTAGAGGCGATACCTTTCTGATACCGGCTATTAGAGCCGAAAACGAATCGGCTATCAAATGTTGACCGGGTGTCAAGATAACGTACCATAGAACTTTTCATATAAAAAGTCGAACGATTAATCAACCCAGGTCAAGCACCCTATTAGGCGAAATAGAACTTCTTCAAGGAATCCACTAATTCTGAATCGCGCTTATATTTCGATTCAGCATTCACATACGTCGGCCTAAACCCAACTCCAAGACTCAACGCTTATTTTTCCTTTAATCCAATGGTCGATGTGAAGCCATGATTTTTTCTACTAAAACAATCTCTCAGAGCCGATCGCTTGCATCAACTGTTAGCTTTCATTATTGATCCTAATAAAGCCTCCTTCCCATGACTTGCCAGAAAAACATTCGAAATCTCCTAGTTCCCAAAATACTGGATCGACTGTTGCGATGCTCACAGACTCATCAGCGTAAACCAGTTCGACGTCATCTCCATGCCATTGAATCAAACACTGATGCATGGTTGATGGTATGCAACAATTCGTATGAATCCAATCACGACCAAGGAGCAAACTGTAAGACCCTTTCCCATCGATGACGAAGAATGTAGTGAGCAGAGTCTTGCTTTCAATTGTTAGTTCGACGTTTATTGCCCCCCGAGTCTTAAACGTATTGCCCCCGAAGTCTTTAAGCATCATGTCAGTCTCCATCAGATCTTCTGGTCCTTTGCCAAGTTTACAAAAAGTAGTATAAGGCATAAGATTGACAGAAGCACCTCGGTCTATTAAACATCTTGTTCATCGGCTTCCCATTGACAAGACCTTTCATATATAAAGATTTTAAGTGCCGATGTTTGACTGGTTTGTCAAATATTGCTTGCTGTACAACCATTAACTTGGCAACTATCTCCTCATACTCTGACTCATCAAAATCCGAATAAACTTCTTGATCTACCGGAGCTCTGAATTTCAATGGCAACAGAAAAGCCATTTGGAAATTAGCCGATGGTTGCTTGCTATCGGCTATTTGCTTAGTACGCCACACTTGAGTTTTACCGGATGCCTGAGCCTGTTCCATCTCTTTATTCCTTAGGTGTTGCACCCTTCTCTTCTGGCTTCTTGTTAAACCTTCTGGGCACCACTGGCCTTCCTGCCACATATATCTTCTTTTAGTGCCTTCCTCTTCATGATCAGCCCAGTCCTGATCAACGACTCTTTTTCCAAGCCGATCATGAACACTTTTATTTTTTAAGTGCCGATCCATGTTGTTATGATGATATGCATCTTGAGCATGGATAGACCGGTGGTTGGTTTGAGACTGCCTATACTCTCGATATTGCTTGCTGCATTCTGGACAGTCATGTCTGGTAGGCAACTTCAAACCTTCATTCCAGCAATGTCTAAAGAAAGGACAATTCCAATGTAATTCAGCTTGTTCCCTTTCATACCTCTCTTGTTTCAGTTGATGCTAGTATGCTTGATCTTTTAACCAACGCTGATAATCCTTTCCCTTCTGCCGCTGCCATTTATTCAATAGAATCCGAGACGTGACCCGTGGCTTTGTCGTCTCTGCTTTTGACATCTCCCCCTGTTCGTATCGGCTCTTTTGCTCGGCACGATGTCTTCTAATCTCTCTGTACTCGTCAGCTGATATTTGCATCTTGGGATCGACTGTTCTAGCTTTTTTTGATTTGGTTGATGTTAGGACCTTAGTTTTTCATTCGAATAACCTAGCATCAACCATGTTTTGATCTCCTGGGAAAGGATTATCATCAACTTTCATTTTCCGAGGCGTATCAAATTTGAGCCTCCCCTGCTGAATGGCCCTCTGTATATGTTGCCAGAAAATTCTGCATTCATTAGTGGAATGAGAAGTAACATTATGGAACTTGCAGAACTTCTTATTCTTCAACTGATCAGGGGGCAACATGACATGACCATCGGACAACTTGATCTGCCCTTCCTCCAGTAAGAAATCAAAGAGCTTATCTGATTTGATGATATCAAAGTCATAGCTCTCCTCGACGCCTCTTCCCCAAGGATTTGGCACCATCACTGCCTTCTTGCCCCAATTCCATTCAGCTGCAGCAACCTCTTCTTCTTCATCTTCATAGCCGTCATTGACTGAGTATGGATCATAAGCTTCAGCTACTGTGGTACTCTTCTGGAATCGGGTATCTCTGCGCATACTCTAGAATTGGCTATTGAGCGCTGCCACTCGTTGAGCCAATTGACCCAAGTTGTCGAATTCCTGCCCCAGCATCTTTTCTTTCCACATCGGCAGCATTCCTTGAATAGCTAAAGCAGCTAGTTGATCATCGGCCAAGTTTAAGGAGAAACACAAGTTCCTGGTTTCTCGGAACCTCTGAAGAAATTCAGTGCCCGATTCATTGGTCTTCTGTCTTATAGTTGTCAGATCGGTAATCTTCTTTTCTTCAGTCCTAGTGTAAAAATATATATGAAACTTCTTCTCTAGGTCAGCCCAATTGATAATGGAATTGACTGGCAATGATGAAAACCAAGTGAAGGCTGGCCCTGATAAGGATAGAGAGAAGAAACGAACTCGATGGGCATCCTCAATTAACGCTTCGTCCAATTGTGTAAGATACCGACTGATATGTTCTAGGAGCCTATAATTTGTGGGAAGAACGACCAAATCATACCATTCTGGATATGGGCGTTTGTACGAAAAGGTCAGCCCTTTTGGCTTCAGACCGAACTGATTCTTCATCACCTCGGTCACCCTCAGCAATAATTCATCAGCTTGCGGATTTGGATTTCTCTGCACCTGCTGACCCATCTGTGGATTGAAATCCCGCATGCCTTGATATCCTAGATTTGGCATCATGTGGAGGGTGTTATAATCCGTGCCATAGTGATACCTTTGTGGAATCTCAATCTGCTAGGTCCTTTGCTGGCTTGCTGCTTGAAGTCTCTGATTATAGACATAAGGATCTATATCTCTATGGATCATTTGAATGGATGGTGCTATGTTTTGAGCCGACGATGGTATGTGGCCTGATGTGTCAAAATTGATCACATGGTTCTGACTTTGCCCTGCCGGCTGTTGCACATGCTGTACTGATGGTCCAGAATTGTACTGTGTCTGATTTACAGTAGTTTCTTGAGTTTGTTCAGATAAACCCTGAACTATCTGCACATCATCACTACCAGCTGGTACTGCTTCTTGATGACTGGTACCGACTTGATTGGTCCCTTAGGTCGACGGATCTAGAATGTTGTAATAAGCCGGTCCACCTTGACCAACTGGAAATCCATGAATCGCCTCTCTCATGGCATTGTGGAATATGTCCACGAAAGATTCGTTATGGCTTGATATGGCATCATGAATAGATTTGTCTACAACTTCCTTAAAGAAACGCCTGTCTTTAGCTTCAGTTGTGTCTGTCTGCCCATGTAACAGAACTCTTGGTAGTGGAAATTTCTGAACAATTGTGTTGTCACGTGTTTTGCTGTAGGACAACAAACACTTGTTCGGAAACTCTTCTGTAGCTTTGCTGATGATACCCTTATCCCCATCAGGTAGATCTTCATAATGCAGCATAAGGATGTCATTGTTGTTGTGAACCGCCATGACGATTGTGGGGTTCCACCGAACCTGCCAGAAACATGTGTCGACACAGAATTTTCATCTCGTGCCGAGGACACACGCAATAAGCCGGAAGGGTCTGCTCGATGGAGCTATAGATCCTCCTAGCTTCAGCGCAGGGGTGGTCGATCCTGCGCACTCCTCCCGAGACATGCCAGTCAATTTGACCCTATAATTGACAAGGAGAGAAAGCTCATCAGTAATTAAGGGCGAAACTTGCCGGTGTTGCCAGACAGTCCCGAATGTGAGGCTCTAAGAGCCGATATGAGAGGAGATCGACTAAATAGCCGATTCTAGCATACTCATGAGAAGAAATCGGTTAAAGCTCATGGGGTTCTATAAGAAGAATCGGTTATCATTCAAGATAAATGTCGTTATTTGAGCAAATATTAATCAATGGCAATAAGATGTCAACAATGATTGGTTTATGTTGAGCCAATGATTACAAGCAACCAAACTCCTTTTATATAAAGAAACAATTCAACATCACTTAACCGTTTAATAAAGATAAATCTAATGAACATGTTAGATCTCATCTATCGCTATGACCAGTGGGGCATGAGGCAGAATCATGCAGGCTGTAGAAATAACGATAGACTCGACGACCCTAACTCATTACTAATATCAGTGGGGCATGAGGCAGAATCATGCAGGCCGTAATTAAATAATAAGATTATGGGGCTAACATATCTTTCAACCTATCTTTACTTCAACAGTCTCGTGATGTGAACTGTTCGTGAAAGCACTCGATATCCGCTAAAACTGCCGATTCAGGCATAACGCACAGTTAAAGTCATGCCTTATCAGGAATAGATCTATCAAATAACGATCCCCACTTCACGGTGCTAACAGTGGGGTGTAAGGTAGAATCACACAGGCCATGGAACGGTTCTCGCTAGCCAATAAATCTACTCAAGACGCAACATGCTTTAACCGCACGCTATGCACGATCAAGATTGACATAAAACAGCCGATAAAACGTAACTCATCGTTTAAGGTATAGATTAGATCAGTTTTAGATTAACAAACGATGGGCTAAGCAAGATATAAGGCCGATCTAGATCAATCCCAATCGGGCAGACTGATATTGCTGTAATTTAGAAAAATAATAAAAGCAATAAGCAATATCGGTAACTTAATGAATCTACCAAAGACTGCCATTCTATGGTAGAGCCGATAACTTGACCTTGATCTAGTTCATGCAGTGAGGGTCGACCAGATCGATGCAGCCATACTTGAACTAGGCAAGAATCAATAACTAACTTATACTAGAGTCGCAGTGGAGGTCGACCGGATCGATGCGGCCGTACGAACAGAGGTATAAGCCATGATGGTACTTATAACAAGCAGTGGAGGTCGACCGGATTGATGTAGCCGTACTTGCTGAAGAACTCGCCGAGATCTACTCTACTCCTACTCCTAAGGGGTGGCCGGAGCCAAAAAAGTAAATAACTTATATATTGGATTGATTATTGTTTTCTTACAATAGTCGGAGTTTGATATTTATACCCAGAGTCCAAACATGAATCCTACTCGAGCACGATTCGTTATAATTCCTGGCATAAACGAAAACATTCCTAATTTAAGATAACTTGGACTCTAATCTTTCCCTTTTTGTAGAGTTCGATATGTAGTTTCCTGACGCCAACCGTAGTTCATCATCGCTATCCTGCTGACGTCATCCCAAGAGATCTGATTCCAGAGTCGTATTTGAATCGGTTGACATCGATCCTCCTTGATTGGCACAGTCTTGGAAGCCTGCGAGTTCCCACGTTCTTTCTCCAAAATTTTGGTGTAAACATATTCATTACAAGATCTCAAAAAATAAAACTTCTTTGGATGTTCGTCTTTAAAAATCGATTTACATATACTCCGTCCATCCTGAAATATAGCGTGTTTTAATTACCCTAAGTCAACTTACCTTATGTTTGACTAAAATTATAGAAAAACATATTAACTTGTACCACATAAAAAAAGTAGTTATTAAAAATACGTTCCATAATGTTTCTAATGGAGCTTATATGATGTCAAAAACATTATTGCTCTATTCAATAAATTTGGTCAAACTTAAGATAGATTGATTTAATACACTATATATTAGGTATTTTAGAGACAAAAATCACTAAGTGTCTTTAGAACAATGATACTTTTCGACCGTTTATGTAAATAAAAAGGTTGTCTTCTGAAATAGATTTTAATTGCAATTTGAGCTAGGTCGGTTTCACCTGTAGTTAAGTGAGGTTTGACATGAGCTGGATGGATTGTGGATTGTTCTTGCCAAGAAGTGTTGGTCGGGCTTCCTTTGTGAGGGACTTTGTTTGGTCCTACCAAAGGTCCTACCAAGAATGTGTTTTGTCATGGTAAAGACAAAACAAAACATCTCAAATCAATTTCGTCACGTAGTGGGTGAAGTACTGTCTTTCATAGAGATGCAAGTGGGTTTATCTGTGAACCAAAAATAAATTTAATTTTTTGGGGGTTCATGGAATACCCACTTGCATCCCTATTTTTTCATATTGAACGCAATAGTATGTAAGGTCTCAATCTAATCATTCTTCCAAGTTTTTTTACTTGATCTAGACCACTATAATATTGATCAGTTAATGAAATGTGGCAATCCCTCTCAGGATTCAAAAGTACAATAAGAGCATGGCATTACGCCAAAAAACACACAAACAAGACACTACATCAAAGACGGGCCAACAAGGTGTGTCTCTAATGACTAATTAGAGAAGGAGCTCAACCGTACAATAGGGAGTGGGGAAGATGGAAGAAGATGAGTGAGGAATGGCATGTGGGCCCACATACTAGGTCCATACTCACCAGCCATGCATGCGGTTTATTGCAATCAATGATAATTTGGACCTCGTGTCACCAAATGGGCATGTTTGGGGATCTGGATCTGTAGTTTTGAAAGATAGAGAATTATATGGCACCACCGTGTAAGTTTAGTTATCTCGTGTGGCTCATTTAGCAAGTTTGGAGACTTAGATACGTATTTGAAAGTTTGGAATCTAGACGGCATCACCGTAAAATTTAGGTCACGGAACCAACATGTTAGATTCACGTGAACACTGAGTTAGCATGCCATGCTGACGTATAGAGCAGATCGAAACCCATTTAGACTAGTGCTGGAGTCCAGGATAAGTTTAAGGACCTAAAAATAAAAAAATGAAAAGTTTGAGACATGTATGACACCACCTCCCAAGTTAATTTGTGGACTGCAAGTGTATTTTAGTCTTATTTTAAAAACAGCAACGTAATATCCTGGCCTCCTGGGAGTGGCCTTATACTTGGTACCAATCATTAAGCACGCTAGTCATCCCAGAAGACTTCTTCTTTAAGCTGGAAGGCCTTGGTGAAGAAGGCTGGCCAGCAGAGGTACGACAAGCAGATGCCGCTGACGGTGGAGGCAGCCGTGATCATGTTCTTGAGGACTATTTAATTTGGACCTCGTGTCACCAAATGGGCATGTTATTGCAATCAATGATAATTTGCTGCTGGACTGCCTGCAGCGGCGACTCACCCGCCATGATAAACCCCTGGGTCTTGGCGTTGTCGATGGCCGGGGACAACGCGATGCCCAACGACCTCCTCATCTGCTGGAGCGTCGCATCGCGTGGCGTCGCACCTAGAGCAAGTGCTGTCTCCACCTGCAGAAAAGAGAAAATAAACAAGATTTGTAAACATTATTTTATTTGCAATTGCAAAGTGACACGATCGATGATCATACAGATTAGGCAGGAATTAGGCAAGGAAAAGACATAAGCAGCACGTCGCCAGGCTACCACAGGGTTCGAGCTGACCAGGCTCTTCTGGATCTTGACGTCGTCGCGGAGCTTCTTCATTGTGACTCCAGTGACGGTCATAGCGTTGCTGACCATCATGCCGGCCGCGGGGATGATGTACCTCGGGGTAAACGGGAAGACGTCGAGCACGAGGAGCAGTGCGATGGTGATCACGGTGCCGACGAGGATGGACACGAAGGCGATGCACTTTCCATGGGGGACCTGCTTTGCGCGCTGGCCCGCCGTGTAGCTGGCGACCGTCACCTATATCGTTCGTTACAAAATTCAGTTAGTCAGAGGTAGGTGATGATGATGATGAACAGAGAGTGCATGATGATGATTGATCATTCGGTTACAAAATCGAGGGAACAAAATCAAGAACGCATCAATGCAACTACATATAGATGGTGAACAGAGGGTGCGTTACGTGCCATGAAGACGTAGGTGAGGATCCATGGTGTGGCGTTCTTCTGGTCAAAGATGAAGTGGAGGACGAATCCGACCAGGGAGAGCTGGAGGAAGGAGCGCGCGACGGCGTAGAGCATCTCAGCCTCGATCCCCAGGCGCTGCGTGAAGCTGAGCATGACTGCCAGGGCGACCACGGCGGTGGCAGCGGCCGGCTTGAGCATGCCCACCAGGAAGTCTCGCCAGAAGCCTGGCTCCCCCAGGTCCGGCGGCGCCATCTGCTCCAGTAACGCCCTCGCGTGCTCCATCGCTCCACCTCAGGTACCACAGCCAAGCACCTCCCTCCCCATCAATGTTTTATTTTATAGAAAGTGAAGATAAGGGCGGACAGCTAGCTGCTGCGTGTTCGACATGAAATTGTTTCATGAATGTGACTGTTCATGGGTGTCATCACTCCTATCGTTTCCGCGGCGATGTGCGGGGGTTGTCAACCAGCACTAGTTCATATCATCACCATCACCTATAGGACAAAGACAAGATTGGTTGATGAACGTCACTATGGCACAGGCAATTACTAGGGGCGGCTGCTGACCGTTGTTACCCATCCATCGCGAGAAATCAACGGTTTTTAGGAGCAACTCGCCAGCAGTTTCTAGAAAATCAATTGTTAGGGTGGGCGGGGCACAAGGCATGAGGTTCACCTGAGCCGTCAGACGCCCCACCTACAGTCCCTAAACCCTAACCGATCTAGTGAGGGGGCGTTGTCAGCGACGGGAAGACCGCCACCGGCCACCGCCGCCTTTGCACCTCCGCCACTGCGTCCGCGACTTCACCGCCGGACCTCACCGCGCCACTGACAAGCACCCCATGGCAAGCTCGTCTTCTACGAAGATGGCCGATGGTTTGCACCTCCGCAACCCCTCTCTGTCGGTGCGAAAAGTGACTAATAACTAAATATTTGTAGTTTTGCCATGTGTTATGATCGGATGTGGCCTAGCACTCAATGACATAGAATTTATACTGATTCAGGCAATAGGCCCTACGTGCAGTTGAGGTCGGTCGGTGACTTTATTCCTGAGCCCAGATGCTCGAAGTTTACTGTGGGGTTACAAACGAGTAAGGAATGAGAAAATGGGTGTTAGAGGCCCGGTTGGACTCTAAACCGAGCGGAAGAGAGTGACGGATGCTCAAACGTGCGCTAAGTATTGGAACGTATGCTCTGTGTGTCCGAGCTTATCAACTGTTGAGAGCGTGTAGACTGTGTAGCTGTCGAGTCCTAGAGCTATTGAGCTGTCGAGTCGACCAATCTTTGGGCGGCTTTTAGGAGAGAGCACATTCTCTTTTATAATTGAAGGGGATGGCCTTATAAGTCAGAGAAAGAGATAGAGAGTGTATACATGTGCTGCCTAGTCTTGTTGCCCATACCATCGGGTACGGGATGGCCGTCAACGCCCACAATATTATTTATGTTCAGACACATCTGGCAGACTCTACCATGTTTGCCTGGTACGGCAAACGACGGCGCCCACAATACTATTTATACTCTGACGTGTCTGGCAGACTCTACCGTGTTCTCCTGACATACCCTGATGGCACCGTCCTGCAGGTGCGCAGGGCATGGCAGGGTACAGTCCTCGGTATTGCGGTTGACTTGAGCGCCTTACCTTATCTGCTCCGCCTGCTCTGGTCAGTCGTTCCCAGTCGTTTCCGACCGTGTCGGTCGGGAAAGAGCAACGAGCAGAAGTCCGGCATATCCTCGGTCGAAGAAGGGGGTCGGAGTCGGACTACGGTCCCACCTTGGCCAGGCCTTCCGATCGGGGACCGGATCATTGTCTCAGCCTGTCATTGTGTGTCTGGGTCGGCCCAGGCACGTGTTGTCGCTGCGCCACCTGCTCGGCCGGGTTTTGCAGGAAAGCGAGTCCATTGGGTGCGTTACGTATCAATGCAACTACATATAGACGGTGAATGGAGGGTGCGTTACGTGCCATGAAGAGGTAGACGAGGAGGATCCATGGTGTGGCGTTCTTCTGGACAAAGATGAAGTGGAGGACGAATCCGACCAGGGAGAGCTGGAGGAAGGAGCACGCGACGGCGTAGAGCATCTCGGCCTCGATCCCCAGGCGCTGCGTGAAGCTGAGCATGACGGCCAGGGCGACCACGGCGGTGGCAGTGGCCGTCTTGAGCATGCCCACCAGGACGTCTCGCCAGAAGCCTGGCTCCCCCAGGTCCGGCGGCGCCATCTGCTCCAGCAACGCCCTCGCGTGCTCCATCGCTCCACCTCAGGTACCACAGCCAAGCACCTCGCTCCCCATCAATGTTTTATTTTCTAGAAAGTGAAGATACGGGCGGACAGGCGGACAGCTAGCTGCTGCGTGTTCGACATGAAATCGTTTCATGAACACAAAAGTTATCCTTTGCCCGTATAAAACGTTTGGGTCTGTCACAAGAATTTTTTGGCCGTTGGATTTGAGTTTTGATCGATCTGCGTCGTCCGTCTCGCGCTCCCTCTGGGGTCTGTCCTCTCCGTTTTTTGGTCGTCGACACTTGAGTCCCACCTGTCAGCTTGTTTTTGGGAAACGCGCGCATTTATCTCTTTTGAACTGTTCATTTCGTTTCCCATTCGCCTTTGCTTCCTCCGTTCAGAATCACGGACCTGCCGCAGGGGCTGGTGGACGACGGCAAGGCGTGCCAGGGCATCATCTGCGTGGCTGCCCGGATGCCGGACGCCCGCGGCATCCTCATCAACTCCTTCGAGTCGCTGGAGGCGCGCGTGATGCGGGCGCTCAGGGACGGGCTGTGCGTGCCAGACCGCCCCACGCTGCTGGTCTCCTGCGTCGGGCCGCTGGTCTCGCCCGACGGCGACAAGGACCACGACTGCCTCTGCTGGCTGGATGCGCAGCCAGACCGCAGCGTCGTGTTCCTCTGCGTTGTGGATTTTGCCGTCGGTGGTGAGTGTTTCTTCTAGCTTTTGATTAGATGTTGTAGATCCCGTCGTCGTCGACCTGATTTTGGTTGGATTTTTGCCGTTTTGATCTTCTCCCTGTTGTTTTGTGTTGGGGAGGCGAGTCGTAGGGGATTTCCTTCGTTGATTTGCGTCGCTAGTGAGTTTTTTTAATGGCGAGGCGAAGGCGAAGGCGGAGGCGGAGGTCGTGGCTGAGGCGGAGTTGGAGCCAGAGGCGGACCTGTAGGCGGTAGCGGACCCCTGGGTTGAGTTGGAGTCGCAGTCTTCTTCGGCTTTGATTTGTTTCATCAGTGAGTTTTTCTTTCAGTTCATGTTTAGAAATTATAGATCCGGTTGGTGGTGTTGTGATATTTGTTGTTTGTTCCTGATTCGTGTATTTCCATGAGGTTTAGTCTTAGGCGTCGTATTTTTGTTTGTTGATGATGTTTGTTGTAGTTTGAATATGCTTGTGTGTAGATGGACATGTTCAATGGTAGTACTTAGCCATGGGAAACTTTGTCAGGACACCGATAATTAGGGATATGAACTGCTTTGTGTGGTTTGTTTGTAAATTGTTTCTTCTGTAGGTGTTATAGAAGTTGAGGCACAACATGATTTCTGTCATTTTGATTTCTCTGGAATTATGTCCTGACTGCAACTGGAATTTTAGCCCAGTTTTGTATGTTTCATTTTCTGATTATCTTATTTTGGTGCATTGTGTCGTGTCAGTGGATGCATTCTAAGTAACTGGAGGTGATTTGCCATGGTTACTAGATTCTTGTTGATGATTATTTATGTAGTGTTGTCATCATTTCCTTTGTTCTTTTGCTTGTTGTTGTATTTGTAATTTTTTCTCGTAGGTGGAACCTATATTTTTATATTCTTTTTTTTCTTATTGTTTACCTTTTGCTTGGTTTGTTTATTGTAGTCATCATTCTTTGATGCTCTTGTTTGATTATTTTTTCTCTAGTTGCTCAAAATGCATTTGGGGTTACATTGGTTGATTTTGACAATGATTAGGTAATTTTCAAACTAAGGGATGCAATGCAGATACTGATGATTAAAGGCCATGGTGATTATTATGATGATGAAAGAGTAAGTTTGGTGGCTTTCTCATTGTTTTTTATTAGCATTAATAATTATGTACCTATTATTATTTCTTAATTTTGTAGTTGTAGTAGTGTTCAACTACAATTACTGTTGTTGATTAGTTGTAATTCGTAGGTATTATTGATGTATTTAGTACTAAGTTTAAAAAGTTAACTTTCTTTGGCTAGTATTTTTTAATGGACTATGTAATTGTAGTTGCAATCCAAGGAAAATTTACTTTGATATATTTGGTCAAGCATTGTCCTTATATTTTTTTGTTTTTGCATTCCTTAAAAAATTTCTGTCTTTATTGATTTGATTACTCGGGTGACCATTAGGCTCCTACTATCTCTGAAATAATCTTTGTTTTATTTGTTCTTGTTTTTTTCTGGTATGCTGAGACGTAGCTGGATATGTACGAGGTGGAAGCAGAGTCATTTTTGTTGTTGATTTGTCTGCGTTGGTCTGTATTTCAATCAGTATTTGGTTACAAGTTGTACATCTGCCTGCCAGTTTTCTTTTTCCTTTTTTGATCTGGTGTTTTTGGATATGTTCAGGCAGGAATATGAGATGCAGGTGATTAATGATGGTTTTTCTATGTTTTTTTTGTGATTTTTCAGAAACTGAGGTACTACTCTACTCCTAAATTTTTGTGTTCTAGAGATGTTTGACTTTTATCTTTCTCTGCTTTCTTGACATAGTTTATCCTTTACATTTGGTTGGATGGCTTTCAGGTTCTGAAATGTTAGCTTCCTGATTTTATGTATTATTTGAAATCTTGCTCCATTTATTTTGTTGCTACTTTTCTTGTCATGCCCCCTCTCTTTTGGCCGTTAAAATCTAGATGTTGAGTAGAAATGTTTTAAATTTTCTTCCAGGTTACTTAGGTTTTACTATCATATTACTATGGATTCATTTTGTAGTTACAGTAGAGTTCAACAACACTTACAGTTGTTGAGCTGGTGTAATTGGTAGGCATTATTGGTGTAACTAGTACGAAGTTTTTTTTTTGATATTTTTGGTTCATGCAATTCAGTTTGAATATTCATGCTGAATTTAGCTTGTTTTTTTTATATGTTTTTCTGGTACGCGGAGGCGGAGTCGTTTTCAGCGTGTTGGTCCTTTGTTTTGTGGTTGTTCGAGCGGAGGCTGAGATGGAGGCCCTTGTTGATGGTATTTCTGCATCGTTGGTGAGTATTCCATTTCAGTTTTCCATAGTTGTATGTTTGATTTGTCTTTGCTCTATAGCTGTTGTTCAGCTTGCTTGTGTAGTATTGTAGTTTCTTTGCAGCTTGCTTTTGTTATTTGTGAGTAATCTTTCACTGTGGCAAATATAGGTACTCAATCACTCGTATTTTCATTTTGGGAGTAGAGCAGTAACTCTAGTCTATATCATTTTCCATGATTTGATCTCAAATTTTGTTTGTCAGGTGTGATATATTGGCTCCAATTGTCCTTCTCCCTCAGTATGTATGGAGGCTCTCACTTACAAATCGAAGGTAGTGCTCTACTATGAATTAATTTTGTTCTTAAACTAGAGTTGAACTATAGTTACAGTGGTTAAAATGGTGTAATTCCGAGGTATTATTGATGTATCTAATACTAGAGTTCAAGTATACTTACAGTTGTTAATCAGGTGTATTTGCTAGGTATTAGTGATGTATCTAATATTAATTTAAAAAGTTTATTTGGTCGTTTGTTGGCTCATAGTTTCAATGGACTTTGTTCATTTTGATTTGTTTGTGTGAGCCCTCATAATCTCTTTGGCTTTGTAAACCATAGGAAAATTTTGGTTCTTTGTATTTTGTTATTTACTTTGATTTGTTTGGTTCAAGCACTGTCCTTAGAATTTTTTTGGTTTTTGCAATCCATAGAAAATTTATGTTTTTTGTATTTTGTTTATTTACTTTTGATATTTTTGGTTCTTGCAATTCAGTTTGAATATTCATTGTGAATTTAGCTTGTTTTTGTATATGATTTTCTGGTATGCGGAGGTAGAGCCGGAGGTGGAGTCGTTTCGACGTGTTGGTCCTTTGTTTTGTGGATGTTCAGGCGGAGGCCGAGGCAGAGGCCCTTGCTGATGGTATTTCTGTGTCGTTAGTGACTGTCGGGGACCAATACTAGGGTACCCGAATAGGAGAGGCTAATGGTCGTCAACATTAATTCATCCCAGTAGTCAAGAGCGCGACTATGGCTCCAACCGGCCCCTAGGTGCACGGGCTCTACCTCGACCGACCTCTAGGGAGCCCCTGGGGGCGGGCTCCATCTCGACCGACGCCGAAGCCGCGGGCTCCGCCTCGCCCGACCCAGAGGCCACGGGCTCCGCCTCGCCCGACTTCTGGGGGCGGGCTCTGCCTCGCCCGACATCGAGGCTATCGGCTCCGCCTCGCCCAACACCGAAGCACGGACTCCGCCTCTCCCGACCCAAGGCGCAGGCTCTGCCTCGCCCGACCTCTGGGGGCGGGCTCTGCCTTGCTCGACACCAAGGCCGCGAGCTTCGCCTCTCCCGACCCCGAGGCCGCGAGGTCTGCCTCACCCGGCCTCTGGGGGCGAACTCCGCCTCGCCCGACATCGAGGCCGCGGGCTCCGCCTCGCCCGATGGGGTCCCATACCGCCGCCAACCACTCCAGGTCTAAGTGTATGGGCCTGGGTGAAAACTTTAACACCAGGGAAGAGACTGGCACACCTCGATGTAACCCGCGGCCGCGACGGGCTATACCTGAGGATTCACATACAGCGTCAGGCATATCGGTACTGTTCTGCCTAACCCTTATACGAACACTGACAGGCGCGTTAGTTAACCACGACGTCCGCCAGGCGGAGTGAAGCGCCATGACCGGCAGATGACGCCTGCGCATGGCGCTAGTGACGGACAAGGCCGCAACATGGCGTCGTCTCTGTTGACATCTACAGGGTCGGTGGGACCCGCATGAAGGAGAAGAAGGGCCCGGCGATCTTGAAGGCCTTCGGCTCTCTCTCGTTCTTCTTTTTTGCTCCACTGTAACACGTGCTTTCCCTTGCCCTATAAAACGGAAAGTAGGGCGTCCCATGAGAGGTATTTGACCAACTAACCCATCGAACCCCGAACCACGAGATAACAAACACACGAGCGCACGGCTGAGCAGTGACCGAGCTCTCAGCACCCATTCATTGTTTCCACCAGAGACTTGGGACCTGTCCCTCTCTCGTCTGTTTGTAACCCCTACTACAAACTTTCGGTGCTAGTAACATGAGCAGCAGCGACGAACTGGACGTAGGGACATTCTGTCCGAACCAGTATAAACCTCATGTCCTCTAAGCACACCATCCGAGCCAGACACGCAATACTAGAAATTTACTCATCGATGGTAACTCGAAACAATGACAGTGAGTATTCCTTCTCAGTTTCTTTTGAGATTTTATACATACAGTCATTATTGTAGTCATTCTAATTGTTTTTCCTTATTTCTGTGCTCTTTCTTCTTTTCTGTGTGGAGATAGAGCATCTTTCTTCTCTTCTGTGTGGAGATAGAGCCTGCTTTCGATGGAGGTGTTGTATGTTTGGCGTTGCCGCTATCTGATTGCTACTATAATTTGTTGGTGAGTTTTGTATTTATGTTTCCTTTGTGTGTTGTATTCTTTGATTTGTTTTAATTTTTTTATCTTGTTTGATGACATAGAGAATGCTTTACATTTGGTATGAGGCCTCGTAGGTTCTGAAAATATGGGCCTCCTGTTTTAGGTATTTTTTTAAATCTTCCACCATATATTTGTTTGTAATTTCTTGTCCCGCACTCTCTCCATATAAATCTTCCTATTTTGTATCTGAGGTACTGCTTGATTCTGATATTAGTCTTTCAGTTTTATTTTGAATTAATTTACTATCATGTTAGTATGGATTCATTTTGTTCTTACACTAGAGTTCAGTTGTACTTATAGTGGTTTATCAGGTGTAATTTCTTAGTATTATTGATGTAACTAGTACTAAGGCAAAAGGTTTATTAGGCTCATTATTGGATCATAGTTTTAATGGATTTTTGTTTTGTTTTATTTGTTTGCCTTAGGCAATGCCCTCAGATTATGTGTGATTTGATTTCTTCTGATTTTCATGTGAGAATTATGCTAGAATTTCTTGTTGTTTCATTTTTTTTATAACAGGCAATTTATTTATTTCAACACCATGATGCTGTTAGGAGGGAGAAGCACTCCCAGGTGACAGAGTTCAGAGCCTCTCTTAGGGCCTCTTTGGCAGGGCTCTGGCGGCTCCGGCTCCCGCCCTTGTTCACCTATCGGCTGCCCACGGGCCGACAGGGGGCTACTATTCACCAGAGCCGTTTTTCTCTCTCCTCCTTCCCTCTCTCACAGACACCGTCGGAGTCGAAGAAGCTCGTTTTTCGGGCTCCGCGGCTCTGGCTCCCCCTGGCACCTATCGGCCCGTGAGCGGCCGACAGGTGCGGAAGCCGGAGCCACCGGAGCCCTGCCAAAGAGGCCCTTAGAGGGCATCGTTTACATGAGATAGGTTTGAACACTGAAATGATACTTCATTTGAAGACCTATTTGTCGACTGAAGAGCTTGAGAAGCCAATGAGTGTGCCGTTCATTTTTTAATTTTCTTTTCATTTTTGTATTTATTTTTTGTTTTTTGGTATGTTTGTTCGAGGTAGTTTCCTCATAATTTTTTGTGATTTTGCATTTCATAGAAAATTTTTGGTTTTTGATTTTGTTATTTGTTTTTTATTTTTTATTTTAAATTTGTTTGTTTCTATTTTTGTAGTGGTGGTGTGTGAAGGTGGATGGTGGTCTTTGGTAATCCGTGTGAAATTCAGCTTTGTTTCACTTGATTTTTTTTATTTAGTTATTTGTGTGTTTTCTGTTGTATGATTACTCGTGTGAGCATTAGGCTTGAATCACATAAATTTTGTTTTTTTTTCTCATTTGTGTGATTTGTTCTCTCAAATTGCTTGAGTGTTCAAATGGGTCAAATCACCCAAGTTTCAAATAGACAGATCCTTCGTGAATGTGACTGTTCATGGGTGTCATCACTCCTATCGTTTCCGCGACGATGTGCGGGGGTTGTCAACCAGCACTAGTTCAAATCATCACCATCGCCTATAGTCAAAAACAAGATTGGTTGATGAACGTACACTACGGCACAGGCAATTACGCGGCTGCTGACTCTTTATAGGCCGTTGTTACCCATCCGTCGCTGGAAATCAACGGTTTTTAGAGCAACTCGCCGGCCGTTTCTAGAGAATCGATTTTAGGAGCGACCAAAAATAGCACAAAAAATAGCACAAAAAAATCCAGAAGTCTGAAACCTTGCAAGAAATGTGTGTTTGCGGCCAGGGTTTCAAACCCGCGCAACCTGAGTCTTGGGCCAGCGGGGCATCCTCCTCCTCGTCGTCGGTGTCGTCATACGGCAGCTCGGCGTCTGGGCACCACGCTGGGCACACGTGCCCATTGTATCCGCGCGCTGGCCCAAGCCTATGTCGACGTCGTCGCAGCTCTTGCCTCTTGCTACGCTCCTCCACCTGCCGCCCGCCACCCGTGCGCCGTCACCGGCCGTGCACCCTGTCTGAGCGGCTGCTGCTCCCACGTGCACCTGACCAGGTGTGTGCTGCGCCGAGCACGCCCTTGCCCGGCCGCAGGCCCAGCCGCCGGCTGGGCTGCTAAATAAAGAGGGAGGAATGAAGAGCACTGATCGAGATCCGCGGAGGAGGAGGAGCAGTGGTGGACTAGGTGCGTACCCTTGGCGATGTCGAAGCAGCACTGGTTGGCAGTGGCTGGCCTCGGGGCCTGCGGACGCCCTGAGTTGCCAGTGGGCTGGCCTGGGTGACTGTGGGGACCGCTGATCTTGGCCGCGGCCGCTGGCGGGATCTGTGGCTCCGACGAGCAATCCGTAGAGGAGAGGATCGCCAGTGCCCTGCACTTGGCGGGGCGGCGCGACATCGGTAGCGGCGAGGGAGGGCCACGGAGGCGCGTGGGGCAGGGGAGGGATGCCCGCCCTGGGTTCATCCGTGGTGGAGAACAGAGGAGTCCGTGAGTCGCGCGTGTGTGGAAGACGAGGCATCGGGGGAGAGGGGGAGTCGCGCGCGGGGTGGGCTTGGGATGAGACAAGCGATGAGTGATGAGGATGATGACACATGTGATCCTGACCGTTTGATTTGAGTAAGGAGAGAGAAGGTTTAGAAGCAATCTGAGAGTTCATTTCTAAGGTATTATTTTTCTGGGTACAGTTTTTTAGGTGGGTGGACGGGGGGCTATCTTAATGAAGATGTTTTGTGCGATGGGTTTATAGCAATTAAAATAACGGTGCATTAGTATGGTAGATGATGTCCCTACAGAAACACAGTGGGGATATGTGGCTGACGTGTGGCCCATGAGGTATCTGATTTACCATCTGCATGCTTGAAACGGTACGCCTAGCGTCTGAACGTGGCTCCGACACCTGTGCCGCGCATCCTGCCTCACGTCCCGTGTCCCGCCGCCCAGCACCCGCGCCCGCGTCTGTCGCAGGCCCCCACGACCACCGCGCGCTCCGCACAGCGACAGCCACCGGCCGCGCCGTGCAACACCCCGACCCACTTTTGCAACATCTAGATGAAACCTTTGCAACATACGCCTAAAATAGATGAAACATACAGTTAAAACACCATTGCAACATGTGCAACATTCCCGGTCCACTTTTGAAACATCCAGATACAATGCTTGCAACACACAAAAGAAGATAGATGAAACACTTGAGACATGCGTCTGAAATACTTGCAACATACGTGTACAAAAAACTGATGAAATATTGAGGATAGACGCTTGCAACATACGTGTACAATCATTGTAAGATATGCAACATCTCGATCTACTTTTGTAACATCCGCATGGAACAATTGAAACATACATATGAAACAATTGAAACACTTGAAACATGGGCTTGCAACATGTCTGAAAAGCGTCCAAAAACACAGCATCGCCGCACGGCCATGACCTATCTGGTGGGCAACTGCGGTGGCGCAGGCTCGCTGGATGGTGCGCACCCGCACGCCCACCATGCCCACCGTCGGCCGAGGGAGAGGAGACGCTGCCGGATCTGGGGAGGGCGCCGCTGGCCGGGGTAGGGGAGGGTGAGCCGCTTGCTTGGATCTCGCCGGAGTGGAGGAGAGAGCCACCGGATCTGCGGGCGTTAGACGCTCCCAGTGGATGAGGACGTCGGGGTGGGGGAGGGGTGCCGCTAGGGTAGGGGAGGAGGACGCCGGGGTGGGAGAAGGAGCCGCCGGGGTGGGGGAGAAGGACGCCAGGGGTGGGGGAAGGAGCTGCCGACGGCCAGGAAAGCAGCGGTGGCCGCGTTGTCGGGTGTGGGACGGGACACGAAGGGATAAGAATGGGGAGGGCCACGAGCGCTGCGGGAGTGAGCGGTGAGGCGTCCATCCATCCGGGCGTCTTAATCATATTATTATCGTGCCTAAAATAGTATGGTGGTCCACCTATCAGCTGCACAATCCGCATAGTGTCCTGGTAAGGATGATCCTCGTCAATTTTTTCCCCCACAGGGTAGGTCTCGCTGACGCCACCTCCTCGCTCGGTCGCACGCATATCCCGGCTGGGAGCGGATACGGTGGATTTCGGAGATGCATGTGGTCAACGTGGCCCCTTACGCCTCGCCATACAGGGGTGGTGAAACAGAAGACTCTCTAGCACTGGCGGAGCCACCGCCCGGCCACCCGGGCTGTCGGCCGGCTCCTCGCCAAAGTTTAAAAGGATTTTTTTCTTAAGATCCAAGTAGAATTCTGTAATTTTATAGCTAAATATTTTTGCATAATGAGAATCGTCCGGGCTCATAAAACCGTCTTGCTCCGCTAGTCTCTACGGTGCTAAAGTTACGCATCACGCACCAGCAAAGTTTTTTTTTTTTTTTTTTTTTTTGAGACTTGGGTTGCCTTTCATTCATATCAAAACGGCCGAAGCCTCGTACAAGATCAGAACACGTAAACAAGCCGGCGTTTCATGCCACACCTCCGACCTATTTGTATACGTGATCTGTTTAGCAAGTTCATGAGCAACCCTATTACAATCTCTACCAATGAAATTGAAAATAAAATAACTAAAAGCAAGCGACAATTCTTTGATTTCCGTTAGAACCGACCCAACAGGAGATCGTTGGAAATCGATCTTCTTCCATAACTGCACAAGCTCCAAACAGTCCGTTTCTAGATAAACTTTTTTGCAGCCTAGCCTGTCTCGCCACAAACAGCGCATCTCTGCGAGCAAGCGCCTCCATCATCCCGGCGTCTAGCACTCTGTCATACCAACGCCCATGCGCCTTCAGAAAACTTCCCTGGTGATCGTGGCAGGCTGCAGCAGCTGCCCCACTGCTCGTCGCTGCATAGAAGGCGGCGTCGACGTTGATCTTGGTCCACCCCTGGTTTGGTGACCACCACCTTTGGCCCTTTGCAATCCCCGGCTGTTTTCCGGTTGACAGTCCGGGTGTGCCAGGGTCCACTGATCGAAAGCCGTATCCCGCGCCCAAGTGACCGCCTGATACAAACTGCACGCCTGCTCTCCATGTCTTCGTTTATTTCTCATCATCCACAAAGACCACATCCCGCATAGTAGGATTGCACGATCACGCTTTGAGCAAACTCCCAGCAACAGATCAGCTGTCCAGGCCACTGAGTACAATCTCGGGAGCTTCGTCCCTGTAGCCACCCTTATATGTTTCCAGAACTCTCTTGCCACAGTACAGTCAACAAGAGCATGTCTTATAGATTCTTCAGGATCTCCACAAACTTCACAAAAAGCTACAGGTTCAATGTGTCGTCTCCACAAAATTTGTTTTGCCGGTAAAAATTCGTGGAGCACTCTCCACCAAAACACTCTCACTTTTGGAGGAACTTCTAGTTTCCAGAGAATTTTCCAGAGCCGATCAGAAGAACAACTCTGCTGCTGATTGTGCACTCCTTCATTCTTGCTGTTAAACAGAAGCTTATACGCCGATTTCACCGAGTAGCAGCCATGTCTCTCCTGATCCCACGCCCAAAAATCATGGTCTCCTCTCCCCAAAGGCTGACGAAGGATAGCTTTAGCATCTATTGGGAAAAACTGAGCCCGTATTTTACCTTCATCCCACTGTCCTGGGGCGAAGCCCAGTATGGAGCCGTGGGTGCCCACGCACCCCCCTCCAATTCAAAAATTCGGAAGGATTAGGAAAACTCGGCCCTATGGGCACCCCTCACGGCCCAAGACGAGGCACCCCCCATGGCCCAAGAAGCCCACTACGCCACTTCCTTCCAGGCTCAGGCTTCCAGCTGAAGTGTCGCACGCCCAGGGGGCGGACTCGCGGTTCCTTCCGCAGTACCGCGCGACGCCTTGCGCCCTCGCCTGCCTCGCGACCGGCGAGTCCGAGCCGCTGCGGCTGCGGACACCTGTCATGCCGCACCGCTTGCCCCTGCAGCCGACTGCCGTCCTGGCGCCGCCGTCCACTCCGCACCGAGCCGAGCGTCTGACTCGTTGGCCGCCTAGCCAGTGGCCCGTGGCCACCCGCTCCCTGACTGCATGCTGTCCCTGTCCGCGGTCCTCCTGGCCGCCCCCTGCCGGCTGTCCCTGTCCCTTCCATGGGCCATCGCAGACTCCTGCTGCTGCTGGTGAGTGTTTTTCTTTATCCTCAAGTTCATCCTGCTGCTGCTGCTGCTGGTGAGTGTTGAAATGCCCTTTGGCTTTTTCATATGAGATATCTTTTGTTCATCATTTTTGGCATTCTTTCAATCACTATACTACAGCAATGAATGCCGTCTTTATTTTGTTAAAATTGGTGAGTGTTATTACCCTTGCCCCTTGCTATTATTTTGACAAAAATCACATTGCCATTTCTGGAAGTTGAAACTTTGATGTTAAAAATTGCGAACTAGTTATGCTATTTGTTTGAACATCATATGGGTCACAATATTAATGATGAAGTTGTGCACCCCCCACCTATTTGCTTTAGCTTCGACTGTCCAGCGTTACACAGCAAGTCTGAAAAACTTGCTCGACATCTCTGCCTTCTCTGGGAGTGATTGGTCTCGCATCGAAGTGTTTTGAAATCCATCTATCACCCCAAATAGCAGTATCATGCCCATTTACAATTCTTAGAACCAGACCTTTGTCGAGCGGCTCTCTTCCTGCCAGGATTGCGCGCCAAGTGCAGCTAGCACGTTTTCGTCTAGTCGCTCTCATGAAGTCTGAATCTTGAAAATACCTCCCTTTTAGGACCCTTGCACAAAGGGATTCAGGTCTTGTAATGAGACGCCAACCTTGCTTCCCTAGCATTACCAAATTAAAGGACCTGAGATCCCTAAAGCCCATGCCATCTCTGCACTTCGGTTGGGTCAGCCAATCCCACATGCACCAGCAAAGCTGGGCAAAATATCCCTGGTCTTTCAGTAATCAATTCCAGTCGAGCACAAACAATCCTGATAAAGAGCACGGGGGCAGCACCAAAGCAACTGCACATTAGCTGTCATCCATCGGCAGCTCCAAGGCCCTAAGAGGAAGAGAGCACGCAACGTGAAGTTGTCCGGGCCGGAATGGGCCTGCGTGTCATGTAATGAGAGGCCCAAGTCGGAGTGAGATAAGAGGAGAAGGAGTCGTGGAGATCTATCGAGTGAACTACTCTATTTGTATTCTGGCTATCGCCAACGCACCTTCCCCTGTACTTCATCCCCAAGTCCGGCCGGCAGCCGCCTCGCCGGCTAACATTAGCTCATTTTATTTCTTCTTCACTCTGTCTCTTTCCTCTGAAATCTCCACTCCATCCAATGGCCTCATCAGCTTCAGGTCAGCAACCACCCAAACCGAACCAGCACGTCGAGCTTACCATCTGCAGCGACGATGACAGCGCAGGGAGGGCGGCTCGCGTGTTCGACGAACAAGAAGACGACGAAGCTAGGGAGCTCCTGCTCGATGTGGCGGACTCGGACAGTTACCTCGCCGGCGACGGCGGTAGCGCGCCGCCCAAGATACGGGTGCGGGGGCTGAGGAAGCGTGCGGCGTCGACCGGCGAGGAGATCCTCCGGGGCGTCCACCTGGACGTGCCGCGCGGGGTCGTCATGGGCGTCATCGGGCCCAGCGGCAGCGGCAAGTCCACGCTGCTCCGCGCGCTCAACCGCCTCTGGGAGCCCGCGCCCGGCGCCGTGTTCCTCGACGGCGCCGACGTCTGCGGCCTCGACGTCCGCGCGCTCCGCCGCAAGGTCGGCACGCTTTTCCAGCAACCCGCCATGTTCGAAGGTACGTACGCGTGCTCCTGTTCCTGTGCCAGTACACGCTAAGCTAGAGTCTAGACGTACGGACTCTTGTTCTTTCTCTGCCAAACCGCCTCGTCTGCAACCAAGTCCAAGACGAAGTGCACGAACTCGTGGACCTTGTCTGCTTATGATTAATTGTGCAAGAGCTACCGCAACCGATGACTTGAGAGCATCTTTTCATGAATGAAATTGGGGAAAAAAATGTGCAGTACACCCATGGATGAAAACCCCTCCACGAAGAACTAAATAATTATTCAAATTCCTCGCAAAAAAATAACTATTCAAATTATTTTTCCACATGAATTTCTCACCTTGAAAAAAGTCAGGTATCCCAAGGAGATTTGAGTTTCCAAATTAGCCCTTATTGGGATCATGCGCTCAGAGGCTAGAGCTCACGGCTCATGCTTTCTCTAAGACTAAATTCAAGTCCGTCAAATTTTGTCTTAAGTTTACCTTTTCTTAATCTTTGTCAAATGTCAAGCTATATTATTTAAACGAAAATGGTTACGTACTATGAAAATGTACTATCAATAAACTTAATGATATGGATCTTGTGTAGACGTGTAGTCAATCCAATTATAGTTTTTTAGGTGTCAATAGTCAAAGATGAAGAAAAAACTAAATTGTCCGCCATTGCCATCTTCGAAGCAAGAAATCCTATTCGTTCCGCTTATATTTTTCAACGAGCTTTCATCATGTCAAGTGTACTGAGAAGTGAGAACCCATATGACATCACAATGCAAGTTGTAGTTTGTAAATTGGACAAATAACCTGATTTTATCATCCTCCGAGTGGTACAAACCAAGTCGTACCCCAGATTTCTAGGTTTGGCATCGTTAGCTAAAGGACGGTTTTGACAGGGTAAAACATACTTGCATAATTCAGGAGTGATGTGGCTTTGACGTAGTATGTTACGTAGCTTTGAATATAAGCTTCTACGCTTACTATTTAATTAAGACTCCCGAGAATTCCCATAATGAATTTCTCGAAAGAGCAGAGCGGTGCAGAGAGGAACAGACACATAGTAAAAACCATTATACTAAAAAAAGCCAAAACAGCTTACAAATTTGGAACGGAGGGAGAAGATACTAAAATTGTTGCAAACTATGTTGACAAGCAAGGCTTGATGCCCATTTTGACATTTAGTTGGGCTTTACCGTCATTTGTCATAATGAGTAGTACACTAAGCATTTTGTCAACTCTAGAATCGGAGCAATTTGATAAGGACTTCACAGGAAAACATACTCTTGCGCAATGGCGCCACCTGCTAATGTCATTTGAACTGTTCTTCACATAAGTTAGGCTTTTCTCGATGCACATGTATCAACCTTAATCCATGTGTGTTGGAGTAGGTTGAGATGAAATTTAATTTAAATTCCACCCAACATACTCCAACATACGTGGATTAAGTTTTATCACTCTCACATGCCTCACCAAAAAAAAAAACGTCCCGCAAAAATTTCCGGATAACCGTAAGGAAGAAATGGCGCAAAGCGGGGCAACATAGGAAGTGCTTTTACGCCAAAGAAATGAGTTGCTCTGATTCTTACTACGTTTTCTGCACGTGCTATGCCAGGGACTGTGGCATACAACGTGCGCTACGGGCCACAGCTGAGCGGCAAGAAACTCAGTGAAGACGAGGTGCAGAGCCTGCTGAGGCTGGCCGACCTGGACCCTGCCCTGTCCTCCAAGCCTGCCAACGAGCTGTCCGTCGGCCAGGCACAGCGCGTCGCCTTGGCACGCACCCTCGCCAACGACCCTGAGGTGCACACGCACTCACTCACACATCTACATTTCGTTGCCATCCTCCATGGCGCCGCCTCACCATCCTGCTGCTACGATCATCACCTCTGTTACTGGTTGCATGCAGGTTCTCCTGTTGGACGAGCCGACGAGCGCACTGGACCCTATATCCACACAAAACATCGAGGACACCGTTGTGCGGCTGAAGAAGGCGAGGGGGCTCACCACGGTGATCGTCTCCCACAGCGTGAAGCAGATCCAGCGCATCGCGGACCTGGTGTGCCTCCTCGTTGCCGGCGAGATCGTGGAGGTGCTCGCGCCGTCAGAGCTGTCCAGGGCGAAGCATCCCATGGCCCGGCGCTTCTTGGAGCTAAGCTGAATATTTATGCTGATCCGTTTTGATTGATTTCGGATGATTCAATAGTGTTCTGTGAGACAGAATAAACTGAAACAAACTGAAACAAGCGAAGAGTGGAGCCGAACGAGTTAAATGAGAGTGGAGCCGAACGAGTTAAATGATTTTAGCAGGTGGAAGATGTACTCTCGTCATTCCAGATTACAAGACGTTTTAGCATTTTAAAAACTAATGTTTTATAATTTAGAATAGAGGAAGTATATATTTTTTTTATTGTTGTGTGAGAAATATGTGCAATCATTTCAAACAAAATAATATGGTACAAATTATTGGTGTGACATGTAAAACTAGTCCTCACTTTGTTCCAAATTATAGAATGCAACCCACGACCTAGAATCTTATATATAGAGAGAGAGATGACAACCCTATTTAGAGCTCTACGCAAACGCTCTGTTCATTTGGACTTATTTGGTTTGTAAACCGTATTTTTTCAGTCAACGAATAATATTTTTCTCTCACACCTTATCACCAAACAAGTCCATTCTCAGAACCGTAAATGCCAATGATTAAGGAAGCCAGTGATTTGTTTCCTTGTTTCTTTCACGTGATTAACCGTAATAAGGAAACAAAAAACCTGACAGTCTCTCTCCTCTGCCGCAACGACAGGCAGCCACCGTAAAAAGTCTGCATGCATCTACTACCGTGAAAGAAGCTGCAGATTTTTCTCCTAAATTAGGTAAATGCCTAAAATTAAGGAACTAAATGATTTGTTTATTTCTAACTATGGATGCATACGCAAGGAGCAGTTTTTTCTCCTCAATTAACGTAAATGTCTATAGTTAAGGAAGCTAATTATTTGATTTCTTTCAATTAGCCGTAAATAAAAGCCGATAATTAAGCAAGTTAATGACTTCTTGGCAGTAAACAATGGAACTTGTAATAATCCTTTCGGCAGATGCTCAAATAGTATGAAACCACTTGGTCTGGCCGTAAAATCATAGGATTAAAAATAGCACTCTACAGAAACATGCGGTACAAATTCAGAAGTATTCTTTAAACCATGAATCATTAGTAGTAAATCTTGGGTAGTACTGAACATGCTAGCTAGTTTACAATATTCTTCTGCACGTTTACAAGTTAACAATGAAAAATGAACATGCTAGCTAGTTTCTTCGATCTTCTGAGATGCATGCATCTACGGTGTGCCGGCTTGTACAGAAGAACTCATCTAGCAATCACTATGCCATGCTTGTCTGCATCACCAAACTGCAGCACGCCAGTTTTGGGAGCAGCTCTGGACTCTGATGTCTTTGGCTGACTGAAAATACAGATCATCAAGAAAGACACTAGTCAGTAATCACATTAAATTAAAATCGACTCACATTTCAGTAAAAAAACACGGAACAAAACTCATGAGACAAACAATTCTAAAATTAAAAAATGACGACGGGGAGGCAGTAGAGTGATTACAACAGCGATGGTAGTAGTAGCAGGATTGGCAGCAATATTAGTAATAATAGTTGGCATAGTAGTAGAAGAATTAGCAATTGTAGTAGCAGAGGACTGTACCAGTATGTATGAAAGAAAGAAAAACACCCTAAAATTACTTTTATTGAGTTCATTTCTCTACTAGTAGTAATTTCTTATACAGCTCCTTTCTCTAGAAGTAATTTTCTTATAATCGGGAAACTAGCCAGTAGTAAATCATTGGAAAGAAAACATTGAAAATTACTACTAATAAACGATAAATAATATAACAGTAGATCCAATGAAAATTCAGAGAGTACCAAGACTCAATGAGAACAATCATATAACACAATCATATACTACAAAATGATAACACAAATTGCTGGCTTCATCACTTGTGCCGCCAGTGCAAGCTTCTCCACGAAAGATGCTCAAAAGCAGCACCAATCCAGTGGCCGCAATCGTAAACATTCAACCGTAACCGTATATATCTAATACTAATGTAGTGCTGCAGCCATATGCAAGCATTTGTATGTTATTGTCAGATGTCGCTTATTCTGACCATTGGTAGCTCTCGTTCGGATGCAGGTGAGCAAGGCATGAAAAAAAAGCAGAGAAAAACTATCAAAATAAAGATACACCAGAAAAATAAATCTAATTTATCTTGGTCATTCACATATGACTAATCTAACAATTTAGACCATGATTTGGATCACGTGAAGCCATCACAAGTGCTCATTACTACTAATATAGCTCCTTTCTCTAGAAGTGATTTTCTTATAATTTGGATACTAGTCAGTAGTGGAGTATTCATTATGCGAGAATGGTAGTAATAATTTCTTGTTGATACAAACAAAATCCATCCAATAAATCACATCCAGATTATGTAACATGCATTCTTGGATTTCTAGCAGTCAAAACCAATTTGAGGAACCATCAGAAGAAAATCGCATCGTATATCACCAATTTGAGGAACCAAGGAAAGTGCATCATCTGAAGGGAATTGCATCGGACATCGAGGACTGAAGGAGCAAGCACTGGACAGGGGGTCAAACTCTCCTGGAGGGGGAAGCACTGGACGGAGAAGCAGCCGCTGCCGCCGGGAGGGGGTGTCCCGCCGCCACTGCCGCCGGTGGGGAAAGGGAGGGGCATCTCAGCCACATCCACGGAAGGGGAGTGCGAGGATGCCACCGGAGGAGTCGACGGAGACACCGCCAGAGGGGAGGACGAAGAGACCGCCGGCGGAGAGGGAGCGCCACCGGGTGGGAGGGGGCACCAGATCCAGACGCCGGTGGGGAAGAAGGGTTACTGCAGCCTCCATGCCCCCCATGGGGCGCCACCGGTGGGGGAGGGAGAAGGGGGCGCCGCCGGATGCAGGGCCCCCGATCCCATCGACGCCATCACCGGAGGGAGGGACGGGGAGGGTGCCGCCGCCGGAATCTTCGCCCAGAAGGAGGGGCGCCTCTGCCTCTGGAGTTAAAGGCCCGCCGCCGCCGCCGGATGTAGGGGGGCCCTCGTTGGCGCCATTACCGGAGGGAGGGGAGGGCGCCGCCACCTGCCTCCCGTGCGTGAGAGGTCGAGGGAGGGGCCGGGTGCCGCCGACGCACTGGGGAGATCGAGATCACCCCGTCGCCCATGAGGACGAGGATGCCGCCGCCGACTGCCGTCTGATATTGGGAGGAGAGTATAAGTTTTTTTTTTTCTAAACTCTAGTGGTTGTGCCATCGGATGCTGACACATGCATAGAGTATTAAATATATACTAATTATAAAATTAATTATATAGTTTATAACTAATTTAAAAGACGAATCTTTTAAACCTAATTAGTCCACGATTTGACAATGTGGTGCTACTTTAACATGTGTTAATGATGGATTAATTTGGCTTAATAAATTTATCTCGTGGAGTACTGACGGATTCTGTAATTTATTTTTTTAGTATCCAAACATCCCAAGTGACACCCTCATATGACACCTTCTAAAATTAAGTCATGGGATCTAAACACCCCTAAATTAGGGTTTGAGAGTTGGGAGGCATTTATATAGGGTAGTGTACCGTCAATTACTATTGCGGTGCTTTTATTTAGGGCTAATTGGATTGTTGCCATTATAATTCTAGCGTTTCTTAGAAATGTCATTACTATCCAGCTTATTGTACGAGTGCCATTATAATTACACTGGAGTCTGAAAAATGCCATTATGTATACTTGCCGCGACGTTTGGCCCACATGCAGGTGTATATAGGGGTTACGTACATTGGTATGGACCGTGTTACCCCCAGATTCTCCATACATGTGCGTCGGTTTGACTGGATCGACTCAATCGATTCAATCCATCCATTCCCCACCGCCTCCTCTCTCTCTCGCTCGAACCCTAGGCAGTTCGCCTCGGAGGCGACTGCGACCGGCGGCGGCGACAACTACTGCTCGCGGCGGCGACGACCGCGACTACCGAGGGCGTCGGCGTCGACCGCGACTACTGCTGCTCCTTCCCCGCCCCATCTGCTGAGCGGAGATGGCATCCACAGCTGCCAGTTCAAGTGCTAGCCAGGTTGGTGGTCTCCCACGGATCGATTGCCCCAAATGCAAGATCCAGGTCATTAGGCGAAAGAGCATGGCTGGCAATATGTATTACACTTGCCCCAACAATTTCCCGGTAATTTGTCTTGCTTTTCCTTTGATGTTAGGGTTCCATGTTCGTCCAACTACAAATAGTGTTAAGTGGGTTGGGGTTTTGATTGTCAATTACAGAACGATGACACTTATTCGAACTATTGGTTTGAGGATCAATACCTGGCCTATCTGCGCGCCAATCATACAGACAAGCTCAGGGATGTGGAAGTGGAAGGTGTACATGGCCCTTTTATTGCTCCTGTGGTTCAAGGAATGTCACAAGAAGTGCCCAAGATTGGGATGATGGACTTGAAGGTTCATATCATTGACTTGAAGGTTGACATTTTAAAGTTGGAGCAGGAAATGAAAGAATTGAAGAATGGATGATTGAACAAGGCTTTTAGCGTAGGCAATGCATTAGTTGTTGTGGTGATGCTAAATCTGTTTGTAAGCCTCTTAGTTGCAGCAGTTTGGAAATGAAGTAGTATACACCTTAGTTCTAGTAGTTTGGAGTTTAGTGATCTTAGCCTATAGGTTGTCAAGTGCTACTACTAATTTCTATTTATGAAACTGTGTATCTGTGATCAAGGAATGTATGGTTATATAGGTTCTGTGAATTTGTGATGAATCTGTCAATGTGAGCTATAGCATTTGGTGGCAGAGATATATGTTTTGCAAAGGCAAGCTGTACTATGAAAGGTTCTACATGACTTGAAAAACGAACAAGTGGATTTGTATATAAATTTGTGATGAATCTGTCAATGTGAATCTATGAATCTGTGAATTTGTAATGATTTCTAAAGCGAAGAGGGGAAGAAACACAAGCTGTACTATGAAAGGTTCCACATGACCTAAAAACGAACAATTGAGCCAGTAAGTGAAAAACAATTAGCCTGGCAATGGTTTTGCGACAATGGAATGGAATGGAACCCGCTGTATGGTTGAAAGGTTCCTGTCACCTTCTAGATAAACATAGAGAAGCAGCGCACTTTCTAGATAAACACAGAGAAGCAGCTCACCTTCCAGATAAAAACAAGATGTACTATGAAAGGTTCCTGTCACCTTCTAGATAAACACAGAGAAGCATCTCAAAAGCAACTAGCAATGGTGCTGCACAGTAGAATGCCATCTAATTAACCTGCTTTGAAAGCAAAAGTAGAAAACACACTTGACAAGTGGACTGAGGTTCCAGGTCTTGGCATTCATCAAGTATTCGGTGCTGACCATAACAGACATCGAGTTTAGGCCCTAGCATACATCAAGTTCAGGGCCTATAATACATCAAGTTCAAGGCCTACAATACATAACGTTCAGGAGACAAAAGAAGCTGTCACATGGTGTTTAAGGCCTACAATACATCAAGTTCAAGGCCTACAATACATAACCTTCATTCTTGTGATCACAACAAATCACATGGTGTTTAAGAAGTCCTTCAGACTTCTCACAACACTAGCTGCTATAGCAGCAGCTTTCTTTTGCTGCTTCTTTTTCTTGGGTGTCTTTTTCTTCTTAGGTGTTTTCTTCTTCTTGGGTGCACCCTTCTTCTTAGGTGTTGTCTTCTTCTTCATTTGTGAAGGTCCAGCACTGTCATCATCTTCCAGCTGTTGCCTTTTTCTACAGATGCACACTATGATTACCAAAAACTAGGGAATGTCATAAGAATTGGAAAGAGACATACAAATCATTTTACCTTTTTCCTTTGAATTCAGTCCAACTTCACCATCTTCTCCTAGCTCTGGTTGTTTGCAAGTCTTAGAGAAGTGCCCAAAATCTCCACACCTTTTACACCTAACCTTCTTCTTGGTAGCATTTTTATCAAGGCAACCTCTAATTCTCACCGCTCTTGGCCTACCTGCAGCTCTACCTAGCAGAGGAGGGAGAACTTTGAAGCCTAGGTCAACCTGTGGCCACTATGACCTGTCTGGCAATGGCTCAACTCTAGAAGCATATGTAGCCCTGAATCTCTGAACAGAGTAGTACTCATACACAAAATCTACTATTTTAATTCCTCTGTTGGAAAGAATACATGCCAGGGCATGTTTGCATGGTTTTCCTATGATTTGCCACTCCCTACACGAATAGGAGTGACCTTGTAGGTCAACCATGTGTCTCTTGTGGTTGTTCCAGTCATCTATAAGTGTTACTTCAGCTATGCCTTCATCACTTCTTGCAACCTTCACAACTTTGAGGTTTTTGCTTATAGTGTTCAGGTCTTTGATGACATTGGGCAGTATACCATCCTGCATATCCTTACCAATATGCCTTCTTAAGTACCTCTTTTCCATTATGAGTTCCTTAATCCCATCTACTAGTTCATGCAGCAGAAGTCCTTTCATCTTCTTTATCTGAGCATTGAAACTCTCAGAAACATTATTGGTCAAATAATCACATTTACTTAGCTTTGAAAATCCACACATGTACCATATCAAATTGTGATGTTGCTGAAGAAAGTCAATGGCATCTGGGGCAAAATCTGCTATCTTCTGCATGTGCCACCTGAACAACCCTTCTGTGTAACTCCTTGCAGCAGGGTATAGGTGGTCAGTAAACACATCTCCTTGATAATGCTTCATAAAGTTGTTGTACATGTGCCTCATACACTCTGTACTCCACTTCAGGGAACACTGCACCCACAACCTTCTCAAGTCCTTTACAAGCATCAGTACATATGACTAAACCTGTAGGTGAACCCACTGCTCTATGCAACTGCTGCATGAACCACTTCCAATTGTCTTATGTTTCTAGGAGAACTCATTTCTATCTCTACAATGCTTCTAGGAGAACTGGAAGCTGTGGATGCCATCTCCGCTCAGCAGATGGGGCGGGAAAGGAGCAGCAGTAGTCGTGGTCGACGCCGGCGCCCTCGGTAGTCGCGGTCGCCGCTGCCGCGAGTAGTAGTTGCCGCCGCCACCGGTCAAAGTTGCCTCCGCTCAGCAGATGGGGCAGGGAATGAGCAGCAGTAGTCGCGATCGACGCCGGCGCCCTCGGTAGTCGCGGTCGCTGCCGCCGCGAGCAGTAGTCGCCGCCGCCGCCGGTCACAGTCGCCTCCGAGGCGGACTGCCTAGGGTTCGAGCGAGAGAGAGGAGGCGGTGGGGAATGGATGGATTGAGTCAATTGAGTCGATCCAGTCAAACCGGCGCACATGTATGGAGAATCTAGGGGCAACACGGTCCATACCAATGTACGTAACCCCTGTATACACCTGCATGTAGGCCAAACGTCGCGACAAGTGCACATAATGGCATTTTTCAGACTCCAGTGTAATTATAATGGCACTCTTACAATAAGCTGAATAGTAATGGCATTTCTAAGAAACGCGAGAATTATAATGGCACTAATCCAATTAACCCTTTTATTTACGTTTGTGGAACTGACTAATACTAAATCTGTCATATTTCTATACGTTTAATTACGCTTTAGGATTTGTCCTATAACTGTCTACAGTGTTGCATTTATAAAAAAAATCTGATAGATTTGACCGCATAAAATCTATCGACAGTATACTATCGTAGGCCCTGCTCATCGGCCCCACTTGTCAGCAAGTCCTATATTTGGAGGTTCGGGATAGAAGAATGAGAGCCTCTCATCTATGAGGGGTTGAATATGATCTCGGTTGGAGAGTTTTTCGTGCGTTTGAACTATTAAAATGGGATGAGGGCTCCACTAAAGTCATGATCGGAGTTGCTCTATTCTCTTTATTTTAATTAGGCCTTCGCCTTGCTTGATCTGTAGTTCGGGCAAGGCAACCTCCAAATGGTTGTCCTAGCTTACGATGCCCTCATGGCGTCCATCCTTTTTTGGACGGCACCGACCGCCTACCCCCGCGCCTCGCGCCACGCGCCGCGCACCCTCGTCCGTGCCTCGCGCCCCCGCCCGCGCCATGTGACTCGCGCCGTCTCCCGTGCCTCGTCCCTCCCTCCGCGGCTGCGATCCATCTGTCAATCGTCCGTGGGCGACCTTGAGCTCCGCGCTAGCGTCGAGTTCCACGTCAACGAGCCTCCATTGCTGGGCAGCAAGTAGATGGGCGCATGTTGCAACCATATGTTTCATGCATTTTAGATGTATGTTGCATATGTTTCATCTGGTGTTGCAAAAGTAGATTTGGTGTTGCATATGTTGCAACGACCATACACGTATGTTGCAAGTGTATGTTTCAAATGTTTCAGCTGTTTCAAACGTATGTTGCAAGTGTTTTATCTATATGTTGCACTGGATATACACGTGTGTTGTAAGTGTATGTTTTAAATATTTTATCTATTTCAAACGTATGTTGCAAGTGTTTTATCTGGATGCTGCATATGTTGCAATTGGCATACACATATGTTACAAGTGTATGTTTGTAATTTCATCTATTTTGGACGTATGTCGTAGCAAATGTTTTATGTTGCAAGTGTTACATGACGTGGGAAGTGGGCGCAGACGGAGGTGGTCCCCTTAGACGCAGCAGCCCCCCTGTTTGCGCAAGAAGCGAAGCAGACGCGGCGGCTCCTCATGCATGCATACCGCAGCAGCAGGCGGGGCCAGGCCGACAGGCACGACAATAGCAGCGCGACTTTTTACTATTTGACCCTTTTTCGAAAGTTTCTCTCAAATAGACCCCTGGCGGAAACAATTCCAGAAATGGACCCTTGGCTCGGCGCCAGAGTGAGTGGCGCCGAGCTCGGGGAAGAAGTGCAGGCTGGGTTAAATGCAGGGGCTCGGCGCCATTCAGACTGGCGCCGAGCTCGGCGCCATTCACTCTGGCGCCGAGCCCCTGGCAGGCCATTTCCCCATGCCTAGGACCTCGGCGCCAGTGATCGTGGCGCCGAGCTCGGCGCCACTCACTCTGGAGCCGAGCCAAGGGTCCATTTCTGAAATTGTTTCCACCAGGGGTCTATTTGAGAGAAACTTTCGAAAAATGGCCAAATAGTAAAAAATTCGGACGCCGCGACAACAGCAGCAGTGTGCGGGCGGGCGTCCGTTCGGACGGAGAAGAAACCGTACATATTGCATCGGTCAAAACCAAATAAACACTGCTATTTTCTCCTCATATAAAGAACAGGTTCATCAAGAAATAATCAAATCAGCAATAACACATATCTCCATTTGTTCGAGTGATCACAAGAAGCAACGATCGACCAACAAACATGAAAGCAACAATCCAAACACCCCCACCAAAGTTCAAACCAGACACCACCACTCGGCCTTCCCTCCAAAAATTCAAATCAGCTCGCCCGGGGGCTGTCCATGACGGTCTCGAACGCCCCCACCAGCGCCTTCACCTTGCTTTTCCGCTTCTCCATCAGCTTGCTCTTGGCCTCCTCGATCACGTCGTTGCTCCGCGCCACCTCCTTCTTCTTGGGCTGCTCCTCCTCCGACCGCTTCTCCATGGCCGTCTTCACCTTGCGCCCCTTGAACGCCAGCGCCGACGCCGCCGCAGACCCCTCGGGGATCGTCGCGCCCGCCGGCGTCGTCGGCGCCGACGCGCTCTGCTGCGGCGTCTCCATCACCTCCTTCCCCTTGCTGATGGCTTCTGCCACCGGCGTCACGGGCTCCGAAGCGCTCACCTGTTTAGGCACTGCCTCTACGTCCTCGTCGTCGTCATCGTTGTTGGCCCCTTCTCTCAGCGGCGTCGTCGGAGCTGACGCGCTCGATCCGGCAGCCGCTTTTGATTCGTCGGCCACCTCCTCGTGTTTCTGCAAAGGCGCAGGGTCAGCTGCTTCCTTTGCTTCTTCCGCGGTCACGCTCGTTTCCTCCTTGGGCTCTTCAGAGAGCACGCCGGTTTCTTGTTTTGGTTCCTCAGAGATCGCGTTCGCCTCAGAGTTCTCAGTCACCTCTGCTTGCTGGCTCTCATCGACGACCTTCTCTTCCACCGTGCTGGTTGCCATTGCCAGCTCGTCTTCTCCCTCAGGTGTTGCCGCCTCCTTAGCCGCGGCTTCTTCTACAACGATGGCCGGCGAGCCATCGTCCGTGTTCTTCTGGGCCTCCGTTTCTGTCTGCACAGCCTCGCTGCTCTGCGGCCTCTCTTCTTGCAGCTCCTGCTTCTCCGCCTTCACCTGCTCAGCCTCCACCTGTATGATCTTCTCCTCCACGGCGTCGTCCTCCTCCTCCGCTTTTCCCTTCGGCTGTCCTGCACCGACCTGCTCCTCTTGATACCTCACCGGCACGGTCGTGATGTCAGTACTGGCAGCCTCCTGCGACGTCGCGACGTCCTGTTCATTCTGGTCAGCATCTTCGGACTCCAACAGGACTGGCTCCTCTACTTCCACGGGAGTCACGGCAGGCGACGGCTCGGCGGGCGTCTCCGGCTGCTGATGCTGCTCCTCGACGGGCTGTGCTCTCGCCGTCTGGCCTTTCGCCCTTGCGGCGGCGGAAGTACCAGCGCCGCCCTTGCTGCCGGACGCCGAGGCCGACGCGGCCTCCTTGCTCTTCTTGCTGCGGGACCTGCTGCTGGCTTTGAACGCGTTGGACGCCCTCTGCATCAGCTGCCTCGGCGACACCGCGGCCCACCGCGACGTGGAAGTCGACGCCGGCGCCGGCGCTTTGGCCTTGTCCTTGTCCTTGGGCGTGATCGGCCGCGTCGCGCCCACAGGCTGCGCCGGGGCCTTGTTCTTCTTGGGCGTGATCGGCCGCGGCGCGCCCACAGGCTGCGCCAGGGCCTTGTCCTTGGGCGTGATCGGCCGCGACGCGCCCACCGGCTGTGCCGGGGCCTTGTCGGCAGACCGCCTCGCCGTGGCGGCAGTGCCCTTGGAGCCGCCGGCGGCGGAGGCTGAGGAGGAGGTGGAGGGGGAGGGCGACGCCAGCGAGGAAGACGACGAGGAGCTGTGCATCGACGAGCTCACGGTGGGGCGGAGGAAGGACGGCACCGTCTTGTCGGACGCCACCGCCGCCGCGGAGGACGGGCGCGACGGGTCGGAGCTGCGCGGGCTCGACGGGGGCCAGCCGGTCCCGGACCCGGTCCCGCTCTTGCTTCTTGGGCGCGCGCCGTCGCTCGACCGCAGCGACGGCCGCGTGGCCATGGGCAGCTTCCGCTGCATCGCAACACAGAGCAGAGAGATTTGTCAATTGTCTTGCCGGTACTAGTGCAAGGCAGAATCAGCCGTGATTTGGAAGATTTGTATTTTTCTCAGCTCCGATTTGTATGTGGTTGACCTTGAAATGTTTAGACCATGTTTGCATTTTTGTGTATTCTCTCTCTTCTCTGATGTCTGTGACAAACACTCTTGCCACGTTGTGGTGACAATTGATGTTTTCTCTAATAAAAAAACTATTTTGATTTCATTCCCATTTGTACTACAACACGGTCAAAACATTCCACTCAAATGCAAATATTTTTTTGACTAATGGTACTATATTATGTCAAACAAAGCAGAACAAGGCAGTCCAATTCTTCTTTTATGGAGTAGTTTTCTCACCAAAAAAAAAGAAAGAAAGATCGTCTTCTATAGTTTTCTGCATCATGAGTATGACAATGCAGGGGATTGTTTCAGTTATGTCAGCAAAAATAAAACCTAAAGGGGGAGCAAAAGAAATTGATGAATGAATCTAACGAAAAGCAAGACGACCAAATCACATAACATTTAGCAACGCATCAAAGATGAACCAAGGTCTATTCTCCATGGAACTAGATGCCTGGACGACGACAGCAACGTACCTGGAACCTAATGCGGCGAATTCATGGCTGCTTTTTCAACCACAGGAACAATGAATAGGAATAGCATATCACGGTCTTGTTTGCGTGTCTCAAAACCAAGAGGGATGGAGAAACCGTCGTACCTTTGCAAGCAGGAAATGGCCAGGAATGACGTGTTGTGGCGCAGTGGGGAGGGAGGGAGGAGGGGAAGGCAGCAGCAAGACGAGAAAAAGCCGGGCAACAGAAGAGCCCCATGTTTGCAAACAGAACCTGTCAAATAGTTGGCAATTGGCATGGCAGCTGTGAGGGCCGGTTACTAGTTGACACCTGGTGAAGGATCCATCTGTCATGGGGGTCGTTCGCTCTCCGTTTGGCTATTTTTACACCGGTCAGACCTGTTCTTTGTTGATCCAAAATTAACTAAAATAAACTAACATCATGCCATATAATAATGACTATATATTAATATTATATGTGGGGTAATGAACTAGTAAAATAGGTAACCTGGAAAACATTATTGGTTGCCTATTTGTATCCTTATTAGTTGTCATGTTTCAAACATATTTATTCCTTTAATTGAAAATTTGCTAAAAAAAACGCGTGCTTTATGGACTACAGTAAACACATGCCATTTGAGTTGAGGCCGAATTTGATGATCCAAGGATCAAGTTAGCTGGAAATTCTGATGAGCAAAGACCAGTCTGTTTAGCATTAAAATTTGGACCAAGTTGCCAAATTCTGGTTGAATCAAAACTTCGGCTCCCATGGCCATGGAGATCCAACCAGTAGGTTTCGTTAGGATGTAAAGTAATCTTGAAGTTTAAGAAAAACACTATAGCTTTGGAAAATACTTTGGTTTTGTATAGTACTATGAAATATCTGGATGCAAGGAGTTTATAGCGTTGAAAACCATAGTATCGCTAAAATCATAGTGTTTTTAGAGTTTTATTAAAACTCCACTCTAAAACTTTTTTTTCTTATACCAGGACTTTTTTGTCTATGGATTATTTTTTTTAAAAAACTATTAGCAGGAGATATATCAAACATATATTAATAGAGAAAGAGTTTCAAAAATACCCATTACAAATTGTCTATGGATTCTAAAACTACAGTTTGTTCTTTTAAAAAAAACTACCAGTATAGCATGGTTTCTTGATCGGAATTGTTGGCGTCCGGACGTGCGATAGGATAGGATAACGTTGTACTGAATGGCCCAGCAGAATAGTCCATCAGAAATACGCCGCACTCCCACCATATCACTGCAGTCCTTCCCCGTTCGCCTCATCCCGTCCCGCACTCGCCGCCTTCCCCCTGACCCCCTCCTCTCTCTCCATGCGGGCGGGACCTAGGAGCCGGGACGAGGACGAGGACGAGCACGAGCACGCCCCGTCCGCAGGACCCTAGCACGCCACACGCCCCATCTATCGGCCCTCGGCTCACCGTGCCCTTCCCACGGTGCCCGGGCTGTGCCCCAATGACTCTCTAAACGTACCTCTGAAAACACGAAACACTTGCAACATGAAATATTTAAATGCAGCATATGTTTAAAGTAGATGAAATATTTGGATCATACACTTGCAACATGTGTGTGAAACATATGCAACACCTAGATAAAACACTTGCAACTTGCAACATGAAAACACTTATTGCAACATAAGACTGAAACACTTGAAACATTCGAACATACTCTTGCAACATGTGTGTGAAACATATGCAACACCTAGATAAAACACTTGCAACTTGCAATACGAAAACACTTATTGCAACATAAGACTGAAACAGCTGAAACATTTCGAACATACTCTTGCAATATATGTGTGAAACATATGCAACATCCACATAAAAAACGCTTGCAACATACGTCTGAAACAGATGAAATATTTTGAACAAACGCTTGCAACATGCCTTAAAAAACTTGCAAAATGCCTCTGGAACACTTTGCAACATATGCAACATCCCGATCTATTTATGCAACATTCATTTGAAACACTTGCAGCATACCTCTGAAACATCTGAAACACTTGAAACATACGCTTGCAACATATCAGGCGCGACACTTTAATGGGAGGCGGCCACCATGTCGAGCGCGTTGAGGAACTCATAACCGCATCGATGGGTAGATCGGAGCTGGGAGGTGGCGGAGCGAAAAGCACCATGGGCTTGGCTGCCGCGAGCTTCTTCCGTTGGGGGCACCGAGGCGCGCGGAGCCTTGATGCGAGCGTGAAGTACGGCACGACCGTGACGGCCTCGCGGTTTCCAGCCGCAGGAGTGGGTGACGAGGAGGACGCTGGCGCCGGCTCCGGCGATGAAGGCAGGGGCGGGCGGTAGGCACGACTCCAGTGGCGCAACATGGCGTCGTAGAGGCGAGCGAGGGCCCCGAGGCGGAGGAAGCAGAGGTGGTCGCTGCTGGAGAAAGGTGAGAGGCGGGCGAGTGGTAGGGAACGCTGCAACGGCCGTGCTAGTTGGGAATGTCGGGTGTGACACCTGCACTGTAGCATCCAACATGGTGAGCCCCCTTCAACGGGTTTTCCAGGTTCTAGGCTCTACATGGGCCGGTTGGGCCAGTATCATTGCGCGCGACAAAACAGGCCCCGCCACTCGTTGGGGGTGGGTCGTATATAGATACCCTTTGTTCGCACTCTCTCTCTCTCTTTCTCTTTCTTAACTGGGCCTCCTTCTTGGCAGGCCGCCCAACCGGACCAACTTAACTGCCACACGATTCCAGTTCAGACTTCAGAGTTCAATCAGGAAGCAAAGAAAACCGGAGGACTGGACTAGGACCGCACGTACGCAGCCACGCACGCGCAGTCGTTGACTCCACCCACACCCAATCATGCATGCACGGTGTCCGGCGACGCGGCGCGATCCCCGTACCCGCAAGCTGTGTACGCCTGCTTTTGATCTGGCAGGACGCAGGCAAGAGGCAGCCGAAAGGAAGGACGCACGGCACGCACTACTGGACTCCAGCTGGGTGGCCGCCGTGGCTACCCACCGGCAAGTACGACGACTCCATCAAGCACCGCTGCCTGCTCTGCTCTGCCTCTGGGTCCATGCATTGCCACCGGACGGACGATACGATAAGAGCATACGATACGCCGTGACGCCGTCGTCGCCGCGTGGGCGCGCGCCGAGCATGCACCAGCTGATTAGCCGCGACCTGCCGCAAAGACTCGACCGCACCGCACGCGACCCGGCAGGCAGTACAGCACACGCGTTCCGCCTCGGTGGTGGCCTTTAGCCTTGGTTGGCACATGCGTCGCGCGTTTCCGCTCGGCACCGCCGGCACGCGCGCGGCCGCGCCCCATTGCCACGTCCAGCACCGGCACCGTCCTGCGAGATTGGTAGTTTGTTGCCACGTCCGACGTCCGAGTCTCCGAGCTCGAAGCCTCGAACGCATCGGCAGGCGTGTCCGCCATCGCCGGACGCGACAGCACTTGAGCAAACACACCCTGGATCTGCTTATCAAAATCATACATTCAAAAATCAAATCAGAGGGCTTTTTAGGTAAGTAAGACGAAACATAAAACTCGTAGAGTCGTAGACTTTATTGATCAGGATCGTACAATCAGACCCCTTAGTTAAAGATCATAAAAACGCAAGATTACATGCTAAAATTGCAGATTTTGACAACTACTGTATGCCTGAAACCGGACGCGTTCTGCTGTCAAGCGCAAAAGCCATTTGCATCATTCAGCTCGAAGCAAAGTCGCCGTCCCCTTCCCAGGCCAGGAGCCCAGGACCCGCGCGGTTTCCATTGAATATTCGATTCGACACCAGCCAATGGCTTGATAGTTCGGCTAAGCAGCGAGCGAGGGTTTGGTTACATTAGTGGCACAGATGCCGTTACATGATTGGCCTCCAACCAACGGACCGGACGCCAGGTGCCGATCCACACGCTCATCATCGACATCATGCTCGTCTAGTGGCCTCGCCTGAGTCGCCTCAATCTCTGCCGTGTAAAGAAACGACTGTGCCACTGCCATCTCCCTCCCTTATCTGCACTTCATCAGAGAGGTTTTGCAACTGCCCAATCCTGCACGGCATGTCAAAAACCACCTGGAATTTTGCTGAAACTTGGAGAACCGGTCGACATCCGGGAGTGGATGTCGAACCGAAAGAGATAATGCAAGACTGTAGCATAGCTTTCCTGGCAGGGAAGGATCGGACATCGGAGGGGGCGGGCGGGTCCAATGCGCCCAATTCCTTGCAAAAGCTGGTGTGCAGCTGGTTCTTCTGTTTGAGATGAGAAGCGAAGCAATCATGGTTCATGGCCAAAGGAAGGCACAAGTGCGCTAAGGCGCAAAAGGCCACAGGACATGACAAAGACGGGAGGCAAGGCGACAGGTAGCTTTCTTTGGCGCCGAAAGCGTAGGATTTCGCAGAATTCGAACAAAATCTCCAGTCACGCACGCCCGAGATTAAATAGGGACATCCCGAAAAAGAACCTAGTGTTAAATGTTAGGGTACATCAAGATTGTTGCAGCCACTAACTATTATGCATAAAGTTTCGAAAAAAAAAACTATGCAAAACACAGTGCATGCCATCATCCGGCACCCGGTTTAATTGCCGGGCATTATTTCTCTACCTTTCTTTGTCTCCCAATAAATAATATATTGATTGACAATGCTCCCATGCCGTACATCCGGACGCCACACGCAACACTTTCCCTCGCCGCTTCCGCCGGTGCTGCTCGCTCCCGTCTGCGACGCGCGCCTCACCCATGATAGTTGCTCCCTCCCGTCACTTTCCCGCTCGTTGCGCCCCCAATCTACGCGGATTCGACCCCCGCATCGCGCAGCCCGCTCGTCGCACGGCACGCCTACCGTGGACATCCCTCGCCGTGCCCCATCCTGCGCGTGCTGCCTCTGCTCTCCCCATCTCTCGCTCTCTATCTCGCATCCGCTGGCAGCAGAGCGACTCCCCGGCCTCTTCCCCAACCCCAACGCTGTCGAGATGCCTCGTCGCCGCTACCCCTGCTGATGGCCGCTGGGCGCACATGCCGGGGCGCCTGGGGTAGTCCCCGACCGAGCCAAGGGCACCCACGAGCGCGGCCAGATGCTGCTGGTGGTCGCTCGCCGCCGGCCCCACTCCGACGGCTAGATCGACCGGGTCAGTCCTCCCCTCCCCTATGTTGCAAAGTGCATGTTTAAGTATTTCAAACGTTTCAAAGGTACGTTGTAACTGTGTTCATATGGATGTTACAAAAGTAGATTGGAGATGTTATTTGCATATGTTGCAAGTGTTCCAGAGACATGTTGCAAGTGTTTGTTCAAAATATTTTATTTGTTCCAGACGTATGTTGAAAGCGTTATGATATGAGCGTTGCATATGTTTTCACATTGTAAAGTATGTTCCAAATATTTCAGTTGTTTCAATCTTATGTTGCGGTAAGTGTTTTCATGTTGCAAGTTGTAAGTTTTTAATCTGGATGTTGCGTATGTTTTACACCTATGTTGCATGTGTATGTTCCAAATATTTTATCTCCTTCAGACGTATGTGCATTCAAGTGTTTTCATGTCGCAAATGAAGGGATGGGGCACGGTGAGCCGGGAGGGGGGGAGGCTGCGGGAGGGGCACGCTGGGGTGGGGAGATGGGGCACGTGGCGCCCCAGGGATGGGGCGGACTGGGGGTCGGTACGCGCCGCGCTCGTGGTCGAGCGCGCTGTGGGAAGGCTGGGTGAGTCGCTCGTATCAGACGGGCTCGTGTGGTTCGTATCGTACAGGTGGGCGCTGCGTCCGAACGCTAGCGCCTGTTTTTTTTTATTTAACACGTACGGTGTGTCCGAATAAACGCTGCAAGAGAACAAACAAGTGCACGGGCGTACAGCAGACACGCATGGTGGAACTCCCCCGTTTGCCGCCGTCCGTTACTGGATCGATACACTTTTGTCAGGCTGTATGTTTCTTTGCTTGTTTGTTTGCAATAGATACTTGTTGAGAATTAAGAACAGGGTGCCGTTGCTGATTTGGTCAGCCACTTGTCCCGGTATTGTGCATGAGCTAACTACTCCATGTTTTTTTTATATAAAAAAATCAGTTTACAACTGCCATAGCAACTCAAGTTCACCAGGTCTGTTGTTTCAAGTTCATTTCAACCTAACCCTGCTTTATTTCTTCTTTCTTTAAAGGAAAACCTAACCCTATCTTTTCGATGCCTACTTAACACAATTTATATGTTTTTTATTAGGAAGCTTGTGTATATGTTAGTCTGTCATTCCAACAGCTGAAAGGTTCCAATCGAATTGAGCCCGCCGATGTCACCCCTTTGCAGTTGGTAGTTGGTACTTGGGGCTGTCCCAGGTCCTTGGTCAAAAAATGGCAAAGAAAAGGACTTGGTCTGGTCACAAGACCAGCAATCACCAAATATAAGCACCCTTGAAGTAGACATATAATCACAAAAAAACAGTGTGAAGCAAACACTTTTTTTCTTTTTTCTTTTTTTGCGAGGTCAATAAGAAGGCATTTCGTACTATAAAATATGTGTCTCTTTTATTCTCACAGGCATTGGTCACCAGCAGAGCCTAATAGATTCTAGAGGTAAGATTAGGACTTGAACAAGCCATGCATCTGTTTCATTTGAGAAAGAAGTGGCAACTCATCTCGTGTTAACTCCTACCTACTTATCTTTATTTCCAAGACTAACAGGAAATATATCCCATCTACATTGAACAATGAGACGTGGATTACGCACCTTATTAATTGGCCAATACTCACGAAATTATGAATCTCTGTTTTTAAACAGGGAAAAAGTCCATTTATCAACCGTGAAATGATTAATGGTCTTTGATCTGTTTTCGAACTCTTAAACTTCAAAAAAAACTCTCACCGTTTCAAATTGTAAGTTATTTTAGCTTTTCTAAATTTATAGCTTTTATTATGTATTTAGACATAACGTATCTCTAAAAATATAACAAAAACTATGTAATTAGGAATGACAAAACGAGATACAATTTGGAACGGAGGGAGTAATTCATATTACAATCTTGATACCATCTACCAAAGCCATTCAATTTTCAACCTAGGATGGTTTTTCCAATAAAGTACACCCTCATTTAACTTACAAATTGATTTGACTTTTCCGAGTACATAGTTTTTTTCGATACATTTAGATATAATATATTTAGAAAAGGCAAAAGAACTTATAGTTTATGTTTTTTTTTTTTGCTACGTCTCTAATTTTGGGACAGAGTTTTTAATTAATGCAGGGCGGGCTCCAAATGGCCGGCATCCTTTTCCTACTCTTGCTTTCGAATCTTTTGTGATGGAGCCATCTCAAAATTTTGATAGATGGGTAATGATGAATGGATGAATGTAAGGGCACTCCAAAAGGACGGAAAATGATGGATTGGCCAAGAAAGCTACTTGTACTATCATCGTTCGTCAAAACACAATTATAAACTCTATCTTTTTCTTAGACAGCTATGTTTTTCATTTCTCATATACACCTATTTAGATGTTTGTGAGTTTAATACAAAACACACTTTATGATTATTATTATTTTGAACTGAACCTAAAACACACTTTAGAACTAGAGGAAGTATCTTTAAAAAAAATGAAATTCCAAACGGATAAGTCACAGAGAAACCCTAGCTCCGCTGATTCGTTTCTTCGGACGTCAGAGAAGAGACAGCGGCGCCGCTGAAGTTTCCGACCGGCGGCGGCAGGCGTTTAACCCGTGTGCGGCGGCGATGCGGGAAACCAGGTCCCGCACGCATCACGGCGCGGTCCCAACGGCTCCGATCCATCCTTGCCTGCGCGTGAGCTCCCGGGGTCACGGGCGCACGGCACACCCACCGCGAGTCCACGACGACGACGCGTGCGCGCCGCGCCCAGTCAGCGCCACCACGTGGAGGCTGAGCCACCCCGTTAACCCGCGGAGAGAGAGGGAGCGAGAGCGATCACGCGTTTCCCCTCCCTGCGAACCCGACCCGCTAACGCGGCTAAATAAATCCGCCTGGGACTGGGATCTGCCCAAATCCTCCCTCCGTTTGCTTGCCGTCTTCTCCGGCTTCCCATTTCCGCGAGGAGACGAGGAGGGGGAGGCACGACGCCGCCGCCGCCGCCGCTTCTGCTTGCGCTTCGACTTCGGCTTCCACGAGGTACGGGTTACATGGATGGCGATGAGCCGATGATGGGTGGAGGGTGCCTTTGATTTGATGTGGGGGGTGGCCAGGTGGGGCGGGGGCAGGCAAGGCAGTACAGGAGTTCTAGAGGTTGGGATGGAATCCTCTGATCATTTCCTTGTTCGGTATGTTTGAATTTGGGGATTTTGGAATCAAAAGGCCGTACAGACCTGGGTTGGGTACTGCTGCTATTTGGTGCGGTTTGGTTGCACCTTTGGATTGGCGTACTCGGTTGCGATTTTTTTTTTCCTTTTCATTCAAATCATCAGTCCGGTGCACCTGTTTGATTTGTGGATGGATGTCCGGAGGTTTTCTCTCGGGAAATCGGAAGTAATACCCATGTCTCAGAGTTCAGAGGTAGAGTTGCGGAATGAATTTTCGTGGTCACCGTCCTCTGTTCAGAGGCCGCCCGCATTCATTCTGCGATTGAAGAATTTCGGTAGTGCCATACAGTATATCGCAACGTCCTTCCATTCGACGCACTGGTGGGTGTTCATTCGCAGACTAGTTTTTTTTTTTTAATTATGACTGTTTTGGGAACTTGAAGGCATCGGATGCTAGATAGGTGAATGATGTTTCCACGCGCTATCATGATCAATGGCCCCCAATTGTTTTATTCGGTATGTGGTCCCAAGAAATGGCTCTCGCTCTGCTTATACTGTATCACAATCTACCTGTGATTTGTATGGGCCTCTCGATCCTTGTCGTGGTAATTTCATTCCGTTGGAGGGAAGGAGACAGACACGATCACAGGAGTACTATAGCATACGGGTAACATTCCCTAGTCCGTTTTTGCTGTGGACACAACTTTATCATGTCCTTTAACTTTTTGCTCTTAAAGGTGAATGAAGATCAGATATGGGAAGATACTGAGCTTACTATATATTGCTACAATACACTAAGTGTGTAGGATCACGTGATATAATGGTAAATGTAACTCTCATAGGGTGCCCGTAGGTCATACTTGATTGTTTGTTTCTCTTGGAGCTTGGCAGCATTGCCTTCTCTAAGTTTGCTTTTCTGAACTGTGCTGTGCTGCTGCTTCATTTTTTTTGGGTATGTCTTGCACGTGTCTATTCATGTCCTCTTGTTCCAATTCTTTGTCTCTAACCACTACAAATTTGGGTTGCAGAATTCTATCAGAAGTCTTCTGGACTGTTCATTTTGCTGGATTTTGGTATGGACGAATCTTCCTGTAGGTCCACTACCCCAGTTGGGTTTCTTAGAAGAGGTTCTGGCATTTCATTGAGAAATCAAAGCAATGAGGATAGGCCAAGCCAGTACAACAAGCAGCCAGGGAAGAGTTCAATTCTCAATCCTGTAAAATCACGGTTCACTGAAAATAAAGAGAAGCCAAGGTATTTTCAAGGGCCATTTCATTCATCAGGCTCCAGGGCATCATCTGTAAGCTCTTCAAAAGCTCCTGTTAGAAAATATTGCGATGAGAGACAAAAACGGCCCTTTTTGGCAGAGACAGACATTGCTGAAAGCAGTAACAGAAGAACTGAGGTTAGACGCCTACAAAGTGGCAAGAAAGCTTCTGTATTTGGCGATGGGCATCCATACATGCAGAAGGGTACATCAGAAGCTTCATCATCCTCAACAACTACTGAAGGAAGCTTGCCAGAAGAGCATGATCTTGGAGTTTTAGATGTTTCTGGTTCTTCAGGGAGTTCTGCACGTGCAGTTAATTCGAGAAATACTGCATTGAATGCTATGGCACATAGGCAAAAGGATAAAGAAGAATTGAATTCAGGTAGACATCAAGGTGCTTCCACTTTTGTTCGTCGGCATATTTTACAAACTACTGGTGTCAGGTCATCAACTGCCCCTGGCACTACCATTACTGGAGCACAGAGACGTGGCCTAAAAAATCTTGGTTGCACTTCAATATCTGAGGTTCTGCCTTCAGGATGTTCTTCATCTGATTCTGTCCGTGATAGGAGGGTCGAAGTTACAAAGAAGAGAACTTCTGATGCAGAAAGTTCTTCAAGATCAAGGGGAATAAGTGAACAATCTAATTTAAGTCAGCCGCGTGCTAGTTATCCTGGCAGTACTGGTCCTAGAGCTAGAGCTGTTGAACAATTAGCTTCTCAACAAACAGCAAGGACCAATAGCAGAAGTATTCAGGATCCTACAGATTCGATAAGAACTAGACGACCTTTTACTCTGCGTGCCAGGGAGAGGATGATACCAGGTGAAAGAGAGGACAGCGTATTTGCTCTGCATGAGACTGTTGCAAGCGTTCATCCAGAATGCGGTCATTTTCACACGGATGGTACTCCCCCAGAGAGATTAGGAAGACCCTTTTATGCAGAATTACCTCATGCAATTTATTCATCTAATCGTCAAGGCTCAACTAGTCAGACAGCAAGGAGAAGATCTACGTCTCGTACTGAGGAAAGCCCCCAACGGATGTTCCATGGTATGTTTGGGGAGAGAGACGGCTACAGGCGCGTAAACATGGAAGGTATTGCACAGGTTGGTTTCTGTAACTTATTTAATACATGTTCTGAGTTGTTAAATTTTCATTTACGATGTGAACACACTAGTGATGTGGTGTGGTAGGGTGTTCAGTTGTGAAACAGGGTTCAAATACTGGGTCTCACAACAAAGGGACCCTAACTGGGTTTTGCCGGTTTCAGCTTGTTCCAGGGCGGTCTGGCCTTCAGACCCTTTTCTTTTTCTCAATCCTGTGTTGAGCTTCTCTTCTTAATGCAATGCCTCGGGGGAGGTCTTTCCCCTAGTGGTCATTTTTTTTGGAAAAAAAAAAACATTTGCGATGAAATTAATCAAAGCTATGTACAATATAAAGGATACTGATTTTTGTCCGACAAAGGAGTAAATTGTGATGTTTGCCATGTTTACTGTATGTAGGCGTTGCTAGCATTGGATATGATTGAACATGATGATGAATTGACTTATGAGGTTTGTCCTTTTATCTTGATGTCCATTTTGTTTTCTCCTTTACCAACTTTTGCACTGAGATATATTCTGAATAAAAAAATGGCAGCAACTGCTGGTGCTAGAAACTAATCTGCTCTTAAGTGGCCTTGATTTGCACGATCAGCACGAAGATATGAGATTGGATATCGACAATATGTCATATGAGGTATTACTTTCAACATGTTTGCTCCATTATTATTGTTCGAATTAAATATCCTTGGGGCTTGGGAAAAGCTTGTGTTTAGTTCTTTGATATGTAATTTGTCTCTCTTTTGATATTCTTTTTCAGGAACTACTTGCTTTGGAAGATCATATTGGCTCAGTGAGTACTGCCCTTACTGAAGAGCAATTTGCCAAGTGTGTAAACCAAAGCGTACACGAAGGAAGAAATTCTGGTAGAGATGTGAACAAGATTGCAGCAGATGATGTGAAATGTAGCATATGTCAGGTATTTTTTTTTACTCAAGTATTTCAATGTTCAATTGCTGTTCTGAATTCTGATTTAGAATTGGCAGTGTAATTTTAACTTGATGGTATGCTTCATATGTTCAACTCATTTCTTTGGGGAAAGAAAGGGACTGCATTAGTGCCTTGCCTGACAAACGGAGAAGGCATAGGCTAACTGGAAGGGGGGCTATGTAGTGATGAATTGGAATTACTAAGGGTGCACACAAGCCAAGGAAACAAAAGTATACTGATGTTGTGGAAAGTTGCACATAGAACTCATGGCTTCAGGTCTTCAACACCCTCAACCAAACACACACATTTTTAAACCTGTAGTATCTGTTCCAACAATGTATCTCCTTGTTGTTTGCCTTTTGAAATGCCATATTCCCAGCAATTACTTGTCTAAATAAACATCTGTCTCCTGGACACTGGATGATTATTGTTCTGCAGCCTGCATTCTGACTGACACTGACTTGATGTTCCAGGAGGAATACGTGGAAGGTGAAGAGATTGGTACAATGCAATGTGAACATCAGTACCATGTGTGCTGTATTCACGAATGGCTTAGACAGAAGAACTGGTGTCCAATATGCAAAGCTTCAGCTATGCCTTCAGAGATGAATAAGGGAGACGCATGAATCTTGGCTCAAACTTGTAAATAGCATGGATTTATGATTAGAATGAAGCTGACGCAGTTCACCCCCAATTTGTGGATATGATAGATCCTCTCTGTCCCTGGAATCCCTGTAACCTTTTGTTACTGCATCTTTTATCTTCTTAGCACACCCTTGTGAAATATGAGCGCTGCTTGACAGCAGTATGGTCAGAAACTCGAAAATAATCGTGGTTCTCCTTAAGAAATTTCTCCAGATTTAAGAAATGGTTCTGCTTGATTGAAATGTTGAGTTACATAATTTATCCACGTATGTTGACTTAAAAACATTCCTGCTTTAATGGAGAAATATGTTATCATGGATTGCACAGGTGCTGTAACTTCCGATGAATAGAAGAATTGCAGAAGAATTGATATCATTTTAGTCCTCTCAAACTAATCTATAGGTGCTGGTGCTGAGAAATGTTCTGTGCAGCACTTTTCTTGTTTTCCACTTTGCTTGTCCTATACTGCTGGTGACAGACTAGCTCCTTCTCTTGTCTTCCTACTTTTATTATTATTATTATGGACCTGGAGATGTTTCCATTGATCCTTTCTGTTTGACCTGGATATGTCGTATCTGATGATCATGCATTGCACAAACTACTAGGTTATTGATACTTGAAGATGAAAGTGCAGCACATAAAAAGTGATCTGCTGCTTGCTTTATCATTGCACAACTCGTGATCGTGATGTACTCTGTTTCCATAACTCGATTACTGTCACTACAGCTCTAGAAGAATAATACACCATCACGTGTCACTTGTCAGGGTCCTTCCTGCTCAACAGCACAAGCTCACTGGTGGGCTACACATGAATTGAAAGGAAGGGAAAAGGAAAAATATGCCTCCAGGTGAAACTCCTCTTCCTCTTTATGCAAGTTGGACTGATTCATTGCATCCTTTAGGCCTCTAACCCTTTATGGCCCAAGACTGCATTATACATTCTAGTTCTAGTTGAAGAACAGTATATATTTTTTTCCACCAATTTTGTTGGCTGTGATCAGGGACGAATCTAGGATAAATTGTCGCTGGGGTCGGACTAGACTTAGAGCCATAACTATAGTTGATAATAATCTAACACCGTGCGTAAAAAAATAATATACTGTAAAAAGTAAGCATCCATTCAAGGATAAATGTGACGATAACATAATGCGACAAAAGAAACTATTTACAAAAGTGGTTACCTCTTATAATTTCACCCTGCGAGTACGATCATCCATATTCTGAAAACGAACTATGATATCATCATTTGTAATTGCATCAAGAAATTCTTGCTCAACGAAGCAAATGACACAATCATTCATAAATCCATCGCCGATTCGGTTTCGGAGGTCTGTCTTCACAATTTTCACTACTGGGAAACACCTTTCCACCGACGCTACCACAATAGGAAGAACTAGCACAAGTTTGAGGAGCCGATATACCAAAGGAAAATTAAGATTTGTAGTGTTGATAGTTGGTGCGGTTGGTCTTCTTCCTTGGTCTGTGCCTATCAATGTCTAACTTTGGGATGCCATGTTGCTCACAAAAAGATAGCACAGAACTTAGTAAGGAATCCCAACCATCATCTCTAATTTGCTGAAATTTCTGTTTTGTTAACTGCACCTCTGACATAGCCTCTAAGATGTCTTTATCTTTCCTTTGTAAGGACAGTGACAAAGAATTTGCATGTCCCAATATAAGCAACATTAACTGCAAGTGGAACACAAAGTCAAAATCCTTGAGATAGTCCATGAGACCACGGGCTTAACGTCTCTTGGCATCAGTGGGACCTACTTTTTCAACATATTGGAGCACTTCAATAATATCTGGGAACAAACTATTTATCCTTTGAAGAGTTTTATAATGAGATGACCAACGAGTGTCACCGGCTCTTTGAAGTGATTGTTCTTGATTTAATCCCATTTCAGTACTAAGTTGTCCACTGCCTATTGCTTTACCAACTCTCTCTTGTTGACTTTCTCGAATCATATCATTCCTTTTGCAAGAGGCTCCAGCAACATATCGTGAGATTCGTGAAGAACGATGAGTTATATAGTTGGTATTTGCATCTCTTCTGGAAGTTCCTCTGTCAGGATTCTCATTGTGATCTCTTCTTGAAGTACCTCCATCAAGATTCTCCATTCAGGTGCCTCCATCTCTATCAACATTTTCATTATCACTTGTTGGGATTAATTTCCTTTTCAAAAAACGATCCATTGTGCTTTGATTTCCTATCAAATTATTCAATCAACAAAATTAAAGACAAGTAGATATTGAATGCACAGTTAAAAAATCAGTAATTTACTATTTTACTTACGTGACATGTTTGCTGGCAAGTGGCGAGATGAACAGATGATTCCTGAAAATATAAAAAAACCATAAGCTGCAAGCATCTCGCAATTGTAGATTGGGGAGCAAAAAATAATTTTGAGATAGGATTTGGGATTTTAGGTTACCTATACCTCGGTAGAATATAGTATAGGTAGGATTGAATCGGGATTCAGGAACTGAGACTCGGAGAGTCGGAGAGCAGTGGCGGCGGCGCCGTCCGCCCGTCCGTCATCGCCGTCAACACCGAGCGACGGCTGCGAGCCTGCGATCACGGAAGGACGACGAGAGCGACGGCGCCACGACGGGAGAAGAAGAAGAATCGTTGAATGTTTCGGCTGTGGGCTGTGGCTTCGGCAACTGAACGGAGTCCACCGGGGTCATCTTTTTTTTTACCGGGGTAATGACTGGTGGAAAGTTATACGTATAATAGATACGTACGAAACCATCGGGGTCACGCGACCTCGGTGACTACGTAGATTCAGCATTTGAAATTTTGATGTGCAGCATGGTGAATAATATGCTTTCTCCAAATGATAAAGGCCCAAAGGCTCGTGTAACCTGAGATGATTTTTTCTTCAGTTTGTTTCGCATAGTTTAATAACAAATAGAAAGCTGCCAGTTATCTGTCGAATGCTTTATATAGGTCGGTCAGGATTTATCGGGTTCATAAACCCGAGGTCCCTAATGAACCGGCTTTCCAGCATAACCTCGACCCAGCAGACGGTATTACAAACGACGCGCAACTCTTAAGCCGCCTAGATACCTAACGACAGGCAGAAAGAGCGATCCAGTCTCCGACCGGAAAGCCTGGTCAAGGAGGGGACGACGCTCGCTTCCGACTCCGACCCGATTTTCCGACCGGAAGGCCTGACCAAGGAGGGGACGACGCTCGCTTCCGACTCCAACCCGCTTCTCCAACCGAAAATACACCGAACCTCTGTTTACGGCTCTTCTCCGACCGGCGCGGTCGGAGCCGACTGGGAACGACCGGCCGGGGACGCCCACTCGGTGAGGACCCAAGAAGTCACGCGGAACAGATAAGGTAATGCGCTCAAGTCAACCGCAATACCAAAGACCGTACCCTATACACCTACAGGACAGTACTGTCAGGCCATGCTAGAAGGGTACTTTGCAGCCTTCTAGACATGTCAGAACACAAACAATATTATAGGCGTCGACATTTGTCCTACAGTATGATAGGCGCCGATATTTGCCATATCAGAAGAACACGATGGAGCCTGCCACATACATCTGGGCATCAACTGTCTTGTACCTGACGGCATGGGCAACAAGACTAGGGAACACTCTCTTTCTCTCTCGTTGTCTAAACTTGTAAGACCATACCTTTCACCTATAAAAAAGATGCGCTCTCTTCCAACAAAAAACAATCATTCCGACTCTCTCTTTTTCTCTCTGCTAGCTTTAGACATTCTGAGCACTCGAACAGCTTCACGGCTCTAGAACTCTAAAGCTACACAGAGTATAAGTTTCAATACTTAGCGCACGTAGGAGCTCTCGTCACTCTTGGCCCTTCAGTCCAGAGTCCGATCGGACCTCTAACACCCCTATCTCATTCCCACTCGTTTATAACCCACAGCAAACTTCGAGCACCTGGGTTCAGGAATAAAGTCACCGACAGACTCAAACTGGACGTAGGGCACGTTGCCTGAACCAGTATAAACAATGTGTCATTGAGTGCTAGGCCACATCCGATCACAACGTACAACAAAACTACAAATATTCACTTAATCACTTCTCGCACCGGACTATTAACCGCGAAATGAATTCCTATTTTCTGTTCATTTGTGTCAGAATTTTAGTCTACATACATCTTTTTGTCAGCCTGTGTTTTCCTTTATTTTCTTTTCATTCCAGAAACCTACTTCAACTTTTGCGTTGGCCAACTTAAATAAACAAGACATGCTGCCCTATAAAAAGATACATATCTCGCCAATTAATTTGGTGATATATTTTTCTCACTATAAATTGTATGGCATTTTACTTTATTTTTCTCGCTAAACAAGTGGTGACAGGAACCCGTGTTTCCTGAAACTGAATTCGTTCAATTAATTTTGTAGACATACCTTTTTTTTTTAAAATGGAAACAAACGAATTCCTCGTGTTGTCGCACTGATCGTGGGCCTCTGGGAACTCGGATTTATTTTCTTGGCACAATGAGAAAACGTCCGAGTGGACTCGACCCGAGTCCGCGCCGGTTTCCACCGAATCCCGGACGCCACACCCACTCGGGCTCCGACTCCTCTCTCGGTGAAGCCTTTATATTTAGCAGAGAAAATAGATCTTCGTTCCGGCTCAAACGACTTGCTACGAGCGGCGGCCGCTCCTCCGTCATCGTGATGTGGACCACCCAGATAAACTCTTGTGGTATGAAATAGACTAAGTATTATAAACTCATTCTCATTATTGAATCTTGGAGGAAAAACGTGGATTGTTCAAGTTTTCTCTTGGGGTGTGCTCGACGGAACCGTCCGAGGTAGCCAGCTTTCGGGGTGCTTAGTGTCTGGTGGAAGACGAGCGCCTCCGGAAGCGTGCTATTTCGGACGGTTCTGCCACATTATAGATGCTTTTACTCGGTAGAGTCACGTATGCCTATTGTCTACGCGAAATCACGCTTTTGCAAAACTTATTGCTCAAATGATTCGATTGCGTGCTAGCTTCCCGGAGAACCGCATAAAAGCAATAAGGATGGATAATGCTGGAGAGTTCACCTCAAAAGTATTTAATGAATATTGTTTTGCTTTGGGCATAAATGTAGAGCATTATGTGCCCCATGTGCACACACAAAACGGGCTTGCTGAATCTTTAATAAAAAGAATAAAATTAATTGTCAGACCGCTTCTACAAGATAGCAGACTTCTCACCAGTTATTGGGGACACGCAGTGCTGCACGCTGCTGCCTTAGTCCAGTATAGGCCATCTGCATCTCACTCTGCTTCCCCCACCGGTTAGCGCGTGGACAACAACCAATGATTTCCCATCTGCGAAAATTCGGCTATGCTATATATGTGCCGATATCACCACCCATCGTATAACTAAGAGACCTCACCGGAAGTTGAAGATATTGTAGGTTATGACTCTCCGTCCATAATCAAATATTTGGAGCCTAAAACGGGGGATCTGTTTACAGCTCGGTACGCTGATAGAATCTTCGACGAAGACATTTCTCGGCATTAGGAGGAGGATTGTACCTTAATAATAAAAAATGCCGAGAAATAGATTGGACTTCCAGCAGCATTCAATCACTTGATCCATGTACTAAAGATATGAACTTGAAGTTTAAGGAATAATAAATCTGCAACAATTAGCCAATAATCTACTAGACACGTTTACTGATATAAGAGGAGTGTCAAAATTGTATATTCCTGTGGCTAATGCACCGGAGAGAGTGGAAATACCCCCGGAGGGCATGAATTCTACCCAAACGCCCAATCCTAGGAAAAGGGGGAGAGATCCGGATGACTCGGCACAAGTCAAGCGGGGATGTCCGCAAAGGCAAGTTGTTAAAGAGAACACATTACGCTCCCATTTAGTCATCCCAGCAGTGACACATCCTGAAGGTGAAAGTCCTAGTGCAAATGTGCGCACAAATACAAATAATAGCACAAGGACAACGGAACAATCAGGCTCGAGTAATTTGGGAAATCATGACGAGCTGGATGATTCAATTGAAGAAATTGTCTTAAATTATGCTGAATCTGGAGAACTATATAATAGAAAGAATACAGATGTCGACATTAATTTTGTCGCTAAGTTCGCGGAAGCGATTAATGAGGATCCTGAACCAAAGTCCATGGCACAGTGCCGGAAGCGCTCAGATTGGGTCAAATGAAAAGAAGCAATAGAGATAGAATTGCGCTCACTTTCTAAGAGGCAATTATTCGGGCCTGTCGCTCGCACGCCCCCCAAAGTATTCCCTGTAGGATACAAATGGGTGTTTGTTCGAAAGAGAGATGATAACAATGTGGTGGTGAGATACAAAGCGAGGCTCGTAGCACAAGGGTTCTAGCAGAGACCCGACATAGATTATGATGAAACATATTCTCCAATTATGAGTGGCATAATGTTCCGATATTTAATATCTATGGTAGCCGGCTTAAACTTGAAAATGCAGATGATGGACGTAGTGACCGCATATCTGTATGGGTCGCTAGATTTGGATATATATATGAAAGACCCAGATGGACTGAAAATTCTGGATTCTAAAACAAATCACAACATGTACAGTGTTGAGTTGCAGAGGGCGCTGTACGGGCTTCAACAGTCTGTCCAGACATGGTACAATCGGCTAAGTGACTTCCTCCTGAAGAAGGGATATGTTAATGATACTGATTCTCCATGTGTATTTATTAGAAAATCCCAGAAGGGTTTTTATATTATTTCAGTCTATGTTGATGACTTAAATATCATAGGCCGTGAAGATGACATTGAGGAGGCAAGGGCCTACCTCAAGGTGGAGTTTGAAATGAAAGACTTGGGTAGAACCAAGTTTTGCTTGGGCCTGCAGATCGAGCATCTCCCTGGAGGAATTTTTGTACACCAATCTACCTACACGAAAAAGGTTTTAGAAAGATTTAATATGCCAAAGACTCATCCCATGAAAACCACGATGGTTGTCAGATCACTTGAGGAGAACAAAGACTCATTTAGACCGAGAAGTGATGACGAGAAGCCTTTAGGACCAGAAGTTCCCTATTTGAGTGCTATTGGAGCACTGATGTACCTTGCGAATTGCGCTAGGCCTGATATTGCATTCACGGTGAATTTACTAGCTCGTCACAGTGCAAACCCAACCAGAAGACATTGGGTAGGCGTTAAGACAATACTTAGATACCTGAATGGCACCCAAGATCTTGGCTTGTATTTTCCGAAGAATCAGGACCTAAGATTGGTTGGCTCTGCAGATGCTGGATATTTGTCTGATCCGCACAATGCAAGATCTCAAACTGGTTTCGTTTTTCTCTGTGGTGGTACAACTATATCCTAGACATCTTGCAAACAAACCTTGGTAGCAACGTCAACAAACCACTCAGAGATTATTGCGCTATATGAAGCCGCACGTGAATGTGCTTGGCTACGACGGATGACTAACCATATCCAGAAGTCATGTGGTCTTAGTACCGTTGATACCCCCACTATTATCTATGACGATAATGCAGCATGTGTTGCACAAATACAAACGAGCTATATTAAGAATAATATGACTAAGCATATATCTCCTAACTTTTTCTATACTCACGAACTCCGGAAGCAGGGTGAGGTGAATATCTTGAAAGTCCAGTTGTGTGACAATGTAGCAGATTTGTTCACTAAGTCTTTACCGGCTACTACATTCAGAAAATGTATCCATGATATTCGTATAAGACGACTGAAAGACCTGCAGAGTTCAGGGGGAGAATGCCCCTGAATTGCCCTTATTACTGGGTCCAGAAGATCCTGAAATTTATAGTCTCGAAGATTATAAAATGTCCTGAAGACAATCGTTGTACTCTTTTTCCCATAAATGAGTTTTCTAGAAGTTTCTCATAATGGTTTTTAACGAGGCAACAAGTGCAATACATTCAACGGCACTATGTACCCTTTCTCCGTATTTTTCCTACAGGGTTTTTTAGGAGTTTTAATGAGGCATGAGTTGATCGCGGTATTCGCCCAAGAGAGAGTGTTGGGAAACCATAACCCTAAGATAATTGTGGGCTTATACCAAATATACACCTGAAGGGTTAAGACTATGTAAAGGAACATGTACCCATCTATAATGAAGAAGAGATACGAGTTCCACGATATTTGCTCTCCTGTATATTCATCTGGTGTGCTGTTGGAAAGGGATACGGGAGATCATCTACAACTTCCTCACGTCTCATCTGCTGCGGGGAGGGAAGGGAACCAGACCAGGGATCTGCAACAGTGCCTTTACTTAACATACTTAATACACGATGATCATATGCATGCTTGCAGACTGACACTGCAATGATACATATATGTTTTCTGTATGTACAGTACAGGTTGCGTGGAGCATGCTTGCTGCTGCGTTCGTGGTTGCCTACGTGCTCGCCGTGCTCTTTTATCTCATCTCACTCCCCTCGCGCAAGGCTTCCTAAGTCGTAACCGCCGCCACGCGCTCGATCGGCGCGGCACTCTCAAGTGGTTGGTTTGAGCCTGATCGAGCATCGCAGGAGACGTTTCAGGAAGGGGAAGCGGAGAAGACAAAGGGTCAGATAGGATCATAGGAACAGCTTGCATAGTGACCTGTGAAATGGAGAGACGCCTGCTCTTAGTGACTTGTGGTCGTGCTCCCAGATGACGTGGCTTTACGAAATCATAGAAAAATCTGCTAGTGGGGATTCCCTATTTAAGTATAGTATGCCGGCGTCGGGAGCTGCCGGCGGCGGATCCGAGCCCGTTCCCACTGGATCCGGCGATTCGGCCCCTCCGCGGCCCTCCACGCAGCCGCAGCCGTCGAGCTCGGGCTCTGCCGCCACTCCATCCACGCCGACGATGATGTCGGGCACCACTGCAGCAGCCACCACCGGCGTCGAGCCTGCACACGCGGGATCCGCGGGCTCAGCGGCCCCTCCGCGGCCACCTGCGCTGCCGCCGACACCGACCCCGGAAGCAGCCGTCGTGACCGCCACTGCATCGACCGCTCCACCGCCGCCTCCTCCCGCGAGGACCGCGCGAGCGCCTCCCGGGGACGAGGACGCCGCCACGGCAGCCACCACGGCCGCGCCGCTGGCGCCCGAGGGGGCCACCTATGACGCTGCGTCCCCTCCACCGCTGGGGCTGGATGCGAGTAATGCCGCGGCCACGGCCGGGCCCGGGGGTACCGTCACGGTGTCGCTGGGCGCCTCAACCTCCTCCCTCTCGCTAGCCGCGGCACTGTTCTTCCACGGTTGCTCTTCGGGAGGGCGTTCGAAGAGCCGGCGGTGGGCGGACGACGACGACGACGAGGAGACCGATGACGACCAACCCACGACATACCTGGAGGCCGCTCGTCGCCCGGCGATGCCGGCCTCACCGTCCCCCGTGCGCCGCCACACTCGTTCAACCGCAGTTTTGGGGCGCCGCGGAGCAGGGCCTTTGCACGGCTGTGCTGGTGCTGAGCGGGACCGACAGGGACATGGCCGTAGGCGGAGGAAGCGCAGCCGGCCACACCCGCAGTTGCTGAACAGCTTGCCTGTGCGGCCAGTGGACGGCCGTGTCCCTGCCCGCCAACGCCTCGGCGATCGTGGACGGGTCTCCGCCCCCAACACGGATGGGTGGCGTGAGATTCTCCCCCGGCAGGTTTCAGGATCTGCTGCTGCTGCGTAGATGGAGCCGCGCCCCAGCCAAGGGCAACTCTCACAGGTCAAGAAGATCCCGGCAGAGCTTCACGGCAGATGTTTCAACTGCCTCTCCTACTCGCACCGAGTAGCGACTTGTCGGTTGCCACGGCGTTGCCTGCGCTGTCACGGATTCGGCCACCTCGTCAAGGACTGCAGGCGAAGGACTGCTTCGACCTCGGCGGCGGTGGGTGCCGACCTGCCTCGGTATTCTGCTCGCGTCGACCCTACGTCCTCCCAGCACGCGCCACGCGGTAGTGCGAGGGGTACCGCACCGGGGGCCGTGGGGGGCGCCGGTGGGAGACGACGACAACATCGGCGACGGAAGACTAAGCCGAAGGAGATCGGCACGGGTGTGCCTGCCGACCACGCTGGCAAGGCACCTACTTATACTGCTGCACTAAGCTTCCCCGAGCCAGATCTGGTGGCGCTGGCGCTGTGCGTGAGTGCGGGGCCCCGCATTGGTCATCTCTTTCGACCCGATGCTGGAGAAGCTCGCCGCCTCGCTCGTCGTGAGCCGGCCAATGAGAGCAGCAACGCCTGAGTGTCTGTCTGCTACGGCAGCCCCGCGGGAGGTTGAGGCACCGATGGCGGCCACCTGTTCCCCGACGACGGCTGCTCAGTGGACGACAGACCTGTCTCTGACGTCGCCAGGGCAGGGGCCGCCACAACTCACGCCACCACGAGCGGGAGCACCCGGCGTCGCAGAGGGTTGCACCACCCCCAGCGACGCGACGCCCACACCACGCGAAGCTGCACGACGGCTCGCACGATTCACTGAGGAGGTGCAGCTCGAGCGAATGCCGCCTCTAATCGCCAGCCCACCCAGGCAGAAGGTGGCAACCAGAGGGCAACCCATGCCAAAGCGGAGCAGACGGATTGCCGCTCAGCCGCTGGCGCACATTCCGATCTCCAAGCGGGGCGAGGTGCTCCTCATGCGGAAGATGGGCTTTGCACCGCCAGCAGGTCCAATCTCATCCGCGTCCAAGAGAGCTTACGATGACTTTTTCGCAAGGAACTGGACGTCGAGCGAAGTGGAAGCACTGGACGAGCTATTCCCGGCGGCCACTGCCGATTGGTACAAGGCTCTTCTCGGATGACGGAGCAGAGTCGCGCGGCCATTAGCGGAGACGCACAGCTCCGTTGGTTACTGCGCAGCTCGTAGTTCGGTTGTTTACTTTTATGTAATATCGAAGTTTGAAACAGTCTACTAGGAAGGTCCAGTCAAACTGTAAGACCTCCTAGGGCGCTTATTAGAAGCGTGTCGTGTGTATGGTTAAACCCCTTTTCTTCTTAATTACAATGATACGTAAATCTTTTGCGTATTCGAGAAAAAAAAAGTATAGTATGTATGAGATCGTGAATCTGGAGAATTGTCCCTATCAATGTTCATGATAATGTTCCAAATATGCTCCTATATTCCCCGATCATGTCATAATAAGAAAATAAATGGACACACTTCTTAGGACAGTGGACAGTTACCAAGGATATTTTTCTTAGGACATGGAACAGTTCGAGGAACCAACAACAATTACATGATAATTTATGGCAGATATCATATGTTTGCAGCCATTCAGGTTGGTCTTATCTAGACATGCTATCATTAAAAAAAATGCGCAATAAATTCCAACTATCTAACTAAGATCTTGTTTTTAGGATCTTCTGTACAGAGTACTCCTGCATTAGTTTCATACTTATCCACTGTCATAAGTGATGATTCATAAAGTTCTCCAGTGTCCTTTTTAGATCTACCTGTAGATTTTTAGTACACAAAGCACGGCTCATACCCAATTAGCCACATCTTCATGACATTTTCCTTGACGGCTCCATGTAACCAAGGCATGGACATCGACGTCACAATGTAAAGCAAAACTAATCTTTAGTCAAGTGCTTTGGTTGCAATATTTGCCCCCACGAGAGCTGAGGGAAGTTAATAGAAGTATTTTTTTTTCGAGGAAACTGGAGGGGCCAAAGCCCCTACAGATAAGATATATTAATAGAAGTATTTTAGTTCAGCACATGAGCAGGTACAGTCGAGCTGAAGCAGAGAGACAGGTACTTGCTTGTAGCTTTATGCAAAAAAAGAGCAGGCCATTATCAGATTGATCGGCCTGCCCCTGCATGGCTGCATGCCACCTGTTGTAGCAACATCGTCTGGATTGATTCTTTGGGATGCTTTAGGGGTCCATGAGTACAAATGGAAATGAGAAGTCGCCCTTTTTCTTGCACCAAATCACGTTACCATTAGGTGCTGGACGCCTGGATGGATGTGCACAGGACTACAGGAACACAATTTGAGCATGGAAAAATAGGAGCTCGGTTTGGTAGCTTCAACTTTTCAGAGCTATGATGCCTGTTGTTGGCACTAAGTCGCCAGAAGGCCAGAAGTGTTTTTATATATAAAAAAAATGTCAAGTGATCTTTTTTTCACAACCTCGACAAAAACCTGTGTAGAAATTTGCTAGAATTTGTGCTTGTACTCCTCTTCCCGGTTTAACTGATAAACCAAAGCTTGAGGTCAAAATGATCATGATGTATTGATGATCTTTTTTTCACAACCTCTGGCAGCTTGATATTGGTTCTATAATATAAGTGGTTGGATACTTGGATCTGTCTGGAGTCAGGATGGTATGAATTTTGTGGATTCTATTAATGCCTGAATTAAATTGATTCTGCATTTCTGTGTTGGATTGAAAACTTGTTCAAATTTCCCCTTAAATCAGTTGGGATGGTAAGCAGTTTAATTTTGAGTTTCGATAGCTGATTTTAACTTCAGAAAGTGACTGCCCATTTGCACCAAATAAGGCATAGAATGCATTCCAAAGGAATGCCACTGGCTTCAATAATGTAAACCTAGAAAATCAGCAGTGTGTGGCAGGCAGGAGGAATTGTAGTCCAGAGACACATATTCGGCACCTTTTCTTGTGTGCTTGACTTTGTGGCCCTCATTTTCATTGTCTGAGCTAGATAAGGGGGGGGGGGGGGGGGGGGGGGGGGGGGGAATAAGACTAAGAGCATGTCTGATATTAACACACAATTCTCTTCTACATTCTGTTTCTTAGAGCATGCAGATTTAGCAAAAAGAAGTTTTTCATGCAGTCTGAGATATAGCAGATTGTATAAGTTTTAATGCTCTTTATTATGACTGATGACATGGTCAAGTATTTATGGTGATGTGAAATTGATGTTTGAGGCCACCTGAAATGTCTAGCTAGATTCATAGAACTTTTGTCCATCACTCCAGCGGAACATGTTTCGTTGTTGGTATTAAACAGAAAATAGTATGTGGCATCATATAACCATAATCAATAGCCACGCCGAAATGCTTATCACACTCATATTGGTGTGTACTTGTACAAGGGTCTGTTGGACTGTTCAGAATGTTCATGTTTCTATATATTGCTAATCTTGGAAATATATATTCCCATGGAGATATTTTACTTTTTTTTTCTGTTTATTAATGACCAGCAAGGTTTGGCCGTAGCAGTTAGTGCGTACCAATAGTGTGCCTCTTTGAGATGCAGGACGCCCTGGAAAGTGGAAACAGCCTATGATGTACTCCTATGACATACTTCATTGCAGGAACATGAAAAGGACTAGCATCAGAGTATGGGGGAGAAATACAGTGTGACAATGAACAGAAAGGTGACATACACTTGACTGTGAGGTCCCCACTGTGCCATGCGATCGATGCACATCTACTGGTTAGGCGTAAATTTCAGTAATAACACGTGTCAGCGAGATTAATGATGGTCAATACATAAGATTGATGCAGTTCAGATTTTCAGAGAGATAAGGTGAAGGTTACCCATGCTGCAAATTGCAGGTTTCTGGTATGTGTCCCTTGATGGTTAAGTTCCAGAGCATCTTTTGTTCGTTTGGAGGAAGAATAACTTCAGTTGGTTGGGAAAACAGCAAATTCGGCGGCTGTTTCTGACCAAGAAAGGGACCTTGCGATTGTGCCATCCCAACACATCAAGTTATGCATTCCGAGTTCGAGCCAACGGCGTGAAAGTTCAGTACTTGACGTGGAAAAGCAGAGTTTATAGCCGCATGTTTCTGCAATTCCGTGTCACTGAATCTCATGTTTCGGTCACCTTATTTCTGTGCATCAGAGCCAGCCTAGCCGCCTAGGCTTAGACATGTTCTCGTTTCCATTGCCTTGTTCTTCCGTTTCTTTCTCATGATAGAAAGCTGTCAAGGCGACAAACACTAAAAACAGAGGCCGTCCTCTCCATCAGAGCAGGCGTCAGCAGCACCATAGATCATCACACTGTTCGTCCTCAGCTACTGCCCTAATTTCTGCTTGCTCCATCCACTGAAAGCATCACATGGTCTCTGAACTGCAGAGCACACACGCACACACGCACACGCACACGCACGCACGCACGCACGCATCACATGGTCTCTGAACTGCGTCAGCGCGTTTGGTTGATTTGCATGGCCAGCTAGCCTCGTCTCACTCAACAAAGCCAGGCTTGCCCGCTGCGGAGAGCAGTTTTGGCTTGCTTGTGTTGGCGACGGAATTCTGGAAAGCGCAAGAACCGAAGCTGGAAGCAAACCAACCAAACGGTGTCTCTTGATGCCCAGCCAAGCAAAGAAAGGCACAGCGAGACATCCAAACGTGGCCTACAACGCTGTGGCATCGGACGGCTTGCCGAAGGAGGCAACCTGGGCGAAGGAGGGAATGAATTTTGGTGTAAAAAACAAAGAGAATGGTAGATTTCATGGCTGCAATCCCCCCACCTCCTCCACCAGCCTATAAATAGCCCGTCGTGCAGGCCACCTTCAACACGCATAGCAGTGATAGGCAACACATACTGTGAGTTTGTGTCAGGTGAGAATGACGGTGCCAGTGAGGAAGAGGACCCCACGTCTCGTCCTCCTCTTCTTCGTTGTCGGCATGCTGGTGGAGACGGAGGCAGCGGTGCAGAAGGAGGGGGAGGACTGCTCCTACAACAACACATTGCATTGAGACGTTTGTTGGGTGGAGGAGGTGGTGGTGGCGGCGGTGGTGGCGGCGGTGGAGGGGGAGGAGGCATGTGATATGCCATAAGGTGCGCTCAACCAAAGAGTGCTTTCCTAGTAAACCAATATATGTTCTTATGATGATGTCTTCTTGTACCTGTTAGTTGCATAATTGTGTATCATGTATGAATAATGCGTACCAAATAATAATAGTACTCCTGTTAGTTGCGTCATCATGTCGTGTATGAATAATAATCGTACTTTATGTTTAATGCTTGAATGACTTGTTTCATGTTACTTACAGTATGTATTCACAAATGGACAAAAACTAGCACATTGTTGTTATATATGTATATATACATTATAAGACGTGACCGGTTTGCGGATGAACCTAGCCTAGCTCGCATCTAGGAACTATGCTCTAAGTAGCAAGGCTTAGCGCATGCTCTGGTGTTTGGTTGTTTGCACGAAATCAGGCAACCCCAAGAAGTTGTTTAGTTGCTTACACTAGGACGGCCCGAGTGAGATAAAAAAACATAAACAGTTATCATCCTAACATTTACTGGCCCCGTTCGGCTTGCTGAATCTTGACTGAAATTGGCTGAAAAACATTGTTCTGGCTAAAATATTGTGAGACAAAAATACTGTTCCGGCTGAAAAAATAAGCCGAACAAGTCGGATATGGGTAAGCCGAACGGGGCCACTATGTGCAACTATTATTCCGTAGCTCTTAATTTATCTTCTTGCTCTTAATATTAATAAAAAGTATTAATATCATTTAATATGGGCTAGTAATGCATGAATAGCATCATTAGATGGCTAATTACTCGCATCGGAGAAACGGCTACTATCCTTGTATCCCTGGAGTTAGGCTGGAGAACCCCTTTTGCAGTTGACGAGCAAGCCCAAGTGCTAGTGCAACAAATCAAACAAGCAGAAGTCACATCCCGTAGGCCTAGTCAAGAAAAATCCAAGCAACCAATCATGTCCTATTTTCTTTTTTTTAATGAAAAAAGACTCACTACGCCAGATTCTAACTGTAGAAACGGGAGCATTTTTACTGTAGAGATGGCTGGGATTGGGGCCGCCCCTACAGTGGGCGCCCTCGGGCCCTAGCAGCCCAGCCGCCCCTACAGATGTCACTGTAGGGGCGGCTGGTAACCTGAGCCGCCCCTACAGTTGGGGTTGATCTGTAGGGGCGGCTCAATCACCAGCCGCCCCTGCAGTGCCCATTTGTCTTTTTTCAAATTTTAAAATTTGAAAGGTTTAAATTTAGTCAAATGATAAGATAACCAAAATAAAAGTTGTAGATATTAATGACTTGGACAACTTTGATATTCATCACTTTTTATGTTGAAATCATTTTGGGTCTCAAATTTTGGTTCGAACTTGTTATTTTTTAAAATTTTAAATTTGAAAAGTTCAAATTTTGTCAAATGACAAGATGACCAAAATAAAAGTTATAGATCTTGATGAGTTGAACAACTTTTGTATTCATCACTTTTACATCTAAAATCATTTAGGGTTTTAAAATTTGGTTTGAACTTGTCAAATTTCAAATTTTAAAATACGTAAAACATTGTCACATCCAAGTTTGATCAAACTTAAATGCTGAAGCATGATTTTAGAAATTTTAAGAAAAAAAACCATCACATTTGGAGTTAGTATAAGGGAGAACAACTAGTTACAAAGTTCAACAACAGATTAAAAAGAGAAATCACACTGTTCTGATGATCCTTACATGATCATAGTGAACAGTGTGATTTCTTTTTTTAATCTGTGGGTCGACTTTGTAACTAGTTTTTCTTTCTCATACTAACTCCAAATCTGATGATTTTTTTTCCTAAAATTTTCTAAAATCATTCTCTATCAATTTATTTTGTTGGTTTTGTCAATATATACATATGAAAAGTTTGAGCAATTTAAATTTTGAATTTCAAAACAATGCAACTTCAGACAAGATTTTGGTACCCCAAATGATTTCAGCTGAAAAAGTGATAAATACCAAAGTTGAATAACTCATTAAGATATACAACTTTTGTATTGGTCATTTCTTCATATGACAAAGTGGTAATGATATTCTTCATAAATGTGACACATCTCTCATAAGGTTTTATAAACTATATGAGACATGTGTAAGATTAGAGAATAATGTGTGCTAAGAATTTGTCAAATAAAAAAATGACCAAAATAAAAGTTGTATATATTCATGAGTTGAACAACTTTGGTATTCATCACTTTTTATGTTCAAATCAATTTGGGTCTCAAATTTTGGTTTGAACTTGTTGTTTTTTAAAATTTTAAATTTGAAAGGTTCAAATTTTGTCAAATAATAAGATGACTAAAATAAAAGTTGTAGATATTAATGAGTTGAACAACTTTGGTATTCATCACGTTTTATGTTGAAATCATTTTGGGTCTCAAATTTTAGTTTGAACTTGTCATTTTTTAAAATTTTAAATTTGAAAGGTTCAAATTTTGTCAAATAACAAGACGACCAAAATAAAAATTGTAGATCTTGATGAGTTGAACAACTTTTGTATTCATCACTTTTACATCTGAAATCATTTAGGGTTTTAAAATTTGGTTTGAACTTGTCAAATTTTAAATTTCAAATTTTAAAATGTGTAAAATATTGTCACATCCAAGTTTGATCAAACTTAAATGCTGAAGCATGATTTTAGAAATTTTTAGGAAAAAAACCATCATATTTGGAGTTAGTATTAGGGAGAACAACTAGTTACAAAGTTTACCCACAGATTAAAAAGAGAAATCACATTGTTCTAGATGATCCTTACATGATTTTAGTGAACAGTGTGATTTCTTTTTTTAATCTATGGATCAACCTTGTAACTAGTTTTTCTTCCTCATACTAACTCCAAATCTAATAATTTTTTTCCTAAAATTTTCTAAAATCATTCTCTATCAATTTATTTTGTTGGTTTTGTCAATATATATATATATATATATATATATATATATATATAAAGTTTGAGCAATTTAAATTTTGAATTTAAAAAAAATGCAACTTCAGACAAGATTTTGGTACCCCAAATGATTTCAGCTGAAAAAGTGATAAATACCAAAGTTGAATAACTCATTAAGATGTACAACTTTTGTATTGGTCATTTCTTCATATGACAAAGTGGTAATCACATTGTTCACAAATATGACACATCTCTCGTAAGATTTTGTAAACTATATGAGACATGTGTAAGATTAGTGAACAATGTGTGCTAAGAATTTATCAAATAAAGAAATGAACAAAATAAAAGTTGTAGATATTCATGAGTTGAACAACTTTGGTATTCATCACTTTTTATGTTGAAATCAATTTGGGTCTCAAATTTTGGTTCGAACTTGTCGTTTTTTAAAATTTCAAATTTGAAATGTTCAAATTTTGTCAAATAATAATATGACTAAAATAAAAGTTGTAGATATTAATGAGTTGAACAACTTTGGTATTCATCACTTTTTATGTTGAAATCATTTTGGGTCTCAAATTTTGGTTCGAACTTGTCATTTTTTTAAAATTTAAAATTTGAAAGGTTCAAATTTTGTCAAATGACAAGATGACCAAAATAAAAGTTGTAGATCTTCATGACCTCTACAAGTTTGATGTTTATCAAATTTTCATTTGAGATCATTTGGTATCTCAAAATTATTTTAGTAGTTTTGATTTTAATTTTTTAAAATTTAAAATTTTTCCCCATTTTTAAAGGTTCAATTTTGCAATTTTAAACTGTTGTAGTTGTTTTAGTTATTGTATATGTAAATATATCTATAAAAAAATAATTATAAAATTTTGTACTGTATTATTTATTATTTACATATGAATAATTCATTGTGGGACCCACCCAAAGAGCCAACCCCGCATTTCTACACTGCGGACGCTAGGCAGCTCGTGCTCGTTCGAGACTGAGACACCCCGCAGCACGCTCGCGGCCGCCTCCCACCGCGCAGATCTCGCCGCCGCCGAGATGCTCTGCCGCGGCGTGCTCCTCCTCGCGGCCGTCCTCCTCCTCGCCGTCGCACACTCGCCCCTCGCGTATGCCTCGGAGGCCGACCACAAGGTGCCCCCCTTCATCCCAACCCTAGATCCGAACACTCCTTCCCTTGGCTGGATCTGTGTTGTCTTTCTTTCTCCATGATTCCATATATTATCCTTTGACATGTGGAATAACCTTGTTAAGCTAATCTCTTTCTTCCTGAATGAAGATTGGCCAGTTCCACACGTTAGAGCTGGAGGGTTGGTTCATCTAGAATTCAAAGCCAAAAAGTGGCCAGCTCCTCCGGCAGGACCACCCTCCACGTCGCTCAAAATAGCCTCAGCCGTCCGATCGCGCGCTCGATGGATGAGATTTGTTGAATCAGATTTTACAGGGATCAGCTTCTTCAGCTTTTACTTGCCACCTGCAGCTTTTCATCTACTTCTATTTATCTTGCTGGCCTCCTAATGAGAATCCAGGAAAACAAAATAAATACCCAACTCCTGATTCTCCTTCCCGACCCTTCTCAAAAAAAATCTCTCCTCCTCCCGTACAGGCTGCCTCACCGCTTCCTCTCTCTCACTCCCGTCTCCCTCCTCCCCCGACGCGGGCGGAGCGCCGGCGCTCGCGGCACGCGGTGCAGCGGCCAGCCCTGTGAGGCCCGCTGGTGGCCGTCCCCGGTCACGGAGCGGCGCGGGTCAGCCTCGCCGGTGGCCGCGGCGGCGGATCCCCGTGCGCTGCCTCCTCCGGGCGGTTTGTAGCCACTCCACGAAACCCTAGGTGCCTCCTCCGGCGGTTGCGGCGAGCCTCACGGCTGTATCGCACCGAGGCCGTGCTCGTGGGCTTCCCTAGTGCTGCCTCCTCCCACTGGTAAGAAACCCTACCTGCCTCTTCGGTGGCGGCTCCGAAGTTCGCGACAGCAGGCAGCAGCAGCCACGTGCGGGGGTTGGCCTTTTGGGATGCCCCTGTTCCAGGGATTTCTTTGGTATTTCTTTTTAAAATTTTGGGTGAATCGATGTATAGTATATGGAGTCCAATCCATTCCCTTGGCAGGAGATGTTTCCAAGAGGCTGATGTTCAATCTATGACATATCGATAGGTAACCTGTGAGTCGATTTTTGATCGATTCTTCTCGTTCTCAATTCTGATAAATATGCAGGTCGTTCATACATGGGGAACTGCATACTCAATAGCGGCTGAGGCCATCGGCGGCTGGCAGGTAAAGATAGGCTTACATTTGGGCCTTTCGGTGTGATTTACTTTTATTTATAGATAGATTTCCTGTAATGTGTGGCTCCTTCTTGATTTTTTGTTGGATCCCCATTTTTCCCTGTAGAGTGCATGTCGTCATCTACCAGGTTTATAGGGGCAGGCTAAACAAAAAAAAGCAGGCAATTAGTGACTCCCTCTTTTGTGCACCAATAGTTCAACTTAAATTTCTGGACAAAGCACTTTGTAGGTCCCTGCATGTGTGAGATTTGTACATGTATATTTCCTCGCACTATGGATGGCCATGCAGTAATAAACACATGATGAGAATTTATTGCTGCTCCTTGCTATGCTTCTTGCCAACAATTTGTAAGGTAAAGTACATCTACTTGATTTTAAAATCCTTTTATGAGTCTACGATAACGATGGTTACATTCTTTCATGATTCTATGACAGGTATACTGCTTTCTTAGATGTAGCCTTTGCTACTTGGTCAAATAAAGAAAGGCATCCCTTCCTCTAATGGTAATTAAACATACTGCTTGCTCAGGAATTAGTGAGCCTATAGGTGCCACACAGAGATACGTGACCCCATGTATTATATATTCTAATATAATTAGCTACCATTGCCAATTTTGTCAGCAACTATGTGATCAGAGGTAAATTAACGGGTCTCCTCACTAATATATTCGAGTATGCTGATGCAATTATGCATCTACAGGTGCCTCTCCAAAACATAGTTATTGACACCAAATATATGATATATCCATCAAGAAGGGCTGGTCTGTTGGCCTTACCTTACTGTCGGACATTCTTTGAGATTTCTAATTTTTGGGTTAACCATACAATCTGGCTCGTGGCAGGTCAATGTATCTGGATTTTGTGTGCTCATGGTTGGAGAACTAAATAAGCTGCAGTTACAAGTTATGAAGTTCAGGCCGACAATGGGTCCAGCAAAGGTGTGCATGGGGATTGAAATGATGCCATGTCAGGTGCTCCTCTTGGTTCCCAAAGTTGCATTTCTTTATCACCTTTGCGATGCAGAACTGCCAACTAGCCTAGTCCCTTATTATTTAGGACAACTTTTGAATGCTTGGATACCTTGTAATAATGTACTAGCAGCTATTTGTCTACACTCTACTATATAAATTACAGGTCCTGCCATATTCTTAGGATGTCCAAACATGTGCAGTTTTTTTTCTTCTTCATATAAGCTTAACCCTTCTTCTGTATCTTATGTGGCAAGGCCAACCTGTTATTGTAATAGGAAAAACTAAGCACCTCCATCAGCTGCCACATCACTTGTACATTCTAATAAGCATACAAAAGTCATCAACATTTTTTGAATTGCTTGACATGAGACTTCTGGCTACCTATGCAATGTTTCCTATGCCGATTATGCTTATTGTTTCCATTTATTTACTACCAAGGCCCCGTTCGCTGGTCTGAAACTTGGCTGAAACTGGCTGAAAAACACTGTTCCGGCTGAATTGTTGTGAGAGAAAAGCACTATTTCGGCTGAAAAAAGAAGCCGAATAAGCCATTTTTAAGACAAACGAACGGGGCCCAAATTAAAAGCTTGCAGTTTGAGGCATGATAGTGCCATTGTTTTGTCCCCTATCTTCTGAGCTTGATGATTGCTGCCCATGAACCTAATGTTCGTTTCAGTTTTTTTTTGCTTGTAATTTTTTTAATAACTTTGTACTTCGGAAAGCAATCAGAATGTTTCAGCTTTTCTCTTTTTTGCTATTGATGTTAGAGTAGTATCCTCTCCACTATGCTCATCATGCTGCATTGCAGTGGAATTTTGGAGCATTAATTGATATTTCTCGGGGTGATGCGTTTCAATCTTTTTCGTTGCTACTTTTTTCTTCAATGAATCCTGTGCATTTTATGTAGGAAATTTGGGATTGGTTGGCACTTGAGACCATCCAGCAAGCATGTGGTATGTGATTTTGACCCGTCATTTGTATATATATGGATTATCTTCTCAATCAAATATTAATCTCTTCTTCCATTTCTAAAATAAGTTGGTGTTAACAATTTAACATGGTGTGCATATGATACCTGTTGTGCTTTACCATCTTGTGAGTTTGACCAAGATATAAACCACTATTTGGCTCCATTTCCTGAGACTAGCTTTTCTGAATTGCCTCATTGTCTGTTGTTTATCTATACGAAACATAGTGTTTTAATTGAGTCTATCCAAACCTATTGTAGATCCTGCTGCAAGTGCTGATCTAGCAGTTATTCTCATGCAAGAAGGACTTGCCCACCTATTCCTCATTGGCAGAAGGTGTGTGGAACTGTTGCGCCATCACAAAATAACAAATATTTGATTTTTAATATTTATTTAATTGTTTTATTTTATGTGTCTAAGATGTCAATGTTGTTATCTAGTACATAAGAGTTCATTTCTTAGAATTAGCACTTCTGGACTCTGGTTCACTCATGCTAAGAGTGTCTGTGCACCACCTGTATAAATCCTTTGCTTTCTACACCTGGGTGATGCGTTTCAATCTTTGAGCATGTTTTGCAAGTAAGCTATTCACACGAAGTTATGCAAATGTGAACATGCATACATGCAACAATTGACCGATGCATTACATCTACTTGGTTGAAGGCATTGCTGAAACACATTGATTTTGAAGTAGTCCAGTGTGTTGTAATTGCAAGCCCAGGTTTTACGAAGGTAATCCTCACTTTCTTAAAGGGGAAACAATGTACTATACAGTAGCTCCTTTATAAGGGGCATAAGTCTCATCTGTGTGCTGCTAGGCGTGTGTTCACTCTTCATTAAGTCTGGTGTCAAAATCCATCTGTCATTATGTGCTAGTTACCACCGTTACTTGCATAAAGTTGAATACTCGTTAATCACTTGTAGCTTGCACGAACTGGATCTCTAATTGATTTGATTTCATTGCTTCAGGAAACTAGCCGCTACTGTAAATACTAAAGATCACACTGGTTTTGTCGGACACTGTCCTGTCACCAGGTTTGCAAGCTAACACCTCACTACTAGTTACTACTTACCATCCTAGATCAAATTGCCATATATATCAGGTTAATGAAGTAGTATGTCTTGCAATTTTGTCAGGAAATTCGCTGCAACGTTGGCAAACCAACCTACTATTTCCCATCTGGTAAAAGTCATTACAGATATTCAGATTTTTGCTAGTTTGATAGTGTCTGTTGTTTGTTTTTGTAAAGTTTTCCATTATGGCATTATACACCTTAGAACTGATGTATGAGCCAGATTACGAATGCAATGCACTATATCCTTGTTGTCAGTTAGATAATTTTCTGATATATATGTTGCAACTTATGGTAAATATGGCCAATCAAATATGTGAAACGTGAAGTGTGAAAGGGCACCCATGGATAAACTTGTATACTGAAATTTCTAGTCCTTGCTACCTATCCACATGAAAGTGCAAGAACCATTGGTTAGTAATATTTGGAGCTTCTGCAGAAGCAAGAATTATTTATTTTTTTTGCTGGAAAATCCACTGTAGGGGCGGTTCTTGATTGAACCGCCCTTACAAATACACACAGCAGGGGCGGTTGGTGATACAGTCGCCCTTACAGAAGTCCACTACAGGGGCGGCTGATATTACCAGCCGCCCCTACAGAGGGCACTGTAGGGGCGGCTGAAAACACCAGCCGCCCCTACAGCGGGCACTGCAGGGGCGGTCAGAAAACCGCCCCTACAGAGGCACCCTCTGTAGGAACACCCTGGGAGGGGCGGCTGGCGCAGCCTCCCCTACAGAGCCTCTAGAGCCGCCCCTACAGTTAATTTCTGTAGTAGTGACTTCCATTCAACAGGGTGTCCATACAAATCGCTGAACACAAAATTAGCTACATGATCTAGTATCTGGTCCATCCAGGACAAAGGACCAACATTACAATTCAGACCTAGGGCTACCAAAGAGTGTGCTACTGAATTACATTCCCATGGCTACTGAGGCAATCACACCGACATGTACTCCTAGCTCTGCAGAACAGAACCGAACATTACTGCAAACAATGTACGGATCTAGATGACCCTCTACAGTTGCAAGGATCATAACATAGGTTAGGGTCATATGAACAGAAACATTATTACAGACTGAGCCACAAAACTGTAACATCCAAAAATTCAAACAAATAAATCATGTGAATTAAAATTGTTTTGAAACCATTTTAAAAACTAATTCTCAAATTAAGCTCTAAGTTATTTCTTGTCCAAATATTTTCTAGTCCAGCTCAACTCATTTTAATTCAATATGATCAAACTCTATCTCCTATCTCCTTGTCTTCTTCCTAAGCTTCCTGCACGTGCTCATAGTTAGTCACAGTCGCTTCGCCGCAGCGCCATTACTCTGCTAAGTTGTGCCACATGAGCTTAAGGAGGTGTTTGGATCACCCGGACTAAACTTTAGTCCATGTTACATCACATGTTTGGAGGTTAATTAGGAGTTTTAAATATAGACTAATTATAAAATTAATTGCATAAATAGAGGCTAATTCGCGAGACGGATCCATTAAGCCTAATTTATCCATGATTTGCTCATGTGATGCTAAGTAAATATTTCCTAACTATAGATTTATTAGGATTAATAAATTTATCTCGCAAATTAGCCACCATTTATGTAATTAGTTTTATAACTGGGTCATATATAGTTCTCCTAATTGGCCTCCGAAGACAGAAGTTTAGGCCTTACCACCCAAATGTTTTATTTTTTGTCATTTTTTGAAAGTTTTTCATAAATATGCCCCTGGAGGTATATTTTCAAAATCTGGATCCTAAGCTCGGCGCCATCGTTCATGGCGCTGAGATTACACGTCTTGGCACCAAAGGGTTTGGCGCCTAGGTCGGGGGGCCACGTTGGCATCAAAGTAGAGCCGGGGGTGACATGGCCGCCAGCTCGGCGCTGTGGATCTTGGCGCCAAGCTTGATGCCGTAGACCTTGGCGTCAAGCTCGGCGCCAAAGATCCTGGCGCCGAGCCGGCCTTACAGGTGGGTCCATTTCCTTTCTCTCTTTCTTCCTTCCTTTTCCTCTCTACCTTTCTCTCCCACTCTCTCTCGCGCCCGACACCTCCCGCCGCCGGCGCCGCTCGTCCTCGCCGTCCCCGGCCCCGATCACCGTCGCCGCTCCTGGCCGGCCGTACGCCCCGCCCCACCGACCGGTTCGGCGCCCCATCTCGCGCAGGCCGGCATGGCCGCGCCCCCGCTCCCCCATCCCCAAGCGCCACGCGCCGGCCGGCCGCCCTGACTGCCTCGCCCTGCCCGCCTCACCACGGCCGCTGCACCCCACCCACCTCGGTGTCCCCGCCGTGGCCACCGCGCCCCGCCCACGCCGGCCGGCCTCCCTATTGCGGCGGCCTAGCTGCCTCGCCCCGGTAGGCCGGTAACGGGGTGCCATTTGTCGGCCTCCTGTGGCCGCCCGCCCCCGCCCGCTTGGCCACTTCGGTTGCCGGCCGGGTGCACGCGTGGGCGCACGACAGCTTCCCCGCTAGCCGTCTCTGCCTCTTGTCGACCGGCTGCGCCTCCCCTGCACTCGAGGTACATTAATTTTTAAATTTAGTTATTTAATAGTGGTTATTAGTTGGTTAGTGTGGTAGTGATTTAGATAGGTAGAATTATATTTAGATTGATAGGTTGATTGATGGATACTTTACATAGTTAGATATATAGTTAGTTATATGGTTAGTAAGATAGTTAGTTAAATAGTTATATACTTAGTTACATAGTTAGTTAGATAGTTACTTGACATAGTTAGTTAGTAGTACTTAGTAGTTAGTAGTGAATTGATAGTATCTATTTATTAGTTAGTTATTACATACTAGAGACCTTGTACTTAGTATGCTTCATTTATATTGGACTAAAGGAATTGTGTGTCCTTGCGTATGAAATAGATGGACAACCTAGTGAGCATATATCATGGAGGCACTGTGGAAAGAGATCGCTATGGATATGTTGAGTTTGTTGACATGCAAAGCGTGCCTGTATTATTCAATGAGAAGCCTTCATTTAGTGATTTGGTTGCAAGGGCTCGGGAGGAGCTACATTGCCATGATGATGATGGCATCGCAGTTGAGGGTGTACTTCACCTAGGTTTCCCTCCCAACATCCTTAGGAAGATGATCCCAATTGGGTGTGCAAACCAGTGAGAGAACTATGTGAGATCGGCTATAAAGTGCCAGTTCCAAAGTTTGGACGTGGTTGTGCATCGGGTGTTAGTTGATCCCATCCCTCATGGGGTTTCCCCGCCAATGGGTCAACAGGCACACTTCGACCCTCCCGTCCCGGAACCTGATATGGATGTGGAGGTTGCACCTATGGTTCCCGATGCTCAATCTGCCCCCAATGAGCTAGTTGGAGATGCTTGTCAGACTCATGATGTTGTGGCAGATCCTCCTCATGAGATCCCTTTGACACAGAATCATCCGACTAAGTGTCTTATCCGCATGGTTATTGGGAGGTTACCCCCTTCCTTACATCCATTTTTTCATTCTTTCCTCATTTTTCTACTTATGTTGCAGGAGACATTCCTGACAATGTGGATGTGCCCCCTGTTGCTGTGCAAGTGCACTTTGGAGATAGATTCCGTGGCTCTAATAGTGTTGAAATTATGAATGATTCGGAGCCATATGAGATGGCAAGGACTCTTGATTCTGATGATGATCGCCCTGTTGGAGAGCTGATAGAGAGTGATGTTGAGATGCGGAGGCGTATCTTTCCCGATCGTCGTGATCCAAGAGTTCACGAGTTCAACGATCTTGCTCATTCCGATCAGGCATGTGCAGAAGGATGTTATGATGAGCTCCTAGAAGCTCCTAAGGCCGGCCCTAACATGGTAATTGAGAAGGGTAGGGTATTCAAGGACCTCCCTGCATTGAAGAGGTGATTGCAAGCATTTGCAGTGATATGAAAGAGACCTTACAAGGTCTTGTATTCATATGCGAAGCGCCGTTACACAGTTGTGTGTGACAAGAAACGCTGCCCATGGAGCGCCGTTACACAGTTGAAATGGAAGATCACAAAAGTTGTCAGGCCATACAATTGTGCTGACCATGTGCTGACACTGAAGCATCAGCAGTTGACATCTACCCTCATTGCCAAACAGTTGATGGGAATATTACAAGGAGAACCCAACACGAAGGTTAGGACAATTATCAGGACCGTTGAGGCGTTGTATGGAGGTTATGTGATAACTTATGGTAAAGCTTGGAGGGCTAAGTAGCGAGCGTGGAAGATGATACATGGGGACTGGGAGGATGGGTATGAGTAGCTACCAGTACTTTTCAATGCAATCAAAGTGATGAATCCAAGCATGCATTATGAGTACATCCCAAAACCAAATGCATGGAAGGATGGGAGGCAGATATTCTTCCGTGCTTTCTGGTGCTTCCCTCAGTGTGTCAAGGCCTTTAGGCACTGTCATCCTGTCTTGTCCATTGATGGTACGTTCTTGAGTAGCAAATACCAAGGCACACTTTTTATAGCCATATCCTGTGATGCGAACAACAAGTTGGTTCCTTTGGCATTTGCTTTGGTTGAGAAGGAGAACAATGACAGTTGGGGATGGTTCTTGAGGCTAGTCCGGATACATGTGGTTGGGCCTGGCAGGGAGGTTGGCGTCATATCTGATAGGCACCAGGGCATACTTAATGCCGTGTGAGAGCAGATAGAGGGGTATGCACCTTTGCACCATCGTTGGTGTACTCAGCACCTTGCCGAGAATCTACTCTGAAAGGATGGTGTGAAGGATAACTTTGATCTGTTCCAGGAGGTTGCTCGACAGCTTGAGGATAAGTACTTTTAGAAAAAGTTGGAGCAGGTCAGAACCGCATCAAATGTAGAAGGTAGACAATGGCTCACAGGTTTGATGAGGGATTTGGAGAAATGGACAAGAGCTCACGATGCTGGTGGATGGAGGTACGAGTTTCAGTGCAGCAACATGGCAGAGTCATTCAATAAGTTGCTATTGGAGATACGTGGTATGCCCGTGAATGCAATCATTCAATTCACCTTCTACAAGCTTATTGCCTGGTTCAATGATAGACATGCCCATGCATTAAAGTTGTAGAGTGATGGAGAGATATGGGCTCCGAAACCAAAGGCACACCTAGGGAAGGCAAATGAAAGGGCTGGCACACATGAGGTTACATGTTTTGACCACACCACAGGGACTTATCAGGTCCAGCATAGGGGTGGTACAACGTCCGATGGCGAGGTCCGAGAGTCAAGGATGCATGTGACAATCCTCCAAGATTTCACATGCACTTGTGGTAAACCAAGGCAGTACCACTTTGTATGTTCTCATTTGGTGGCAGCAGCTAGGCATCACAACTATAATATCGAGAGTAGGATACCTCATGAGTTCAGCGTTGACACGCTTGTGCACACATGGAGCCCCCGCTTCGTGCCTTTCCGGGACCCTGGAGAGTGGTCTCCATATGATGGGCCAAAGTACATTGCAGATCTAGCTTACCATTGAACAAGCGTGGATCAAGGAAGAGGATGAGGCACAGGATGGTTATGGATCAGATACCCAGAAGAACGAGGCGTGGGAGAGGAACCCCATTTCTTACTGACCCCGAGCAGTACGAGTACGACAAGTGTGGTAGACTGGGCCACAATTCACGCACTTGCCATTGGCAGATTAGTGAGGTGCGACTATTGGTTGTTTTCATTATTTCATATTTGTCGTATTCATTCAATTAATTATGCATGTCTCAATTTATGCTTGTAATTGTGTCAATTACTTGTACATTTCTAAGTTTATATTTCATTGTACATTGAATTTCTATTTCATTGACTTTTTTTTGTAGGATGGCGCAATTCCACCTACTCGACCCAGTGTACGAGGAGACCCACCTAGGACGTCTCATAGCGGAGGGGCAGGTAATAATCTATACGTTTTGTTCAAATTTTTGTGAGCGTACATATGTTCGTCAAGTAATGGGAGACTATGTTTTATTCCATGCAGGACCTTCCGCTGCTTCGTCCAAGAACCCACAATGGGTTCTTGGACATGCAGTACGACAACATGTACACTCCTTTCCTGTAAAGAGCTAGCCTAGATGTAATCTCTTTTTAGGTTCGTCGTGGGTTGCCCAAGTTTAACTCAGCGGCCATAACTGTGTTGGTTGACAGGTATTATCTTCAATCATTGCCTCAATTCATGGTCATTTGTTCATGACTTGCCTTTTTAACATGTAATCTTGCTTTGTCTAAAATGTAGGCGGTGGCCGGAGACTCATAGCTTTCACTTGCCTTTCGGAGAGATGACAATCACGCTCCAGGACTGTCAGAAGATGCTAGGTCTGAGGATTCATGGCAACGCAGTGACTAGGCAGTGCAGGTTAGAAGGTTGGAGAGCACGAGTAGAGGCCTTCCTTGGGCGTGAGGTTGGCGAGTAAGGGGCTCACATTTCTGGAGTTCTAATCTCCTGAATCCGGCAAGAGTTCGCACAGTGCCCCGAGGAGGCAGATGAGGAGACAGTTGGGTACTACTGCAGGGCATGGATCCTACACCTGTGCAAGGAAGACAAAGACGATGACAACAACAATGGTGTAAGTTCACAGGAGGCAATCTGCAGTGATCCATATTGCACCTGCCCTAATCACAAGAACAAGGGGCCTCTGCCGTCACCCTCGCCACCACCACCAACAACAATGGGAGGCTACTGTGGAGAAGGTGCAATACAATTTGCTATGTGGCCACACTACTAGGATGACCCTATCCTATTCACATGGCACATCCATGTGTTTGTTGTTTGGTTTAATTACCTAAAGCATGTTAGGTTTAGTCGAAGGAACTATGTACCATTGTTTGGTACATGTTCTCACATGCCATTTCATGCGCTTGTTGTTCGCTTCAATTACCTAAGGCATGTTAGGTTTAGTTTAGGACCTTTGTACCCTAGTTTGGTACATGTTCTCACATGCCATTTCATGTGTTGTGTGTGTTGAATTATATAATGCCCTACTTCGTTAGGTTTTGTTTGCAGCACGTGATCACATTTCACTACGTCCACAATATTAAACTGAATATTATGACCACAAATAATGAAAACAACTACATAATGAAAAGTCCAATACTATGACATATTAAACAACACAATAATACTAGAAGTACGTGCCGACAAACTAAATAACGTAGTACATGACCTAAGCATGCTCATACTTAAAGTGCATTACATGACAACATAATGAAAAGTCCAACAGTAGACAACATTGTTCATGAATAAACCATAGAACTAGCAAGTAATGGAGACTACTGAGTGCTACGAGGCCACTTTCCCTTCCTCAGGGCATAGAGATTCTCCTCCATCGTTGCTTTCACTCGGCGTGCACGCTCAAGCTTCTTCTCCCTCTCCTCCCTATATGCAACAACACGCCTCCTTTCCTCCTCTTCCTTGTGCTCCTTTTCTGTAGCCTCCTCTTTGCGTCTCTTCTCCATTATCTCCTTGTCCTCTTCCTCTCACCGCAACAGTTTCTGCATCCATTCCTTGTCTTCAGGCTCGATCTCAGTGTCGATCCACTGCTCAAAATCACAGAGCGGTGGAGGGGTCTGCAACAAATATAATTGTTACAAAACAAAAAATGATGCAAGATGTCATATGACACAAAATAATTATTACACAACATTAATTCCTCACCATCTTGTTAATGCGGCGCAGACGAAGTGTAGGCTCAAACGCAAAATTGGAACGCATCCAATACCTCTGCCTATATGTGTCCTCTTCATCGGACTTGGCTACCTTGCAAGGATCGCCGCAAAAGCACATGGGCACTGGAACACCACTAGACAGAGGCAATGGGTTGAAGGCATTTCCAGTCATCCGACCATAACTATAATTTAGCCATTTTCGTTCTAAGAACCGAAAGCAATTAACATTAAACCCTACACCTAGGGTTTCCCATTTGATCCACAACAATGAACCCATAACATAACAACGTGCGCTGAAGTTACCTTGGTTTGCTAGCTTTTCCACGCCTTGGCATCCTACGGTTGTATAATATAATTATTAAAATTGCATGAAACCCTAAGTAATGACGATTCTTAAGTTGAAAAATCCGACTAATATATACCGAATTGATGTGAAAAGACTAGGAGGGAGCGAGGATACCTTGCTCTCAAAGATCTATGGATCAAATCAAAGTTTCCAAGGTCCAATATGCCGATTCGTGAGGTAGGGCAAAGTGGGGAGAGAAAAAACCCGAGAGGAGGAGAAAGAAGAGGAAGAAGGCTCGGGCAGGAAGGTTGGGCGCCGGGTTAAAACACCACCTTGGCGCCATAGATCTTGACGCCGAGAACGGCGCCAATAACCTCGTCGCCATGCTGCCTGCTAGGTCAGCGTCCACGCCACCAATGTGGCCGTGACCTAGGCGCCAAACCTTTTGGCGCCGAGACTTGTAAGCTCAGCGCCACCAATGATGGCGTCGAGTTAAGGGTCTAGATTTTGAAAGCATACCTCCAGGGGCATATTTGTGAAAAACTTTCAAAAAAAGGGCAAAAACAAAAAAGTGGGCCTTACCGCCATAGGATTCAATTGCGGCCTAAGCTATAGCTACCATTGCTTTGCACACACATTGCCGCAAATTGCGACAAGCGACCGCAACAGCTCGTAGGCACATGCGTGCCATCCATTAATGGCAAGTTGTAGAGCTGCATGCTTCTCACCCTGTGCTTGCCGACCACGATGCTACCCTCTGCCACAAGTCTTCTTCTCCACAGCACCGCCGCAACCAGGGGTGGAGCTAGAGAAGTATGGAGGGGGGTGCGGCCGTGCGGGCTTCCTTGGTAGCAATTACTTAGATATATACGATGTTCATACTATACTGTATCTTAATAGCGCTACGGACAAGATTTTAGCTCAATAATTGACACAAGCAACATTGATATATACCAACACTGAAATAGCAGTAATAGTGCTTAGCAGTTAACAAAATATAGTTAGAGAATGCCTCAATTATTAAAAAGAAAGCTTGTTGGCATATTGAAGTAAAGAAAAAAGAACGAACCATTCAATTTTAAGCAAAGAGTTAATAGAATGATTCGTTGAAAAAATAAAATCACATCTGAAATGTAGAGGGAAAATTGGTGGCTAGGATCTCTCAAATCTCTAGGGCTAGGCTGTCTTCCTAGAATTTTTGGATCAATATATATCCATCTTCCGTTTCTAACCATGCAATACCTTTGCACTAAGACTGTATGATGCTTTCCTCGGAAAACCTTTGCATACTTTTCCTAACATTCACAAAAATATCTATATTTTAGTTGATTTAGTTGCTTTCATATCAATTACCAAATATGAGAGAAAGAATAAAAAAGCATGACCCTAGAATCTGGACAAACTACCAACAAGAAGCTAGGAACTACAAAATTGTCGATTGCTGGAAGTTGAAAACAATAAAGAATCAAGTTGCTTACTTTGCCTTGCGGTCAAGATTGAATAGAAAACAGAGCAGGCGGTGGGCGCACTGCATTCCTGGACTCCTGGTGCCCGTGCTCGGAGCCCCGGAGTGCTGGCCTGGCGAATAGCAGCCCCGTATATCAGCAGGTGCAAAGTGTGCACCTGTTCTGGACCTCCAAATTTCTAAGGCCACCAAATTTAGTACACATATAGTCCATCAGCCCATCAGCCCATAAAACTTGGCAGGCCATCGGACTCCTTCTTCCCCATAGTCCATAGCCCATACGTAGTTACGTACGCATATAGGCCTGGAAGTCGGCACTCGGCAGCGATGTTTGCCGCAATCCTTTCATCGTTGCGCTGCTGCAGCTGGAGCTACTAGACCTAAACGCGGCTATTCAGCACGGCATCGCGGGCTCGCGGCGATCACGATTCACGGATCACGCAAAGATCGGCATCGCCAAGAAGCAGTTGTCATCCGCTGGCGCCGAGAACCAACACCAATACGTCGCCGTCGGCAGCTCGGTAGTCGGTACGCACACAAATTTCATCCCCAATTGTGTACAAGAGATTTCAGATTTGCATTATAATTAGGGAATTTCACAGGAGATTTCAGATTTGCATCATGTCTTCAAGAAATAGGAGGTTTGAATCTGGTCATGAAAAACGTAAGAAGAAACAGAGATTAGAAGCAGCAGCTCAAACTCAAAGGGGTGCTCTTGATAGATATGTTTTGAAAGATTCTCAGTTTACTTCTCAAAATCAAACCCCTGATGCTAATGTTGGCGAGGGTCATGCCGATGATGGTAGAAACACAGTAGAAGTTGGGGCAGAAATTAACAGTGAAGGTATTGGACATGTTGATGAAGCACATGCTAGAACTGAAAGTAACAATGACAACAATAGTTCTTTCCAGCCTGACATATATGATCCAAGATATTGGGATTCACTTGATTCTAAAATGATTGATATATTGCTGCAGAAGGGTCCTATAAGAGATTTATCAATTCTTAAAGGTCCCAAAGATAGATTTTCTAGAAGATTTTCTGCAACATTTTATACTAGAGTTCTCACAAATGGTGAAACTTGTGATAGAGAATGGCTTGTATATTGCAAACCTCTAGATAGAGTATTTTGCTTTTGTTGCAAATTATTGAGAAAGGGGCATGCAAAAGGACAGTTGGCAAATGATGGGTTCAGTGATTGGAATCATTTTGGCACTAGACTTAAAGAGCATGAAACTAGTGCAGAGCATGTCTCGAATATGGCTTCTTGGTATGAGTTGCGCCTCAGGTTGCAGAATGATCAAACAATTGACAGCGTTGCTCAAAGAGAAATCCAAAAGGAAAGGGAGCATTGGAGAAAAGTTTTGTACAGAATTATCTTGATTGTAAAATTTCTTGCATCACACAATCTAGCATTCCGTGGCAGTAATAGCAAGTTATACCAAGATAGCAATGGAAATTTCTTAGGAATGGTTCAATTGCTTGCTGAATTTGACCCTGTTATCCAAGAGCATGTTTGGCGCATCACCAATGATGAAATTCATAAGCACTATCTTGGTCATGGCATCCAGAATGAGTTAATAAGTTTGCTCGCTGATGCAATTAGGAGTGAAATCATTAGAAAGGTAAAACAAGCAAAGTACTTCTCGGTTATACTTGATTGCACTCCTGATGCAAGCCATCAGGAACAAATGTCTTTGATCATAAGGTATGTTGATATGTCCTCAGATTCTGTTTATGTTGAAGAATCCTTTTAGGATTTTTGGAGGTAAATGATACTAGTGGACAAGGATTGTTTGATGTCTTACAGAATGAATTGAAGAATCTTGACCTTGATATAGACAATGTGAGAGGGCAGGGATATGACAATGGGTCAAATATGAAAGGGAAACATCAAGGGGTACAAAAGAAACTTTTGGATATAAATCCCAGGGCTTTTTATTCAGCTTGTGGCTGTCACAGTCTGAATCTAACATTATGTGATATGGCCAAGTCTTGTGGTAAAGCAAAAGATTTTTTTGAAGTCATACAATGCATCTATATGACATTTGGTAAATCCACTAAGAAATGGCAGATTCTTTTGGATAACATTACAGGATTGACACTCAAGCCATTGTCAACTACTCGTTGGGAGAGTCGTGTTGATAGTGTTAAGGCTATAAGGTTCCAGATGCAAGAAATACGGGAGGCCTTGCTGCAAGTGGCTGAAAGTGATGATGATCCATTGTCAAGTAGTGAAGCTAAATCCTTAGCAGACAATGGGCTTGGTAGCTTTGAATTTTTAGTGGCAATACTCATCTGGTATGAACTATTATCCGCTGTTAATTTGGTCAGCAAGCAGCTACAAGCAAAGGATATGATTATTGATACTGCCATTGAGAATGTACGAGAGCTAATGTCCTTTTTCAAAGAGTACAGAGAAACGGGCTTTTCAAAAGCTTTGCAAGTTGCAACAGAAATTGCACTAGAGATGGAAATTGATCCGATTTTTCGTACCAAACGTAAGATCAAAAGGAAAAGAAAATTTGGTGAGAGCCCTCATGATGCATCTTCTCCTTCGCAATCTGCAGAAGATTCATTTCGGCGTGATTATTTTATACCTGTTGTTGATCAAGCCATAGTTTCACTTTCTAGGAGATTTGAACAATATGAGGAATTCCAAAATAATTTTGGTTTCCTATTTACTTCAGATAAGTTGCGTTCCTTGGATGATAGAAAATTGCTTTCTTCTTGTGTCAATCTAGAAGCTAAACTTAAAAGTGGAGAACATTCAGATATTGATGGAAGAGAATTATACGTGGAGTTAAAGTTCATTCAAGATCATATTGACAGATCTATGGGCCCTCTTGATATTCTTAATTATTTGAAACAACATGGTTCTTTCCGGAACGCCATTATTGCATACAGAGTTTTGTTAACCATTCCAGTTACCGTTGCATCTGCGGAAAGAAGCTTCTCTAAACTCAAGTTATTGAAGTCCTGCTTGCGATGTGCAATGACACAAGAAAGACTCAATGGGTTGGCAACAATAGCACTTGAAAATGATATCTTGGAGATGATCAAGTATGAAGATATAATTAAAGACTTCATTTCGAAGAATACTAGGAGAATGATGCTTTTCAGTAGAAACTAGAATATAAGGTCAGTTTGTTGCTTAAGTACTTTTGTATTGTTTTAGCATTAAGATTTGATATGTTCTAAGTATTGTAAGAACAACGTATATTTAAAACTTTATAATAAAGTAAAATTATGCTTTTGTTATATTATTTTCTTATAGATTTTAGGGCCACATCACGAGTTTCGTTTAGGGTGTTCCAAATCATAGGTACGGCCCTGCGAGTAGCCGCCTGGCCAGCTGCGCAGCAGTGCCGCTGCCGTCGTCCAGCCGATCATCTGCCACCGGACTTCGCGCCACTAAGCGTCAAGGGGAGAGAATAGACGCGGGACTGCGGCAGGGGAGGCGACGCGTGACGGCGTGAGTCGAAGCGCCGCCCGATGGTTCCGTGCGGAGGTGTGGTGGCTGATGTTTGGCTGCTGTTGGGCCATTGTTGGGCAGCTGTGGGCTCCATCTCTCTGGCTGAGCTGGGCTGTGGGTGCAGATGATTGTGCGAGAGGGGTGCGAATACGGTAGGAACCTGTATCCTACAGCATATTTTGCGTATTGGTCTGGGTGGCCGCAACCGGCGATGCCGGCCGCAACGCCGCTCTGCGGAGCACGCGCACCGTTCTCCATCCTGTACCGAAGACGGCGCGTATGCCTCTCCCACGCCTATAAAAGGGGACGTCATGGATGTCCTCCACCGCACCACCAAGTTGCCGAGCTCACTGAGTTGCTGAACCACCATCAACACAGCTTCTTCCCTACGCCCATCCTTCTGTTCCCTCTGTTTTCCAGTAAGCGAGTCGTCCGGCCAATCTCCTCTGCCGGGCTACAATCGACTAAGGTGAGTAGTACTTAGTAGTGAGGACCTTCAGCATCTCCTCCTTCCTTCCCAAGCTGCACCTTGTCCTCAGGCTACCTATATCGAGCTTGCTCCGAGCTCCAGTAGCTGCCCATGGCGAACAAAGCCTGAGAAGCACACGAACGCCCTGCGCGCACACACACACTCTGAAGTCTCATCGAAATTTGTTTTATTTTGCGTTTGTTTGTTTGAGTGTTCTAGCGAACGGAGTGACCGAGGATGAGCACGAGGATCTTGGAGGCCAGGAGGAGTTTGGAACAGTACCGTGAGTTTGAGCCCTTACCCGACCCTAACCGCGAGCAGGAAATTGCCGAGGACGCCGACGAAGGCAAGTACAACCTATTCCCACTGTTTTTTTTTGTGAGCATGTAACGGCAGGTGCTCTGCCTTTGCATTAAGTAGAGGTGAAAACGAACAGTACAATAGGTTTACATACTTGTTATACTCCTAGTCAACAGAAACGGTAGAAACTTAAAAGAAGAAAGAAAAAACAGCACTGCAACTGCAGTCTCAAACTGTCGCTATGTTACCTACTAGCTATTTACATGTTCTGACTCATGCACCATGGCATATAGCATAATGTCTTGTTGAATCAAGCTTGCTACCTGGGTCGGTGTTTGTGTTTTGTTGTCGAAGACTCTCCCACTGTCTAAGATATCTGTCCTGTGTTTTTCCTTTATTTTCTTTTCAGAAACCTACTTCAACTTTTGGGTTGGCCAACTTAAATAAATATGAGATTGTGAATCTGGAGAATTATCCCTATCAATGTTTCATGATAATGTTCCAAATATGCTCCTATATTCCCCAATCATAATAAGAAAATAAATGGGCACAGTTCTTAGGACAATGGACAGTTATCAAGATATTTTTCTTAGGACAAGGAACAGTTCGAGGAACCAACAACGATTTCATGACAATTTATGGCAGATATCATATGTTTGCAGCCATTCAGGTTGGTCTTATCTGGACATGCTATCATTAAAAAAAATTGCGCAATAAATTCCAACTATCTAAGATCTTTCTTTTTGGATCTTCTGCACAGAAGTGATGATTCATAAAGTTGTCCAGTGTCCTTTCAGATCTACCTGTAGATTTTTAGTACGCAAAGCACGGCTCATACCCAATTACCACATCTTCATGTCATTTTCTGTCAGCACTTCCTCTATGGCTCCAGTGATACACTCTGATGAAGCATCTACAAGTGAGCAGGCCCGGCCCATCCGCCAGCGCCGGCCCAACGTCAGGCTGTCCGGCCCAGAGTGGAAGGCATATGCATAGTAGTATAAGTACCTGAGTATGCGAGAGATAGAGCAGACTGGAATGTAATATGTCATAGTTCATTTACCAAGCGCTTATCTGTTTAGTTTACATTTCAGTACAATTCAATATATCTATATTCCAGTCGTATATTCATGTTCTTCTTCTTCCCGAGCAAGGAACTTTCCACCTGCTCACAATTGGTATCGGATTTCGCCTCCTTCAATCCTACTCGACTTCCCTGTTCGCTCCGCTTTGATCCGGCAACGTAATCCCCGACGCTGGTTGATCTGCGTCCTCGCTTCGGTGTGGTTCGCGGATCCCGTAGGCCCGTGCCGAGGTCGTTGCGATCGGCGGCGCGAACATCCCCATCGAGCTGGAACCCCACGAGATCCACCACGAGCACTTCACCCGCCTCCGCCGTACCCTAGGAGCCATGGATTCACAACTCAAGGTCATCCTCAATGAGATCCAGAAGTCGAAGGATGACTTCAATCGCCGTTTCGACGCCCACGACGAGCGGTGTAAGGGCCGATTCGCCAATCTCGACCGCGCCTGCGCCTACCGCGCCGCCGTCATCGACAAGCGCTTCACCATCCTCGAATCCATCTGCTCCGACCTCACCTCCGACATCGGCAAGCGGGTCACCGATCTGGAAGCTCTTCACAGCGGCAAGCCCCCCACCGACAGCAACGACCGCATCACCGCCCTCGAGGTCGCCACCACGGATCTCGGTTCCTGGCGTCCAGAGATCGAGGCCCTCGTGGATGATCTGAAGATCGAGGTGAAGAAGCTCTCCCAGGCGCCTGACCGCATGGTGTTCGATGCCCAGCCGCATTGGTTCAGCGTCGGCGCTTCTTCCTCCACGACGCCCGCTCGTGCTCCGGCCGGCGCGCCCGTCGATTTGCCCCGTGGGTACTACGTTGTACCTCCTAACCGGGATGTTGGGTTTGGATCAATCATGACTTGGACCAATGTCCCGGTCACAGGTAAGCTTCCTGACCCTCCTCCAGCTCCTTCCTTACAGTTTCATCATGTGTCGTCTGCCGCTCCTTCCCTACAGTTTCAACCTGTATCGTCTGCCATGCCTTGCCAAACTCCTCCCCTTCCATATCGCCCACCACCACCACCAATCACCATACCTCCAAGACCACCAATTCACCAACCTATGCTCCAATCACCATCACCCAATTGTCACCAGCACAACCCTAATACCGGTCGTCTGCCTAAGCTTCCCTTCAACAAGTTCAATGGTGAGAACCCACGCCTTTGGCGTTCCAACTATGAGAATTATTTCAATATGAACTCTGTTGATCCTTCTATGTGGGTCAGTGTGTCAGCCCCCCTAATCCTAGGGTCCACTATGCATATGTATCAGTCCCTAGATCAGTAGCTGTTACGCACAACTCAACAAGATTGATATAAAAAACCCATACTTTTATTGCTAATGGGGGAAAACATGCTATATGGTTCGGGTTTACATAGCTTGGGCCACTGGCCTTATATCGTATATCAGAGTTCTAAGACAGCTGTCCTATATCGACGTGGCTCCATTTCCTACAGGCAACGTGTAGTGCGGACGTAACCCTAGACTTATTCCTATAGCGTGTTCGCAATCGTCATAGTCCTAGCGTAACTCTCTCCTATGACTCCATCCTCGAGTATACTCCGGGTATCCCATCCTTGCGTAGCTCCAGATGTTCCATCCAGGTATGTCCTCTTATGGCTTAACTCCTAAAAATTTAGATGGAGGGGGTTGAGTACATAAAGTACTCAGCAAGCCCTAAACTTTGGGTGGAGGTGAGTTATAGTGGTTGAAGTAGTTGAGGTGGATTGGTAAGGGTAAAAGTGGTATGGTATAGTAATTATGACTATAGTTTGGGCCCTAGCAGAGTATTACCATTCTCACAAGTTCCGTTGCTCATTATGGTTACCAATTTAGTAAAATACATCTTACCAGATAGTTATGGAAGTCTAATCATGGTATCACATCCTAACATTTGCTCATTCTAAGGACGTGGCTATTCGAATAGATTTAGTTAACTCTACAGAGGTGTACAAATTTCCCCACATGATAGACACTGTAACACCCCTGGTGTTACGAGCTTGCTTAGCACCGAGATTTAGGTCCGAGAGGGATTAGCCAAATAAGTTTTTTGAGTTTTAAAATTTATAACGCACGTGAAATGATAAGTGAATCCTATGTGACACACTTTTGTGGACTCAAATAAATATCAAGTTAACTTACTTGGTACGTAAAAGTGCTAATGAAAATCCTAACGAGAAAATGGGATAAGTCGTTTAATTGTTTGGCACGAAAAATAATTTATATAAATAAAAAATAAAATATAACTTGTGTGTAGTACTTAAGTAAAGAGGATGAGCAAGTGGTGTAGTTGAAGATGCAACTTTAATTTGTGAAAACAAATGTTGTTAACTAGTGTTCTTGAGAGCTCAAAAATCAAATTTGACGTTAAGATAAGCTCTTTTCATTAAGTCGGCAAACACTTGAACTATTGTTAAAATACCATTTTTGCCAAATTATATTGAGCAAAATAGTTAAATGGTGCTTAAATATTTTGCTCCTATGGGTTAGTATAAGGTATGGACTATTGCATGAAGTATTTGTTGGTTGAAGTTAACAAGGTTTAGACCTATTAAAATTTGCGACAAAAGAGTTAATGGCTACTTAGCCCCAACTGAAATCCTTAACTTTTCTAAGTATGGAAGGTAGTAGACAATGCCATTTTGGTATTTAAATTCTAACTAAAATGTTTAAACACTATATCCATGTTTTTGTACTGTTGGTTGCTTTTAAGTAAGCACTTGAGCATGATGTAGGTCAAAGTTGTGTTGAATGTCATGTTGCCCGCTCTAAATTTGCCCTAACCTACTTAGAACGCGCTGTGAACCATGATTTGGTGCTCTGTTCGCGAACTGACGTTCAGCGCGGCGAGCTCGTGTTGACATTCCTCTCACTCCCTCTCTGGTTGCTCCCTGGTCATGATGATTGCTTCGTTAGCTAGCTGATAGTGTTGACCTTAGGTTCATAGAATTGGTTGAGCTTCGTCGAATCAGTGAGCAGTTTTTGGCCTACTTTAAAAAGCGTGCATGGCATCATTCCTAGTTTCTTGACCTAAGGCCGTGGTCACCACGTGCGTGTGTTGCTGGTGATGAGCTCGGGCTATGGCCGTGTGGCTATCGCTAGTTAGTCCGCGTGCCGTTGTCGTGTGTCGCTTGGTGCCGCGCGACGCCTTCACCTCGCTGTGGCCGAGTCCCACGGGCCATCCCTCGTGGTCAGCCGGCTGTGCGCCAGGCCAGGCTTGACTGCCACCGCCCCATGCCGTGTGCATGTACTGCCAAGTCACGCACGGGACTGCACTCTGCCTTCCCAATCACCTTGCCTCGCCCTGTAGTGCGCGTTCACAGCTGCTCACCTCATCTACCTTGCTCCTGCTCGTACCGCCTCCTACCGCATCGTGACGCCGCGTTGCCATGTGCACATGGCTGCACAGGCACCCCCTAAAGGCTCCACCCAAGCATTTAACAACGCGACTCTTGCCCTCGCTTGTGCGATTGTGTCCTCGTGCTGCCATGCCTTGTCGGGTCTTGGCCGGGCCACCTCAGCCGGGGCCACTTCCTGCGACGTGGTGGTGGTAATGTGCCGCTCTCCTCTCCCCTTCTTAATCACCAACTCAAGCCCTCCCAACCCAATTCCTTGTACCAGCGAGTAATATGGGGAGTTACCTAGGCGCCCCACTCTCGTTGGGTCCACGACCAATTTTAGGATTTGCTCGTTGCTGGCCGTGGGCGCCGCCGAATTAGTAGGTGGGGAGGTAAGGCATGTAGGAGTGGTAGCAATTCAATTATGAGTAACCCTAAGCTCTCCTTGACTTTCTCCATCTAGTGCTCGCGTTACTTTGGCCAGGATGCACGACGACGGAGTGTGGATGCGTCGGTGCTGTGCTTGGAGCGCTGCCACACAGTGTGGGTGCACGTGGCCATACCACCACAGCACTCCCCTACTTCAACCGTCAGTAGGGCGTGCACCACGGTGAGCCACTGATGCTTATCCGCCACTTCTACTCTGCCGAGCGTATGCAGGTTTGTCGGAACAAGCGCACCACCACCGCGGATAGCCGGTCGCCGCTGCAGCTCACGACAGTGTGCCTCCGAGTCACTAACCGCCATCCATCCTTGCGTGTTCAGCTATAGATGGTGGTCAGCTCCTTACTCCCGTCGTAGCGAGCCTAGGTTGCCCGGCGTAGCTACGTTATGACGGCGGCCACCGCGCCAGCGCGCGCAGGGATTCCAGGGATCTCCCCATTGTAAAGATGAAAATGTCCGAGGGTTTGGTTGCAAGATTACAGACGGTAGGAATAGTGTGCATAGTAGTCATTTTATTATCTGAAAGCTTGGGGGCTTTTGTGCAAAGCCGCCGTCGCGCGTGGGCGCCCCGGCCTTGGGCCGTGCTGGGCCACCGCGACACGCGCACAGTCGCACCCACGCTGGGCTGCTGGGCCGATTAAGTCGCCACCAGCCCTTTTTCCTTTTTCTAATGCATTTTCTAATTTAGTTTCTAAGGCAAACTTGTAAATTCAATAGAAATTTGTGTAGTTGGCCAAAAATTATGAAACTAATTTTGTTAGGTTTCTAAAATCATGATCTATTTGCTAGTATATTTTGTTCAAATAGTTTTATAATATTCTTAGGAGTTATATAATAAATTTGAGATGCTTAATATTATTAAGATATAAATTTATAGGAATTTTTGTGATAAATTGGTGACAGTGTTGGCTCTGAAACTTTCACAGTAAATTCCTAATATTATTAGGTGCTCACTATAATTTTTATAGCTTCGTAATAATTAGTTTGCTAAGGTAGCTAAATGAACCCTAGTTCAAAAATATATATTTAATCAATAAAATGCCGAAACACCTTGGGATTTTAAAACTAGAACATTTTCTAGGAAACAATGCCTTATTCGACAACGTAGATACGTAGCCTAGCATGTTAGTTATTAGAGCTATCTCATTAGCTTGCGAGGCGTAATCGTATTTCTAAGAGTTTCGGTTGCCGTTGATTATTTACGTCTCTGCGTTGCATCCACGTATATCATAATAGGAACAACAATGGATCATGGAGATGATCGAAGTAGTGGAAAGGATTGTGCCTTGATGATTGTGTCACCATGATAGAATGCTAACTTTTGGTTATATCTTACCCAGACAAGCTCCGGTGCATAACCCCTATTATTCTGAACTTTATTTTATGCTTGTGCATTAAGTTTTAAGGAGTTGGATGAAAACCCACTTGCATATATATATATCCTTATCCTATGAGTCCTACTAGTATATCAGGATCATGTAGATTGCTATGCTATAGGATTCGGTAGAAGTCAAGTGATTACCTATCACTCGCGAGAGATAGGAAAGATATTATTGTTGTTATTATATTACTATCACATAGAATATATATGGATAATAATTAGAGATCGAACGGAATGGTACTTTGGATCTAGACATGGTTAGGCATTCGAGCGAGGCTCGGATTGCATGTGTTCCGCCTGTGTCAATTGAGGACCATTCGTTACTGTGGATGGTAGTCAGGTCACAGACTTATTATCATGAGCACATACTTGCTTATGGGAGCGGGAAGGAACGTTACGCTCTTGTCATGGGTTTTAGCTCTTTCTGGACCAACTGATTGGAGGCAGGGAAAGGTGAACGTCTAAGCACCATATTGAGACCGGGTCTCAAGTGTGGGGGCTTGGAGTCCAAGTTTGGACGGGGACCTAGACCCCTTGACAGGAGTAGAATGGGTTGGTCTTGTTTGTGCCTAGGGTATAAATGGGACGTGTATTTTGGGGGTACTCATCTGGGATACATTGATTCATGAATTGCCATTTCTGTGAGACGGTACGACTTGGCTATGGTCTAGCACCGTAGTAAGAACTGGAATATGAAAGATGGTAAAATGGTTCTGATTGCTCACCACCTGCTTGAAAGTAGCATAGGAGCTTACATAGAATGGATAATTAATGAACTAATAATGACTGCTAATAAAATTTAATATAAGGACGCACATTTAGTAATGCTTCGGCAGATGCAATAACCCACAAGCCAAATAAGCCTTGCATATCCTTAGAGTCTTTTATTTTCCTTTCACCTGACTCTTGTGTGTTAACCTCTTGGTGGGCTCAGAGAGGATTCCTTTCACGCTACGACTATAGTGTTTATTTATAACCCTCACTAAAGGTTTTTAGAAGAAAAGATATAAAATCTGCTAGCATCTCTCATATATAAATGTCCACTATGTTAATACTCCACCATGTCATTTAATTAATCTTTGTTTTCTCTATAACTCTAATAACATTGTTATATTCCACTGTTATAATAAATTGAGGTAATATTCTGTTACTGTAATAAAGTGATGTAAGAAATGACTTAAGAATGTTGTAAGCTTTATTCTCTCATTTATGATCCTGATGGAAAAATATGGATTTTCGAGTTCTCCCTTGGGGTGTGCTCGATAGAACAGCACGATTAAGTGCAGTCTCTTGGGTACTTAGTGTCTAATGAAAGACAAGTACTCTTGGGAGGGCATTAGATTAGGCGGTTCTGCCATAGACACAGTCCGACACCATCGTCATGGCTTAGACAGGCCTAACGAGATCCTGTACCTGCTCAGAAACTAACCTAGATTTTGAGATAATCTCTACTACGGCTTTCAAGGGGTTGGAAACACAAAACCGAGAAGATACCAAATCCCCCCAAACGTGATGATACCAAATCATCACCAAAGAAAACATGGCTCGAATACGGCCAAGAAAACAGTGGCTCGAACACGGTCTAAACCTAAAGCTTAACGTGGAAGATCACATAGCATCCACGCCAACCGGATACGGAAGAAATCCATCCCCCGTATCAGCTCCTGATTTTCCACTGCCTACACCGGCCTCCTAGTAGAAATTATACTTCTCGGTTTTGTCTGTAGGACAGAGCTGCCATGGCGATTTTGCCTGTAGGATGGAGCTGCTCGTGAGCTGGCATCAACGGTGGTCGGTTCCTGCACCGGTAGTAGCGACATCGTCACAGGAGGTCAGCGGAGAGGCGGTTCGCGGCGTGCTCCACGTGCTCGACCGTGGCAGCAGCGTCTACACGCGGTGCCCACGCGCTCTTATAGCGTCCACAAGGAGCCCCCACGGCGTCAATGCAAGGCCGGGCGGTATCGGGGGCTACGGCGACATGCGCACAGTGGGTCAGCGAGGACAGGGAGGTAGGGCGATAGCTGGGCATGGTGGTGTGGCATAGCGGGTCGCCAGCCTCGACGACATGGACACAGTGAGGTAGTTGACCTCATGGAGAAGAAGGATATGATAGGCGGGGTCCGCCTGTCGGTGAAAGAAGGGAAGGGGAAAAGGAGAAGGGTGGCTGCTGGGCTGCGTGCTCGGTTTGGGCCGGTGGGAAGAGAAGAAGAGGGGAAAAGGAGAGAAGGAGTGGGCTGCGCCGACGGCCCAAGCGGAAGGGAATAGAGGAGAAGGGGTGAGGGGAAGAGAAGGTGGGTTGGGCCCGGGGCTGGTGCTGGGCTAGGCCCATTCAGGAGAGGGATAGTACATAGGATATGTTTTTTCTATTTTCTAATTCCCATAAATGTAACTATGCATTCCTATATCTATTATAGCTAGATGGTGTAGATCGAGAAAAGATATGTGATGCATTATTCACGGTGTCTTTCCAATTATTGAGAAATTATGAATTCCTAGTTAGCAAAATATATTTGTATTTGAGAGGTAGCTCTAAATATCTACGAAAATGTAACTATGCCATATTTCCTATCATGTATTATTATATAGTTATAATTTATAGTGCTCCAAAAGAAAGGTTTTAAATGATTTGAAAATGGAGTCAGAAATTAGGGTGAGTTATATTGGTGCCCCAAATAAATTCCAGAAAAGCAAACAATCACGCCATCAATCAATCAAGCATTCCAAACAAGCATTCACGCAAACACTCAGGCAAACAAGGTGCAGGCAATGAATTTAAAATACACGACGGTCCCCTATTCCTACAAGTCATTCCTAATGCTACAACTAAATCCTACGCGACACACAAAATGCATATGGTGAGTTTTGATGCAGGGTTTTGGAAATATGTTTTCAAAACGGTTTTGTGAAAATAATTAATCAAGGTTTTAATTTGTTGTAAAATTTTAAAAAGTTCAAATTTTTAATGGATTTTAATATGATGCAAAAACACGGGTGTTACACGGTGTCTCTTCCATGTACCTAGAGGGCAATGCCGCGTGTTGGTACGAATCCATTGACAACACCCTAGCCATAGCCACTTGGACAACCCTCTGTCAAGCGCTCCATGATCGCTTTGATCGTGACCAGCACGAAGCTCTCATCCGTCAGCTGTTCCAAATTAAGCAAACCAGTACTGTCACTGAGTATGTTGAGCATTTCACCAAGCTAGTTGATCAGCTCAAAGCCTACTCCTCAACCACTGACCTACTCTTCTATACCATGCGTTTCATTGATGGCCTTCGCACCGAGCTCAAAGCTATTATTCTGGTTTCTCACCCCCAGAGTTTGGATGCTGCGATTTCCATGGCTTTGGTGCAGGAAGGGGTGGCCACTTCTCTGCCAGTTCGCGCACCTTACTAGGCTGATTGGGCTACACCAGGCAAATTCGCGCCGAGGACGGCGTTGCCTCTACCTCCTCCTCCTCCGCGCTATGAGAAGCAGCCAGCCGTGCCTACGGCGACGGAGACGCCGGGTGCGGCTTCTCTCGACGCCAAGCTGTCCACAGTCAAGGCATACCAGAGAGCCATGGGCCTCTGCTACAAGTGCGGGGATAAGTGGAGCAAAGACCACAAATGCAGCCCTCAGGTGCAGCTTCATTTAGTCCAAGTGCTCTGGAACTTATTGCCTGATGATGCCGATGATGCTACGCCATCTGAAACAACACCAGCAGAACAACATGTTTTCTTGGCCATATCTCTTAGTACAGTTACTGGAACACCGGCTCCTCACACAGTTTGGTTCTTAGGCTGTGTTCAAGGCCATTCACTGACTATATTATTGGGTTCTGGGTGTTATTCTATTCGGATCGTCTAGGTAGGGATCTAGTCGGGGTGCATGATAGATCAAAGACCTAGAACTAGTTCTAGTACTACCAGAGAAAAACAGAGAGGGGTAGTTTAGATCTTACGACCTGACACCGCGGAAGGAGTAGATCCAGAGGCCTCCATCGGGTTCGTTGATGCAGTCTGCGCACAGGCAGCGATGGTTGGGGAAGAGTCGGTGAAGTCCGGCAATGCGGTGGGTGTAGTGAGGCCGATGGTAATGACGGTGGCGTCTTCCCGTCGTTGGCTGAGCACCCTTGCTAGATCGGACTTAGGGTTTGTTGGTGGGGCGGATTGGCTCACGGTGAACCTCGTACCTTGAGCCGTCGGCCCCCACCACTTTATATAGTGCAGTGCGACGGGGGCCCACCAACCATGTAGGGTTGGGCGCCCCCGATCAAGGTGCGTGACCAAGGCCCAATAGGCCGTTGGGCTTATTGGCTGGGAGATCAATCCAACATTCTCCCCCTTGATCTCATACTATTACTTTTATCTTTAAACTTTAAACTTCAATCATTTTATCCTTACTCATTTCTTCACAGATGATGCATAGAGCATGTTTCATCGTCACTGTCAATCGCCGATAGATTTAACAGCTACAATGCACGTCTCTTATCTGAAATAGTTACTTTAACTTTTGGGCCCTTTATAGTCCAGGAATCATAGGCTTTCTCTTAAACCCATGTCGGCTACATGTTCTCTAAACACGTTGGGTGGTAAGCCTTTTGTAAGTGGATCCGCGAGCATCTTTTCGGTACTTATATGCTCAAGACTTATTATTTGATCCCGGACTCTATCATTCACAACATAATACTTTATGTCAATGTGTTTGCCAGCACCACTTGACCTATTGTTGTGAGCATACTGTACTGCTAGATTATTATCGCAGTATAACTTCAGTGGTCTATTGATCTCCCGCATAATCAGAATCTGAATATCCCACTATATGGAGTGAATCAGATCTTCTATACGTCATCATGAGGCCTTTCGTTCCTTGCAAATAACACAAGACTTTCTTTACCAATTTCTAGTGTTCTATTCCAGGATTGCTCTAGAATCTGCCAAGTAACCCAGTAACAAATGCCAAGTCAGGGTGCGTGCACACTTGAGCATATTGCAAGCTTCCGACAGCTGAAGCATATGGAACCACTTTCATTTGATCGATCTCATATTAGTTCCTAGGGCATTGAAAATCCCCATATCTGTCGCCCTTGACTATAGGAGCAGGTGAGGGACTACATTTGTGCATACTGAATTTCTTTAAGACTTTTTCTATGTATGCTTTTTGTGATAGTCCTAATACCCCTTTTCTTCTATCTCGGTGAATCTCGATCCCTAGAACGAACAAAGCTTCACCAAGATCTTTCATATCAAATTTTAAGGACAAAAACTTCTTTGTCTCCAGTAGTAGACTGACATCACTACTAGCAAGTAAGATATCATCCACATACAGGACAAGGAAGATAAACTTCCCATTCTTAAACTTTGTGTAGACACAATTGTCCTCAACATTATCTTTAAACCCAAAATTCTTTATTGTCTGATCAAACTTCAAGTACCACTGTCTTGAAGCTTGTTTTAATCCATAAATGGATTTCTTTAGGTGGCATCCCAATCATTCTTTTCCTTCCATGACAAAACCTTTCGGTTGTGCCATGTAAACATTTTCCTCTAAGTCTCCGTTGAGAAATGCCGTCTTTACATCCATCTGATGTAATTCTAAATCGTAATGTGTCACTAATGCCATTATGATTCTGAAGGAATCCTTACATGAGACTGGAGAAAAGGTCTCATTGTAATCAATCCCTTCTCTTTGTGTAAAGCCTTTTGCCACAAGTCGGGCTTTATATCTCTCTATATTCCCTTGAGAGTCAAGTTTTGTTTTGTAGACCCATTTACAGCCTACTGTTTTGGCTCCTTTAGGAATTATCTCCAAATCCCAAACTTTATTTACATTCATTGATTTCATTTCATCTTCCATGGCCTCAAGCCACTTTGATGAATGATCACTTTTCATGGCTTCTTCAAATGAGGTGGGATCATCCTCCATTTAAAATTTCTCAGTGTTGTACACTTCATAATCAGCAGGAATAGCTGATTTTCTAACTCTTTGAGACCTTCTAGGGGCCTCCTCATTTGGCACATTTTCTGTTTGAGGCTGTTGTTGCTCCCCCTCATGTGTGGCAATAGGTTCTATAGGATCCTGAGGAACAGGTTCCTCATCATCATTCATTGTTGCCACAGGCGGAATAACAACAAGTGCTGGCACCACAGTGTCTTGCACTGTCGGTGCAGCAACAGCAGGTAGTGAGAAAAATGGCTCATGAATTATCAGAGTGGGTGCATACACCCGCTTCTCTTCAAGGTCAATTTCTCGAGCTATCATGCTCCCCCTCATCATTTCATCCTCTAGGAAGACAGCGTGTCTCGTTTCCACAAACTTTGTATGTCTATCTGGATAGTAGAAACGAAAACCTTTTGACTTTTCTGGGTAGCCAATGAAATGACAACTCACTATTTTGGGATCTAACTTCCCAATGTTTGGGTTAAAAACTTTAGCCTCAGCAGGGCTCCCCCACATATGCAAATGGTTAAGTGAGGGTACTCTTCCTGTCCACAACTCATACGGTGTTTTGGGCACCGACTTACTTGGTACTCTATTGAGAATATGAATGGTGGTTTTTAACGCCTCCATCCACAGACTCATCGGTAAAGTGGAGTAACTTATCATACTACGCACCATATCCATCAGGGTACGATTGCGCCTTTCAACTACTCCATTCTGCTGAGGTTCGCCCGGTGTGGAATACTGGGCTACTATGTCATTCTCCTGTAAAAACCTTGCAAAAGGTCCAGGAACTTGGCCATATGGGGTATGCTGACCGTAGTACTCCCCACCATGGTCAGACCTGACTATCTTTATCTTCAAATTGTGTTGGTTTTCAACTTCCGCCTTAAATATCTTAAATTTGTCCAATGCTTCTGTTCTTTCTTTGATTGGATAAATATAGCTATAACGGGAGTAATCATCTGTGAATGTTATGAATGAATCAAAACCATCCACACTCTTTATAGGAAAGGGACCACAGATATATGTGTGAATAATCTATAGAATTCCTGCGCTTCGTTTGGCATCTTTCTTAATTTTCTTTACATACTTTCCTTTTATGCAATCTCTACATTGTTTTAAATCTGAGAGCTCTAATGGAGGAAGAATATCATTCTTAACTAGTCTTTCTATTCTCCCCCTCGAAATATGGCCTAAACGACAGTGCCATAATTTCAACAATGCATCATGAGCTCTCTTTCGTTTTCTATTTCCATTGTTCGATGAGGATACATTCTCATTCAAATCACATACGGAATTCACATTTTCATGAAGTGATAACAAATAAAGCTCGTCTTGTCAGAAGGCAAGACCAATACATCTATTATTAAACAATATCTGACATTTGCCATTTCCAAAATGGCAATCATAACCATCATGGTCCAACTTTGATACACTAATCAAGTTTCTTTGCAAAGAAGGTACATAAAGAATATCTCTAAGAAAAAGTATGAAGCCATCAGCAAGCTCTAGCGGAAGATCGCCAACGGCCTCAACATCTGCTTGTACTCCATTTGCGACTTTAATGAAACTTTCGCTTCTTTGCAAAGTTCTCATCGAACGGAATCCCTGTAATGAATTAGCAACATGAATAGTTGCACCTGAATCAATCCACCAAGTAGATTTTGAAAACTTGACATACAAGGATTCATTTACGAACGTAATAATGTTCTCACCCTTATTTTTCATAATTATCTTTAGGAAATCAGGACAATTCTTCTTATAATGTCCCATCTTCTTACAGTAGAGACACTGGTCTTTATCCACTGGGAATTGCTTGCTCTAAGACTGTTGCATGGGACCATTTCCAGATGACTTGGAGGAAGAGCTATTATTATAGTTCTTTTTCTTATCTTTTAGGTAGTTGACAGTACCACCCTATGAAACTTTTATTCTTTCCTCCTCCTGCACACACATGGCTATGAGCTTTTCTAAATCCCATTTCTCGGGCTGTATGTTGTAATTAACAACAAAGGTGTCAAATTCTTTTGGCAAAGAAGCAAAAATCAAATGAATAAGAAACTCATCCTTGAGTGCCAAATCCATTGGTTTGAGCTTAGATGCCAAATTGCTCATTCTCAGTATGTGCTCTCTAATGCCACAGCCACCACCAGAGTACCTTTCTGTGACCAGCTGCTTGATCAGCTGGGTTGCATATGTCTTTGAAGAGCCAGTGAACTGACTCTTTATTCTTTCTAGGTACTCTGTGACCATGTCACAGTCTGGAATTGAGCCTACTATTGCAGGCTTAATTGTATTCTTTATCATAGCCAAACATTTCTTATTGGCTGTGACTCACTTTCTATGTTCAAGGTGAAAAGACATCTTTACGGGAGCAAAGTCCCGCTCTCTGTTCTGCCATGCAGCATCAGTCTCATCTGTCTCCCTCACCGGTGCCATAGGTTCTTTGGGACATGGTGTGGTGACTACCCAGTCCACCTCAGCCAATATGAAGGCCAAGTCGATCTTTTTCTTCCATTCAATGTAGTTATCCCCTTTTAGAGTGGGGATCTCTTTGATACAACTCATCAAGTTGTATCCTCCTGAAAACACAATTCAAATAGTGTGAGAACACAAATAATAACAACAACAATTGCATGCCTTAGTTCAACGTTGGTCAAAATTAAAACATACAATTGTTCTCTACATTAATTCTATATCACTGTTGGGCAGAAAATAGAATTGATGTAAGAAAAAATATCATAATATTGCCATTAATCAACGTTGGTTAGAATAATAACAATATTATAATCAATTAAACATATCTATTTTTTCAAAAATTAAATTCTCCCATTGGTTCAAATTTAATAATGAAAATTACATCTTTACATACGCAGCGGAAAACGTAAATATTCTCAATATTATTTTTCCAGAAACTTCTAAACAAAATTGTCGTTGGATCAAAATTGTGCAGAGTTGGACATTGTAATTCATCAAATATGTATCAAAATTTCTAAAAAAATAAAACGAATTCAATTTCACTGTGTTCGGCCATTTCGGCCCATAGCAGCGCAAACGACCCACGGCCCACGGCTACAGGCGCCTTCCTACGCGCTCCCCCGCGCCCAGGCCACAACCTGGGCCTGGGCTGGGATTTCGGCCTCGCGCTCTATCCTGCCTGGGCCGCGACACTGGTCCATTCGATCTGAGCCGTCTGTTCAGATCCGACGGCCGAGCGGTGAGTTCGGATGATTAAAAACCCGTCGCGGCCGCCCCGATCAGAAACCCTAGTTTCATTCTCATTCGCTCTCTCTCTCTCTTCGCCTCACAGCTCTCTCTTCTCTCCTCAGTACCGTAGCACCGAGTGACGAGCTTCGACGGCGAGAGCGAGCAGCGAGCCCCCGGCGCCGTCGCCGGCCCCCTCGCCGACGTGCGCGCTCCCCAGCGGGTGAGCGCGCAACCATCGAGCGGCCTGGCCGCGGCGCCCCTGTGGCCTATTCCGAGGAGCAGTTCACCCTCGGCCGGCCCTTTCTTTTCCCCGTGCGCCGGCGTACACGACGACGAGGTAAGCCACCCCTTTCCCCTCTTCCCCTTTCGGTTTCTTTTGTTCTTGTGCTTGGATTTCATCCGATTTCTCGATTAGGGTTAGGGTTAGGGATTGGGATTTCACTGTTCATCTTCCCGTGATTTCTCCATGGGTTTGAGTTTTAGTTTTGACATGAACACGAGCCATGCTTCTTTAACCCAGTTAGGGTTAGGGTTCATCCGAACCTTATTCTTTTCTCAGATCCGTTCAACCGAGCCCTTTGTCGGCCGAAGCCCCCTTCTTCTTTTAGATCCGCATTGGATTTCACTTTTCCCCGAACCCGAACCCGATCTAGGGTTAGGGTTAGAGTTCTTTCATCCAAATCCAAATTTGAATCTATCTACTTCTTTCTCTTTCTAAATGGTTCACCTGTTCTAGATCAAAACCCTAGAAAACAATCTCTGGTACCATTGTTATTCTATTCGGATCGTCTAGGTAGGGATCTAGTCGGGGTGCATGATAGATCAAAGACCTAGAACTAGTTCTAGTACTACCAGAGAAAAATAGAGAGGGGTAGTTTAGATCTTACGACCTGACACCATGGAATGAATAGATCTAGAGGCCTCCATCGGGTTCGCTGATGCAGTCTGCGCACGGGCAGCGATGGTTGGGGAAGAGTCGGTGAAGTCCGACAACATGGTGGGTGCAGTGAGTCCGACGGTGATGACGGTGGCGTCTTCCCGTCGCTGGTTGCGCACTCTTGCTAGATCAGACTTAGGGTTTGTTGGTGGCGCGGATTGGCTCACGGTGAACCTCGTACCTTGAGCCATCGGCCCCCACCACTTTATATAGCGCAGTGCGACGGGGGCCCACCAACCATGTAGGGTTGGGCGCCCCCGATCAGGGCGTGTGACCAAGGCCCAATAGGCCATTGGGCTTATTGGCTGGGAGATCAATCCAACACTGGGAGCTCCTCTTCTTTCCTCAGTGAATCAGTGGCAGCTCGTCTACAGAATATCACTGTTCAGGCCAACCCTAGTACTGTCCGTATTGCTGGTGGCAGTACTTTGGCCAGTTCTGCAACATTGCTCGGTGTGCCATGGTCAATTGTTTAGTATTTCTTTACATCTGATCTTCATGTTCTACCATTGGCTGCATTTGACATGATCATCGGTATGGACTGGCTAGAATCTTTCAGCCCAGTGCACGTTCACTGAAAGCACAAGTGGCTCAGCATACCATATGAGGGTCATTCTGTTGTGTTGAAAGGAGAATTGGCTAACTCACCGGCAGAGCTGTTATTGCAAGTCTGTACCGTGGATCAACTGCCACCTGATTATGTCCCTGATAGCTTACCAGTCGAAGTGCAAACATTGTTGGAGCAATTCAGTGATCTCTTTCAGCAACCGGATTCACTTCCCCCATCTAGAGCATGTAACCATGCTATTCCTCTCTTGCCTGGGGCTCAACCGTTTTATATCCGTCCATACTGTTACCCGCCCGCTCTGAAGGATGAAATCGAGCACCAGGTCGAGGATATGCTAACTCAGGGTCTCATCCAGCCGAGTACAAGCCTTTTCTCCTCGCCTGTGCTGTTAGTGAAGAAGAAGGACAACTCTTATCGATTTTGTGTCGATTTCAGGAAGCTGAACTCCCTTACTGTCAAGTCCAAATATCCAGTTCCTGTCATTCATGGTTTCCTTTATCGGCCGAAATCTCCTGATATTTTCGATATATCATTTTTATCCGTAGGTGCCGATAAGAAAATATCTATCTTTTTCGTACAAATTTTGTTTAAATTTATTTAAATTAAAATCAAATTTTATTTGAATTTGGTCCAATAATTCCGATATATCCTGTTTATCCTCTTTATCTGTGGCCCCCGATAAATTTTAATTTCTGAAAATAAAAACCTTGCTGTCATTGACCAACTGCTGGATGAGTTGCATCAGGCCAGCTGGTTTTCCAAGCTGGATTTGCGGGCTGGGTTTCCCTAAATACTGCTGCAACATGGGGATGAGCACAAGACAGCCTTCCAAACTCATTCCAGCCATTATGAGTTTCGTGTTATGGCCTTTGGGTTGACTGGAGCTCTAGGATCATTCCAAGGCGCCATGAACTATACCCTGGCACCAGGCCTTCGCAAGTTCATGATTGTATTCTTTGATGACATCTTGGTGTACAACAATTCTTTGGAAGAACATCTCGATCATGTGAACCAAGTCCTGTCGTGGCTGCGTAGGGACCAGTGGAAGCTCAAACTGTCCAAATGTTCATTTGCCCAGTGTTCAATCACATATTTGGGCCATGTGCTGAGTTCGGAGGGTGTCTCAACCGACCCAACCAAAGTGCAAGCAATTCAAGCCAGTTCCAACTATCACTCAGCAACTTCGTGGATTTCTAGGCTTAGCCGGTATTGCAAGTTTGTGCATAATTTTGGAGTCATCGCTCATCCATTGACTCAGTTATTGAAGAAAGATGTTCCGTTTGTCTGGACTCCTTCCCAGCAGTCCGCCTTCTCTGCTCTACGGCTAGCACTAAGTTCAGCTCTAGTTTTGGCTCTGCCCGATTTCTCTCAAGCCTTCCATATTGACACTGATGCAGGCAGAGTGGGCATTGGTGCCGTGCTCCATCAAAATGGCCACCCTCTTGTGTTTATCAGTAAGGCACTCTGTCCTCGCAACCGTGGCCTTTCTGCATATGAAAAAGAATACCTGGCGATCCTCCTTGCAGTTGAGCACTAGCGCCATTACTTGCTTCAAGGGGAATTTTTCATACATACTGGCCATCAAAGTTCAACCCATTTGAATGAACAATGACTCAACACTATTTGGCAGCAAAAAGTATATACCAAGCTGCTCGGGTTGAACTATAATATCATCTACAAGAAGGGTGCAGATAACACAGTGGCAGATGCTCTTTCCCGCCGTGATCTTGAGGAGTCACTCATGACTATATCTTCTGCATCTCCGCAGTGGCTGTCTAAAGTGGTGAATTTTTATTCTGGGAATCCTCAGGCAGAGAAGCTGTTGACTTAGTTGGCCATCAACCCTGACTCTGCCGCATTTCTCACTGATTAATGGGATACTCCGCTACAAGCGACGCATCTAGCTGGTGACGAGATCATATGGGTATCTTAAGCCACAGGTCCAATGGTTCCCGATCGAAGAAGACCCCCCGACCGACCCCTTCAGGATTGCTCAGGGGCTCGAGAGCTATACCCATCGGGCACACTCACACGCACCCTCTGGCAAAGAGACCCAGCCAAGCCTGACTTGCCCACGACCTCCGCTTGGGGCTCGCGGGCTCGCCCAACCTCAGGCTCCCGATCTACGGCGCATCCGGGCCTGGCCCTTGGCTCATGCCCGGCTAACGACGCTAGCCAAGGCCTGAGCTCAAGAAGACAATCCTCAAGCTACCGATGCTCAGGGGCTCCCTAGCGCCACTCCCTAGGCGCGGCCCTACCAACTGCTCCCCCGATAGGGTCATGTCCGGGGCGTGACACAAGAAGACAAAGCTTTCCCTCAGCCTCCAGGGTCTCGGGGCTTCCAGTCCCACATGTCAGCCCCTAGAGCCGACCTCCTTCGCCACCAAGAAAACTCCAGAAGGTTCACCCGGGGAGGCCGGTCCAAGCCGACACAGCCTGACATACAGAATGTCAGAACAGAGCAGCCGGATGACGCCTAAGGCTTCTTCGGCTCCAAGACACCGCCACGGTCCACAGCGCACTACTGCAGGATCCTCTTAGACTCCGACGCACGTAGACCATAGACTAGGTCCCCCAAACCGCCATGTACCCGATCTATCTCGTTATATAGGGGATAAGGTCAGACCTAGGAGGGGAGAGGATCCCAGATCGATCACTAGGCACTCCATTCCATTTCATCCGCCTCCACTCCACACCAGGAGCAAGGCAACCTAGAGAGGGGCACGAGAGCTCCTCCACCACACCCCATCGTCTTCCTCCTCTTCGACGAGGGGAAAGGCTCCACCGGTGACGAGGCAACCTTAGGATTAGCACCGACCTAACCCCCTACCAAATCTCTCTCTACACTTTGTTGTAACCCCCTAATTTTGGGTGCTTTTGAGTATAAGGATCATCAGCTGCTGGACTCATACCTTCGAGCCCCGTCCTCAGACGAGCCGCCTCTGCCTACGCCACATCACGGATGTTCTCCGCCGTTGCCGCCGCCAACCGGTCCTCTTCGACCTCCCTCCGGGTGTCCTCAGCGGCCCCAAGGGCATCCTCCCACTCTCTCTACATCACCTCGATAGCCGTCGTGGGGAGTGTGATTGAGGCGCCACGTGAGAGCACCCCGGCAAAGGAGCGCACCGTTCTGATCTAGCCGCTGATGGAGAAGGAGGCAGCAGGTGGGCCCTGCGTCGGGGAGGCTCGCCACCACCGCTCAAAGAGTCGACCTCGACAAACGTCCTCCCAGGGAAGCCCCTGCACATGGCAATAACAGCTATGTCAGAAGTAGCAACAGAGATAGAGATAAGCAAGATCGACTCCTACCTATCCCACCGAGGAGACGGCGGGCAAGGCGGACTCCGCCCACTCCTGGCGGGACTCCTCTGACGCCTCTAGGACCCTCCGCCGGTCTCCACCACGTGGGCCATTGGAGCTAGGATCACCACCGGAGCAAAAACCGCTGTAAGAGCCGGAGCTGCCGCTGGAGGTGGGCCAAATGCTAGAGCGGGCGCCTCCAGCGTCCCTGTTAGGGGCACCGCCATCCACATCCACTCCACCTCAGAGGGCGGGTCCGAGGGCTCTGACACCATCTCGGCAAATAGATGTTCTGTCGGAGGGGGATGACCGATGCTGAAGGGGGAGGCCCAACGCCTGCCCCGGGGTAGTTAACGCCAACCGCCTCAAGCATCAGCACCCAAAGCAGCTCCTCCGAGATGGGATAAGGGAACTCCATCATCAGGTCGGTGATCCCCTGGTGCTACCATAGCGGATCTGCCCTCTCCCTCAGTGGGAGGGTCCAGTGCTGGATGAACGTGCACACCACCATCGGCCTGGTTAGCCCCTGCGCTCTCAAGACCTCAATGGCCCCCACGAGGGCGAGGACCTCCGTGGCCTCCTCCACCAGGGGGAACAGTCAACACGAAGCCGGGACGGCGCTGCCTAGCCTTCCCTTTGAGAAGGAGGGGAGCATTGGAACCATGTTGGGGATGTAGAACCACCTCCTCCTTCAGCTCATCTCGGCAACAAAACCTAGCAGACGGGCGAGCGCAAGGTACCAACCAGCAGCATGCGGCCACACCTAGATCTAGGCACACCCCATCACCGCAAAAGCACCACCAGGGAATGATGGCACCACCCGAAAAAACCACGTCCACAGCGCAAAATGAGGATGAATCCTCAGGAAGGCTTCGCACAGCGTGATGAAGGTCGCAATGTGGAGGATTCCCTCCGGTGTCAGGTCATGAAGGTGGAGGCCGTAGAAGAACAGGAGGCCGCAGACGAAGCGATGCAGTGGGAGGCTGAGTCCCAGCCGGTAGAAGTTGGCAAAGGAGATGATCTCCTGGTAACCGGGCACCAGCGCCAACTGCCCAGCGGTAAGAGGACGCTAGCCAACCGTGAAGACCTCCTTCGGCACCAGCCCATCCTCCTCCATCCTCCTGATCATCGCCTCGGTGACCTCCGACAGATCCTACTATGCCATGGGTGCGCAAGGGCAAGGCGACGACGAGCAAGTGCACTAGAATGCGACGAAGCAAGAGCTTTTCGGGAAGGGGAAAGGTTCCGCTAGAAATAGAAGGTAACTCTCCCTCACCGCCCTTCCGTCTCTGCTTTTGTACTCTACGAACAGCGGCTGCCGCGCTTCCACGATCCCACGCGCGATCGTGCAACGTGGCAGTGGTTGTCGGACCCGAGGTGGTGGCGAACCGCCACCTCCCTGTCGGCCCAACCTTGTTGGGCCGGGCCACACATGCCGCCCTCCCCATGCACACCTCCTCACGGGACTTGGGGGGATCCGGCTCCCCCCAGGGCCCATCAGCTACTATCAACTGCCTAGATCCGCCCGCACCAAGTGCAGCGGCTCCTCCTCCACTAGATCTGCTCCATGTGGCCCCAACATTCCATCTCCCAGACAAGATGGGATAGCGCGGGGGTGCACTCCATAACTTCTCCACCAGGCATGATGCCCCAGACGCCATCAACCACCTGCGCAAGGTGTCAGCGGATGGGACATGCCCAGAAGTCGTCCCTTCCACTGGCAAGGGGGGCCCACAGTGGCCTCAGGGGATGCGCCAGCTCCCTAGACGGAGCAGCCCGACCCCCCGATCGACGGGTGCTCAGGTGATGCATCCCCCAAAACCAACCAACTCCCCAGAGTTAGGTCGAGAGCCGCTGAGCAGTCGGCCCAATGAGGGCACCCATCCAAGGCTCAGCGCGCTCCCCGTTCCCCGATCTATGGCCGTAGAAGGTTGGCCCTAGAAGGCTGGCTCAAGAGGATCGAGGCCTGCTACCGCAGCCCTCAGAAGGGCGTGGTGCTTCGGATGATCAGATGGTCCCAAGCCAGAGCCCAGCGCTCTTGATCACCTGGCCCACGGCAGGCTCCGATAAAAAGGAGGGTGATGAGGACATCACTCCTTTGGATGTACCAGCTGATCCTCCAACCGTCATGCAAGGTCCAATGACCCGGGCTCGAATGCGTTAACTCAATTTACAGGTGAGCTCGTTCTTAAGCGATCCTTTTCATACTTTTGAGAATAGACTACTACCTAATGATATTATCTTGCTTAGGAACATTGAAGAGGGTCAAGAGGGACTAAGAGGACATGGAGGAGGTGATGATGACCAGCAACGACGTCCAACACAAGCCGGAGGCCCAGTCCAACATGAATTCGAGTCTGCCTCGGCCTCCAGGACCAGTCTGCCTTAAACTGGTCACCCAGGACGCATCCGGACTCCGTTTTTGATGATCCACATATGGATGGAAAGATAATTTGATAAGGAAGCCAATCCAAGTGGTTTTACGTCAAAAGCTGTTCGGAATCAACAGGAATCGTCAAAACAAGTCAGCGTCCAGAATCTATCAGGGTGCTGCGACACCGTCTTTTGGTCCGTTGGACCATGTATCGAGTTTGAGCCCATTAGGGGTGCGTCTAGGGGTCTTGCACGACCCTAGAGTCTTCATAAACAGCCGCCGCCCCTCCATTAGGGTTTGGGTTTTGCTTAGATTATTCTGTCAAGAACAGTTTCGCCGTTCATCGTTTTGTGAGACCCCAACTCATGAGATTAATCATACATCTGCAATTTGGTTGCGATCTTTCTTGTTCTTGCTTGTGTTCTTCGTTGCGTAGGCAGAGATTAGCCTTCTTGGCGAGGTCAACCTGGTCCGAGACTTGGTTGATAACCAGAGGAGCTGTGGTGCTAAGATTGCAGAGTTCGATCTTTCGATCTGAAGCTGGATCGGTGTGTCATTCTCCGCCACAACGATAGTTATCATCACCTGACGGAAGATCGGGATCCCCGTCTCCATTAAGTGGTAATCAGAGTTAAGGTATACCATCAGGTTCACTTGTTATTCCCTAGTTTGAGTGTTTCGTATTCGTCCCATAGTCCAGTGCCATACTCGTTTTTCCTATCCTAGAACCTTCCGCGCCATAGCCTTTGCATATTTCAGTTTCAGAGTCTGTCATGTTGAGTTTGTGTCCTGGTCGAGGTCTTGTTGCTGGTTAGGTCATGTTAGAGTCCAGTTCGTGTGTTTCCCCCCATCGTTTCCATCAAATCTTGGCTGTTGTGAACAATTTTGCACACATTGTTCCCATTTTGTCCTCTAATTCGGAGCTAATTCTTAAAACTGGTCTAGTTTTCGCATACGAACTCCGTTTTCGACGTTCCATATATGCAAATAGATCAGAAAAAAATTTCGGATCCGTCCATCCCCGGCTTTGCCGGGGTTCAGAATTTTTAGATTGGCCAAAAAGTGGTCACAAGATCCTCGTTTCGTGGTCACAAGGTTTTTGTCAATTTTCATCCAGTTTTCTGAAAATTCCACAGGCCACGTCTTACACTTGTTTGAGCTCATATTTTCTGTGGTTACTGCTTTTGTGCTCCTAAGTAAAGGAAAAATATCAAAAAAATAAAATAAAAAAGTCGAAATTTCCCAAAAAAACAACAACAACCCAAAAAATAGAAAAAAAGAGAGGGGCAAAAGAGGAACAATATCTAGAGGAGCACATAGAGAAGCCCAAAGTGAGCTGTGTTTGCGTGTGCTGTCTGGTTCCTTGTTTGTGTTGCTGTTTCCATCCAGCGTACTTGTTTTTCTCATACCTATCACCTTGCTATCCATTATACTTTTGTCACAACCTGGTACTTGCAACACTTTAGACCAGCAACGAGAACAAGTACTTTAGACTATAATTCAGCATTACTTTCTGTTACTAACTTGTGTGCCAGATATACATATTACTCTTTGTTTGCCTTCCAAGCTCCACAAATTCTTTAGATCAGTACAGACAAAGGGCCTTGCAATCTCGGTACCACTACCTCACAGGTATCACGAACCAGCCGCCGGTTGTACCGCCCACTGCTTGCGTTGGTAAGAACTTGGTAAGAGCTTGGTAAGACGCTTCCACTTGCTATGAAAAGTGACACCACTACAACCACATAGTCATTTGGTAGGGATAACTTTCACCTGTTTGTTCCTGTTTTTGTGTTTTCAATGGCAGGAGGTGAACAGACTGTAGATAACAATCCTAAGGGTTTCAGCGAGTGTGTCAGCCAAGAGCAACTACAAGCTGTTGTAGAGGATGCCCAAAAAAGGATGAATGAGGTCGTCAGGAAGGCCGTCACTGACGCACTCATTGAACTCAACATTGGCAATAGCATGGAGAGATTGGACAAGCGAATTTCCACGCTAACCGACAAGGTTACTGAGTTGGAAACCTTCGTGGCGGGCAACAATGACGTTTCCGGCAGCAACACCGATGGTCAAGACACAGTGCATGATGCCGCTGGAAACATAGGTCGAGCAGCTATCCGACAAGAGAGATTACGGCAACGTCTACGCCGCAACACGACAGGTATGGGTGGTGTCCACCACCACCACCATCAAGGTAATAATCACCGTGTGCCCGATGATCCTTATGCTAAGATTAAGTTCACAATACCATCTTTTTCAGGTCATTATGATGCTGAGGGATATCTTGATTGGGAGATGACGGTAGAACAAAAGTTTAGTGCCCACCTTGTACCTGAGCAGCATAGAGTTAGACAAGCTACTAGTGAGTTTAAGGATTTTGCCATTATTTGGTGGAATGGGCTAGCTACACAGGATGCTTTACCTGGTACATGGGAAGAACTTAAGGTAGCTATGCGTGATCGTTTTGTTCCTCCTTCTTATCATAGAGACTTGCGTAAGAAATTGATGCGTTTAGAACAAGGAGATAAATCTGTACAGGATTACTATGGTGAGCTCCAAAAGGGATTGATGCGTTGTAGAGGGAAACGAAGATGCCATTTGTCGTTTTTATTCTGGTTTGAGGCGTGACATTCAGGACATTGTTGATTATAAAGAATTTAACACTGTCAACCAGTTGTTTCAGTTTGCTATGCTTGTAGAAAAGGAATTGCAGGGGCGTGAACAGCAGGGCAAGAGCAAGGTCAGCACCAGCACATACACGCCACGCTCGGCACCATCTTCGGGGCTGACCAAGCCAACCACTTTTCAGATGCCTCCACCAGCGAGCAAGCGACCAACAGCCTCTGGAGTTTCCGCTACACCTAAGACACCTCCCGCACGACCTTCAGATTCAGGTAAAAATTCTTTGCAGGTGCCTACCAAGAGTTCCTCATCCGTTGCATCGATGGGACGCACTTCGGGTATTCAGTGCCACCGCTGCCATGGCATTGGCCATGTGCAGAAGGACTGCCCAAGTCAGCGGGCATATATTGCTACAGAAGATGGTTACATCAGCACCTCTGACATTGAGGATGAAGAAGACCAAGATGCAGATGAGGAGGACGGCGAAGTCCTTGGTGACGAGGCCACGGCGTCCTATAGGAGCATTATTGTACAGCGGGTGCTCAGCTCACAAGTCCAGCAGCCTGAGAAGCTACAACGCCATAACTTGTTCTAGATTTTCTTCGTCATCAGCGACCATCGAGCACGTGTCATTATTGATGGAGGTAGCTGCAACAATTTGGTGAGTTCTGATTTGGTCAAGAAGCTTAGCTTGACCACACGCCCACACCCACGTCCATATCATATTTAGTGGCTAAATGATTCTGGTAAAGCAAAGGTAACACAAACTTGCAGAGTTTCATTTTCCATTGGTTCTTATACTGATTCTGTTGATTGTGATGTGGTACCTATGCAAGCTTGTTCACTTTTATTGGGTCGTCCTTGGGAACATGATAATGATGCTACACACCATGGTAGTACACTTTTGTGCATGAAGGAAAGAAAATTACTTTGGTACCTTTGACCCCTGCTCAAATTGTACAAGCTGATAGAGAACGCGCTGCTAGTTTGAATGATGTTCAATCTGAAAATCAGCAAGTTGCTAATTCTATTTTCCCACCTAAAAAGGATAAGTCTACATCTATTTCTAAGGCTGAGGGGATTAAATTGAAGGGTGGTGTTATGCTTGCAACAAAATGTAATTTTGCTGAAATTTCTGTTGATGATATTTGCTATGCTTTGGTATGCAAACGAGCTATGTTTTCACTTGATGATATTGTTAGCTCGGTACCTCCTGCTATCACTAACCTTTTGCAGGAGTATGAGGACATTTTTCCAGCTGAGATACCCCCGGGGCTGTCACCTATGAGAGGGATAGAGCATCAAATCGATTTGATTCCGGGAGCGACCTTGCCCAACCGAGCTACATATCGAACCAATCCTGAGGAGACTAAGGAAATTCAGCGGCAAGTCCAAGACCTTTTGGACCGCGGGTATGTACGTGAAAGCCTTAGTCCTTGTGCCGTTCCTGTACTTTTGGTTCCTAAGAAAGATGGAAGTTGGCGTATGTGTGTTGATTGTAGAGCCATCAATAATATTACTATTCGGTATCGTCATCCTATTCCTAGGCTAGACGACATGCTTGATGAGTTGTGTGGTTCTATAATTTTCACTAAGATTGACTTGCGAAGTGGCTACCACCAGATTAGAATGAAACTTGGAGATGAATGGAAAACTGCATTTAAAACCAAATTCGGGTTGTATGAGTGGTTAGTTATGTCTTTTGGTTTGACAAATGCCCCTAGCACTTTCATGCGCTTAATGAATGAGATTTTAAGAGTTTTTATTGGTCATTTTGTGGTAGTTTACTTTGATGATATATTGATTTACAGCAAGTCTTTTGATGAACATATGGATCACTTACGTGCTGTTTTTAATGCCTTACGTGATGCACGTTTATTTGGTAACCTTGAGAAGTGCATCTTTTGCACGGATCGAGTTTCTTTTCTTGGCTATGTTGTAACTCCACAGGGAATTGAGGTGGACGAGATGAAAATTGAAGCCATAAAGAGCTGGCCGGTTCCCCAAACCGTCACACAGGTGAGGAGTTTTCTTGGTCTTGCAGGATTCTACCGCCGCTTCGTCAAAGATTTCAGCACCATTGCTGCCCCATTGCATGAGTTGACGAAGAAAGGAGTGGTGTTTCATTGGGGAGAGGCACATGAGGAGTCCTTTGACACTTTGAAGGACAAGCTTACACATGCACCATTGCTGCAACTTCCAAATTTTGGTAAGACTTTTGAGCTAGAATGTGATGCTAGTGGACTTAGCATTGGTGGTGTTTTGATGCAAGATGGTAAACCTATTGCTTACTTTAGTGAAAAATTACATGGTCCTGTTCTTAATTATTCCACATATGATAAAGAATTGTATGCACTTGTCTGTTCTTTAGAGACGTGGCGTCATTATTTGTGGCCTAAAGACTTTGTTATTTATTCTGATCATGAATCGCTTAAGTATCTTCGCTCTCAAAATAATCTGAATCGTAGGCATGCTAAATGGGTTGAATTTATTGAGTCTTTTCCTTATATTATCAAACACAAGAAAGGGAAGGATAATGTGATTGCTGATGCTTTGTCTAGAAGATATACATTGCTGTCTCAACTTGATTGCCGGATTTTTGGTCTTCAATCCATTAAAGAACAATATGCGCTTGATCCTGATTTTAAGGATGTGTTGCTTAATTGTAGAGAGGGACGCACATGGAATAAGTTTATGATCAGCGATGGGTTTTTGTTTAGAGCTAACCGCCTATGCATTCTAGTTGGTTCCGTTCGTCTTTTGTTGTTGCAGGAGGCACATGGAGGCGGATTGATGGGACATTTTGGTGCCAAGAAGACGGAGGAGGTGCTGTCCACACACTTCTTTTGGCCTAGGATGAGGCGTGATGTGGAGCGGTACGTGGCTCGGTGTGCCACATGTCAAAAAAGCTAAGTCGCGATTGAACCCACATGGTTTGTATATGCCTCTTCCTGTTCCTTCTACTCCTTGGACAGATATATCTATGGATTTTGTGTTGGGATTGCCAAGGACTAAGAGGGGGAGGGATAGTATTTTTATGGTGGTTGATCATTTTTCTAAGATGGCACATTTTATTCCTTGTCATAAGAGCGACGATGTTGTTCATATTGCTGACCTTTTCTTTCAAGAAATTGTTCGCTTGCATGGTATGCCTTCTACTATTATTTCAGATCGTGATGCAAAATTCTTGAGTCATTTTTGGCGCACGTTGTGGAATAAATTGGGGACCAAGCTGCTGTTTTCTACAACATGTCATCCCCAAACTGATGGGCAGACTGAGGTTGTGAATCGAACATTGTCCACCATGTTGAGAGCCATTTTGAAGCGCAATTTGAAGATGTGGGAAGAGTGTTTGCCGCATGTAGAGTTTGCATATAACAGGGCGGAACATTCCACCACCAAGGTAAGTCCTTTTCAGGTAGTGTATGGTTTTAACCCCCATGCTCCTATTGATCTTTTGCCTTTACATACCACTGAGAGAATACATAGTGATGCTAGAGAGCGTGCTGATTTTATTCGTAAGTTGCATGAAACAACTAAAGCAAATATTGAAAGTATGAATGAAAAGTATAGAATTGCTGGTAGTAAAGGTAGAAAAGAGATTAAACTTGAACCGGGTGATTTGGTTTGGTTACATTTAAGAAAAGATAGATTTCCTGAGCTACGTAAGTCTAAATTAATGCCAAGAGCAGCTGGTCCTTATAAGATTATTGAGAAAATAAATGATAATGCATACAAACTTGAGTTGCCACCCGAGTTCGGGGTTAGTCCCACATTTAACATTGCAGATTTGAAACCTTATTTGGGAGAAGAAGATGAGCTTGAGTCGAGGACGACTCCAATTCAAGAGGGGGATGATGATGAGGACATCACTCCTTTGGATGTACCAGCTGATCCTCCAACCGTCATGCAAGGTCCAATGACCCGGGCTCGAATGCGTCAACTCAATTTACAGGTGAGCTCGTTCTTAAGCGATCCTTTTCATACTTTTGAGAATAGACTACTACCTAATGATGTTATCTTGCTTAGGAACATTGAAGAGGGTCAAGAGGGACTAAGAGGACGTGGAGGAGGTGATGATGACCAGCAAGGACGTCCAACACAAGCCGGAGGCCCAGTCCAACACGAATTCGAGTCTGCCTCGGCCTCCAGGATCAGTCTGCCTTAAACTGGTCACCCAGGATGCATCCGGACTCTGTTTTTGATGATCCACATATGGATGGAAAGCTAATTTGATAAGGAAGCCAATCCAAGTGGTTTCACATCAAAATCTGTTCGGAATCAACAGGAATCGTCGAAACAAGTCAGCGTCTAGAATCTGCCAGGGTGCTGCGACACCGTCTTTTGGTCCGTTGGACCATGTATCGAGTTTGAGCCCATTAGGGGCGCGTCTAGGGGTCTTACACGACCCTAGAGTCTTCATAAACAGCCGCCGCCCCTCCATTAGGGTTTGTGTTTTGCTTAGATTATTCTGTCAAGAACAGTTTCGCCGTTCATCGGTTTGTGAGACCCCAACTCGTGAGATTAATCATACATCTGCAATTTGGTTGCGATCTTTCTTGTTCTTGCTTATGTTCTTCATTGCGCAGGCAGAGATTAGCCTTCTTGGCGAGGTCAACCTGGTCCGAGACTTGGTTGATAACCAGAGGAGCTGTGGTGCTAAGATTGCAGGGTTCGATCTTTCGATCTGAAGCCGGATCGGTGTGTCATTCTCCGCCACAACGATAGTTATCATCACCTGACGGAAGATCGGGATCCCCGTCTCCATTAGAGGGCGCCCCCAGGCCTAAAGTCGACAACTCCCAGATGAGTTTGCCGAGCCCTCGTTCGAGTCGAAGACCCATGCGGCATATATTCATGAAGGGATCAATACCATCCTCGCTTGGCCCCGACAGCCGAGCAACACCCATCACATTGAAGAAGAAGGCCCCAAGCAATGTGCAACACTCTTGTCAGCAGAAGTTGTCCCCGCCAAGGAGGGTTTGTTCATCAAAAGATCGCATTCAGCCCTTCGTCGCCATCATGCCAGGTGAGGCCACGAAGGGCTCGGGGGGCTCCTAATGAGATCCTAACATATAGGTATGTTAAGCCTTGGGTCTAATGATTCTCGACCGAAGAAGACCCCCCGACCGACCCCTTCAGGGTCGCCCCGAGTGCACCCTCTGGCAAAGAGACTCGGCCAAGCCTGACTTGGCCACGACCTCCACTTGGGGCTCGGGGGCTCACCTGAGCCCTAGGCTCTCGATCTACGGCACATCCGGGCCCGACCCTTGGCTCCTGCCCGGCTAACGACGCCAGCCAAGGCCCGGGCGCAAGAAGACAAGCCCAAGCTACCGATGCTCAGGGGCTCCTTGGCGCCGCTCCCTAGGCGCGGCCCTACCAACTGCTCCCCCGACAGGGTCACGTCCAGGGCGTGACACAAGAAGACAAAGCTTTCCCTCGCCTTCCAAGGGCTCGGGGGCTTCCGGGCCTGCACGTCAGCCCTTGGAGCTAATCTCCTTCATCACCAAGAAGACTTTAGAAGGTCCACTCGGGGGAGACCGATCTAAGCCGACACAGCCTGACACGCAGAGTGTCAGAATAGAGCAGCCGGACGACACACAAGGCTTCTTCGGCTCCAAGACATCGCCACGGTCCACGACACACCGCTGCAAGACCCTCCTGGACTCCGACGCACGTAGACCGTAGACTAGATCCCCCAAACCGCCATGTACCCGATCTATCTCATTATATAGGGGATAAGGTCGAACCTAGGAGGGGAGAGGATCCCAGATCGATCACCAAACACTCCATTCCATTCCATCCGCCTCTGCTCCGCACCAGGAGCAAGGCAACCCAGAGAGGGGCACCGAGAGCTCCACCACCGCACCCCGTTGTCTTCCTCCTCTTCGACGAGGGGGAAGGCTCCACCGGCGGCGAGGTAACCTTAGGATTAGCACTGAGCTAACCCCCTACTAAATCTCTCTCTACACTCTGTTGTAACCCCCTGATTTTGGGTGCTTTTGAGTATAAGGATCATCAGCTGCTGGACGTAGGGACCGAATTGGCCCGAACCAGGATAAACCCTTGCATCCTCTCTGCATGATTCTTGTGGTCTTGAGTCCACCCGAGCCACCGGAGACCCGTACTCTGACACCGACTCGAACAACTATGCTTGCCGCGGTTCCGACCCCGCGACAGCTGGCTCATGACCCCAAGCTGCAGTCCTTGGTTCTTTCTGCATTGCTTCCAGTCCTCTGGGGGGGACACTTAGGCGTGCCAGTAACTTACCAAAAGCTTCGCCAATTCTTCTTCTAGCCCAGTATGTACTCTGCAACTATTGAGTTCGTCCGCAATTGTGATATATGCCAGCGCGCCAAGCCAGACTGCGCCAAGAACCCCGGTCTACTCCAACCGCTGCCTATTCCTTCAGCAACTTGGGAAGTGATAACAATGGATTTTGTGGAGGGTCTTCCTCGCTCTGGGTCAGCCAATGCTCTATTGGTGGTCGTTGACAAGTTGGCTAAGTATGCACATTTCATTCCATTGCGCCATCCTTTTACGGCTGCGACAGTGGCTCGTTTGTTCATGGATCACGTCTACCGCCTCCACGGTATGCCTCTGGCCATAACATCTGATCGTGATCGCATTTTCACAAGTGCCTTTTGGAAATCGCTTTTCACCATCTCTGGCGCTTCCTTGCGCATGAGCACCGCATACCACCCGCAAACGGACCGAGTGGGTGAATCAATGCCTCGAAACCTTTTTGCGCTGTTTTGCTCATGCTTGCCCTGCCAAAGGGTTCATTGGGTTTCCCTCGCTGAATTTTGGTACAATTCGTCCTACCATTCCTCCTTGGGTCGCTCCCCTTTGGAAGTTTTGTACGGCTTTCCCACTCGACATTTTGGTCTTGTTCCTCCAGACGCCACACCAGTTTCTGACTTGAACAGCTGGCTGGATGAACGTGCTGTCATGCAATCCTTGATCCAACAACATCTGAGCCGTGCGCAAATCCGCATGAAACGCCAAGCCGATAAGCATCTCTCTGAGCGCCACTTTGCCATTGGGGACTGGGTCTTTCTTAAACTGCAACCTTATGTCCAATCTTCCTTGGCCAAACGAGCTAACCAGAAACCGTCATTCCGTTTCTTTGGCCCATACAAAATTGTGGCTAAAATTGGTGCCGCCGCTTACAAGCTAGCTCTGCCTTCTTCTTCTTCGATACACCTAGTGTTCCATGTCTCCCAACTTAAGGCTTCGCATGATAAGCAACAGGTTACTGCTGACATCCCAGATGAGCTTGTTCAGTTTCAGGTGCCACAAGCTATACTGGATCGTCACTGGACATTGGGTGATTCACCAGCCGAAGAAGTCCTGGTGCAATGGTCGCAAATGCCTCGGTCGTTGGCTACCTGGGAACTGCTTGTCCCTCTGAAGCAGCGTTTCCTGAGAGCACCGGCCTGGGGACATGCCGGCTCAAAGGAGAGGGGATTGTCACCACTTCCTCTATGGCTCCAGTGATACACTCTGATGAAGCATCTACAAGTGAGCAGGCCCGGCCCATCCGTGAGCGCCGGCCCAACGTCAGGCTGTCCGGCCCAGAGTGGAAGACATAGGCATAGTAGTATAAGTACCTAAGTATGCGAGAGATAGAGCAGACTGGAATGTAATATGTCATAGTTCATTTACCAAGCACTTGTCTGTTAAGTTTACATTTCAGTACAATTCAGTATATCTATAATCCAGTCGTATATTCCTGTTCTTCTTCTTCCCGAGCAAGGAACTTCCCACCTGCTCACATTTTCCTATGACGGCTCCATGTAACCAAGGCATGGACATCGATGTCACAATGTAAAGCAAACCAATCTTTAGTCATGTGCTTTGGTTGCAAGATGTGCCCCCACGAGAGCTGAGGAAAGTTAATAGAAGCATTTTAGTTCAGCACATGAGCAGATACAGTCGAGCTGAAGCAGACAGACAGGTACTACTTGCTTGTAGCTTTATGCAAAAAGAGCAGGCCATTATCAGATTGATCGGCCTGCCCCTGCATGCCACCTGTTGCAGCAACATCGTCTGGGTTGATTATTTGGGATGCTTTAGGGGTCCATGAGTGCAGATGGAAATGATAAGTCGCCCTTTTTCTGGCACCAAATCATATGTTGCCATTAGGTGCTGTGCCGTGCTGGACGTCTGGATGGATGTGCACTAGATGAGCGACCTTCAGATAAATTTGGCATTGCTAGTTGGGGAAGGGATAAGGGCATGAATAGGTACAGGACTACCGGAACACGATTTTCAGCATGGAAAATAGGAGCTCGGTTTGGTAGCTTCAACTTTTCAGAGCTATGATGCCTGTTGTTGGCACTTTATCTTTGTCAAGTCACCAGAAGGCCAGAAGTGTTTTTATATAAAAAAATATGTCAAGTTTCCCAAAATTGTTTTTTTAATCTTAGTAGGATTGTAGGAAGACAATGACTTGGTGATCTTTTTTCACAACCTCGGCAAAAACCTGTGTAGAAATTTGCTAGAATTTGTGTTTGTACTCCTCTTCCCAGTTTAACTGATTAACCTAAGCTTGAGGTCAAAGTGATCAGGATGTATTGAATATTGATGTATGCTCTGGCAGCTTGATATTGGTTTCATAATTTACTAGCCTTGGTGGTTGGGTACTTGGATCTGACTGGAGTCTGGACCGTATGAATTTTGTAGATTCTATTAATGCCTGAATTATACTGACTCTGCATTTCTGTGTTGACCTGAAAAGTTGTTCAGATTTTCCCTTAAATCAGTTGTGATAGCTCATTTTACCTTAGAAAGCGACTGCCCATTATTTTCACCAAATCAGGCATACAATGCATTCCTAAAAAAACAGCATGGAATGCATTCCACTGGCTTCAATAATGTAAACCTAGAAAAGCAGCAGTGTGTGGCATGCAGGAGGAATTGTACTCTTAGAGCCACATATTAGCTTTAGTTAATGTAATAAAGATACCTATTACCATTTCCAAAATTCCAATTATTTTATTAATTTGGAAAAATCCGGCATCATTACTTTTCTTGTGTGCTTGATTGACTTTGTCGTTCTCATTTTCATTCTTTGATGAGCTAGATAGGGAGCCGTCGGATAACCAGGTAGTGGCAGACTTCCAGCGGTCATTCCAGGGCCCGCTCGACTCTGCAAAAAGGGACGCACTTCGTGCGCTTATGAAGTTCAACGTGGCGGGGTTCGAGTGTATGTTCGAGAAGACTTGCTAGTCTCGTTGGCACCTGCCCAATTGGTTGCATAACTTTCATATAATGTAATTTAAGTTAGGTTTATTTGGTCGTATTGGCTTCCATCCTTTCATAGTAATCTATGGATTACTTGAGGACATTGTAACCAGTTAAACTCTACTTTTGTTTAATGAAATACGTGTCACAACAACACGCTTGCGAAAAAGCTAGATAGGGAGCCGAGCTAAGACTGAGGATGTCTGATACTAAGACACAATCCTCAGCAGATTTAGCAAAAGACCTTTCGGATGCAGTCTGAGATAAAGCAGGATTGTATAGGGTTTAATGCTCTTTATTATGACTAAAAATGAGACGGTCGAGTATTTATGGTGATGTTGAAACTGATGTTTGAGCCCACCTGACATTTGTGGCTAGATTCATTGTTTCCATTGTTGGTATTAAACAGACATAGTATGTGGTATTCATATTAAATAGCTATGCCGAATTGCTTATCACAGTCATACTGATACTGGTGTGTGTACAAGGGCCTGTTGGACCGTTCTGAATGTTCATGTGTAATATACTAATCTTGGAGAGATATGCCCATAGAGAGTTTTTTTTTAAAACTTCCTTCAGTTTAAGGACCAGCAAGGTTTGGCCACAGCTTAATGAAACACGTGCTAAGACACGATCACAAAAAAGGTTTGGCCACAGTAGTTACTGCATACCAATCAAAGTGTAGCCCTGTAAACAGCCTATCGGCATATTTCATTGCAGGAACATGAAAAGGACTAGCATCAGAGTATGGGCGAGAAATGACCACGAACAGAAAGGTGACATACACTTGACTGTGAGGTCCCCACTGTGCCATGCGATGTACATTTACTGGTTACTGGTTAGGCGTAAATTTCAGTGAATAACACGGGCCAGCGAGATTAATAATGCTGGTCAATATACAAGATTGATGCAACTCAGAGAGATAAGGTCAAGGTTACCCATGCTGGTAATTGCAGGTTTCTGGTATGCGTCCCTTAGCTTGATGGTAATCTCCAGAGCATCTCTTTTGTTTGTTTGGAGGAAGAATAACTTCAGTTGGTTGGCAAACAGCAAATTCGGCGGCTGTTTCTGACCAGGAAAGGGACCTTGCGATTGTGCCATCCCAACACATCAAGTTATGCATCCCGAATTCGAGCCAACGGCTTGAAAGTTCAGTACTTGACGTGGAAAAGCAGAGTGTTATGACCGCATGTTTCAGCAATTCCATGTCACAGAATCACATTTTTTGGTCGCCTTTTTTTTCTATGCATGAGAACTAGCTTAGACATGTCATGATAGAAAGCTGTCAAGACGACAAACACTAAAAACAGAGGCCGTCCTCTAAGCAGGCATCATCAGAACCATAGATCACACTGTTCATCCTCAGCAGCTACCCTAATTTCTGCTTGCTCCATCCACTGAAAGCATCACATGGTCTCTGAACTGCATAGCGCGCGCGCGCACACACACACACAGCTCATGCCGGCTGTATTTATGACGACTTGGACCATACTACATGTTCTGGCTGTCATCAGCCTGGATCCGCCATGAGCATAGCATACAATGTACACAGGCGAGCGGGTCACCCTCGATCAACCTCATTCATGTTTCTCGTGACTGATCAGCAACAGTAAAAAAAAGAGCAAGAAAGGGCATATACTTGGACGAACTGTAGCATTCATTTACATGGATGTAAAAGTATGGTACCTTCCTCTTCTCCTTCTATCACATTCACATGGTAAGGCATGAAAATATCCTAGGATACATGGAGCTCCCTCTTCTTGTTACATGGTTTTAATTACTACTACTACTACTACACAATAATAATCAAGAAAAGAATCGGCGGATCATCAACAAATTAATAGTACACTGTGACTGTGACTGTGAACTGTGATGGATCATGGATGGACTTTACTGATGGACATGGACATTCTTTCTCAACCCCCAACTACGGTACTACCCACCCAATGTCCCAATGTACGGGCTAGCTAAGCTAGCTAGTTGACCTTGGTGCAGACGCGGCGGATCTCGCCGTCGGCGGCGGTCTTGACGCCGACGCGCCCCAGCTTGGCCATGGCGGCGACGAAGGCGTCGAAGAAGGCGGTCTGGTTGGCGGCGAAGTAGTTGACGGTGGCGCGGGACCGGCGGTCGGCGAAGAGCACCTGGTCGGAGGCCAGCAGGCCCTTCATCTGCTGCAGCGTCTGGTAGTATCCGTTGTCGAACTTGCGCGGCGTCACGGCGTCCAGCATCGCGAACGCCGACGGGCTGTAGTTGAGCGGGCACGTCTGCCGCATCTGCCGCAGGAAGTAGAGGTTCATCGGCGGGCCGGCGCCGGCGTTGTTGCCCTTGAACGGGTACAGCCGCCGCACGAACTTGTCGCAGTGCGTCACGCCGATCGTGTGCCCACCTGCAATTGCAAGCGCCACGTACGTCAGTGACGCTGTGGATGGCAGCGGCAGCTGGCAGCGTCAGCGGCGGATCGGCAGCCGTGGTCGCTGACCCGCTGACGTGCAGCCTACTAAGGTTTTACTGCTAGTGCTACGACCGTGACGTGACGGTGCGTGGTGATCTCGTCAGTGGTCACGAGTGTGTGAGCGAGCGACAGACAGGCTGACACCCAGAACGTGTAGCAGCAACAGCAAGCCATACTCCACGGGACCATGCCAAGAGAGAAGGCCTGCGCGCGACGCTGCAGCGGGAGGAAGCCGGGGAGGGTGGGCACGCCCGGCGCCAGCCTGGAAAGGACATGCGTTTCTACGAGCAGCAGGCCAGCAGCAGGGTGGGGAGTGAGCGGAGTGGGCGAGGCGCAATGATGAGCCGCGTCCGCCGCCTGGCCGGCATCGCGACCGCAACCGCATGCAGCTGCCAACCAAACCGAACCAGTCGGGCGCTTTCGACAACCCAACCGAACGGAAGCTATCCTCCTATCGTATACTACTACTACTACTACGGAGGCGTCTGTGTTGAGGCGGGCGTGACGTGATGACGTACCTGAGAGCGCGATCATGTCGGTCTGCGTGAGCCCGTTTGCGGCGAAGAGCTTGTTGAGCTGGTCCAGGTCGAAGCCGGCGCCGGGGAGGCTGTGCTTCACCACGGCGCGCGTGCCCACCTTGCCGTCCAGCCGCCCCAGCTCCACCTGGTAGTACGGTCCGCCCGTCTGCGTCAACAATTTCAAGTTTGCAACCATAAGTACACTCCGGCAGTGAGATCTTTTACCAGTGCAGTGCCCAAACAAAAAATTCTATCCGAGAACAGCGGCTTGCTGCGACGTCCTCCGACGCGGTACCAGCAGCACGCTTCGCGTATGTGCGAAATATGGATACGAGCATCAGAAACTTCGGCCGAGTTGCTCGGCACAATAACTGAAAGCCCGTATGGCCGTAGCCGTGTACTTATCTCTACGAGCACCGGTCTGTCCGTCCATGTCCAGGGCTCCAGGCAGTGCAATACTGCACGGCCCGGCGGATCGCCCGTATCTGTCGACGCCGTACCGGCTCATTTACGCCGCCAAACCGTGTCCGCTTTCGCGTCAGAGAAGAATTCAAAGGCCGGCAGGCAGCACGGGCTGACGCAGCTGCGAGCCAGCGAGGAGGGGGAGCCGAGAGCAAGCAGTGACACCGGCGCTCAGCCCCCGTCCAGGCCAGGCCACCACGGCTTCATCGCATTCGCATCTCCTCTTCGCGCCATGCCTTGCCCTTGCCGCCGTCCCACCTCTGGACCGCGTGCGTGCTGTTGCTCCGAGTGAATGAGCCGGGGACAGCAGAATTCCGACAGGATGCAGTACCAGGACACGGCAGGACCACACCCCCAAAACCCAATCCCCTGTTTTAGCGCCAAACGGGACTCGAACTTTTCTTTTTCTTTTTTGGAACCTCCTCTCTGCGGCCACCTCAATGGTTCGTGATGATCCTAAACTCCTCGTTGAGCTTGCATTAGGAGTATGTAAAAGGTTCCTGCGCGTGCGGCGTGCCTGATTGCCTCCTGGGCTCTCTTCAGGGAGAAGCAGGGGAGGAAGACGACAGGGGGGCTGGACATGACGCGCCCGGACGGACTAGATAGGATGATTGCGGCACAGCTCAGGGTCAGTGATTGCGACTCGCAGCGTGCACGAGGCACTGCCGCTTCGGCCTGCGGCGGAGCCGTTCGCCTTGCCCATGCGCGCGCGGGCGCAGTGGCCTGGCCGCGGGGCATGTCAGCCTCATCATAGCTGTCGCCGGGACCTGCCCGCGGCGCGGCGGAAACCACTCCAAAGCACTACTAGCATCGGTGATTAATTATTAGTTTATTATATACGATGGTGCGCTAATGGCGTAGGGTTTAAGCGTAAGCTCCCTGTCGCTAATCCCCCATCGACCAAAGTGGCATAACCGTCTGGAAAAAAAGCAAGTTCTTTTTTGTTTCCATTTCCATCCCCCCCTCCTCTCTGTTCGTCTGTGGCGCCGAAAGTGACGTAGAGAGAAACGACAGCGCCAACGAATTCTATACGGGAGCTGGCTTGGGAGGAAGAAGAGAGGGGCGTGTGTGTGTAGCTGCGACCTGCAGCTTGAATGGATGGATGGATGAATCGATGAGAGGCCAGAAGAAGTAGAGTACCTGGGAGACGACGTCGCGGGCGGCGAGTGCGAGGATGTCGGCGCAGGAGACCTTGTAGGCGCACTTGGGGTCGGCGTCGACGGCGGCCTTGGCGCGGGTGACGAGGTCCAGCGCGTCCGCGGACAGCGTCGTGTCGGCGCCCGCGCTGTGCTCGTCGTCGGGGCCCGACAGCAGCACGGACGCGTCACAGCCCTGGGATTGGAATGAACCAAGAACAAGGGTCAGGACGGGGGACGTTAATCGATCGATTGGATTGCGCATATGGTGACTGACGGATGCAAATGGAATGGACCGTACGTACCCTGACGAAGCAGTCGTGGAAGAAGAGGCGGAGCGTGCCCGGCGCGGCGTTGAAGGTCGCCTGCAGCTTCTGGGTGACGGCGCCGCGCACCAGCGTCTCCACGTTGGGGCACGTCGACGCGTAGTAGCTCTGGCTCAGCTGCGCCTGCGCCGCCGCCGCGCACCACGTCGCAGCCAGCAGCGCTATGACGACCGCGGCGACCACGCTCTGCCGCCGCCACGACCTCATTGCGCCGGCCGGCCCCGAGCTTATCTGCCTATATATGCTATTGCTAGCAACCTGCTCTCGGCTCTCTCGCCAACCTCCCCTCTCTTCGTCTTCTCTCTCTCTATACCTCTACCACCTATCTGTCTGGCGTTAATTCCCCGCTCGCAGCCGCAGCCGCAGCTGCTCGCCTCGCCTGCTGCTCCTCTCGTTCGCTCCTCTCTCCCTTCCCTCCGTGCGCGTGCGGACTGCGGAGCTAACACTGGGTGCTTGCTTTAAGTGAGGAGAGAGGCCAGCGCTTATATAGATGAGCTGCGACTGACTGATGCCTCGGCACGAGGTGATCGAGCTTGCTCTCGCGGCTGGTCCTGCCCTTGCCGGGGGAGGCGATGACGTTGGGATCCGGTGACTAATAAAAAAAATAAATTAATTCGTCGGTACGTTAGAAGGATATTGTATGAGATGTTCGAATATTAATAAAAAAATAAATTATATAAATTTTTTAAGCATAATTAATTCATCATTAGCACATAATTACTGTAGCACCATATTGTCAAAATCATAAACTAATTAGACTTAAAAGATTCGTCCCATAAATTAGTCGTAAATCATATAATTAATTTTATAATTAATCTATATTTAATACTTCCAAACATTTGACGAGACAACGACCGAACTTTAGCATGCCAAACACCACCTAAGCAAGCGAAGCGGCCGAAGTGAAATTTTTGTATTTTGGTCCCTTTTGAAAATAATTTTTACAAAAAGACCTACGTCAAAACGTTTTCTGAAAATAGACCATTTTTAGGCGTCTTAGAATATGACGCCGAGGTATGGGGGTCGGCGTCGACTGACACGACGCCGAGGTATTGCCACGTCACGGACGACCGGGGTCGTCGGCGACACGATGGCGCGTGGGGTCTGAGACGTCGGCGTCGTGTCAGCAAACGCCAAGGGCCCAACCTCGGCGTGGCTGGACTGCGCGCCGAGCTATTGGCACCATCACGGTGGCCCAGTAGCTCGGCGCGGGGTCACTTAACGTCGAGTCACATACCTCGGCGCGGCCCGACTCAACGCCGAGGTCTGGTCCCTTGAGGCCGCGCAGAGGCCCCCTTCTTCTTCCTCCCTCCATTCTGAAACCGGAGGTAGTGCATGCCCGCTAGTGATGGAGACATGGCATGTTCGTCTGCGGGTGCCGGGAGACCATTCAGAGTGGCAGAGGCGATGCTACCGGAGGTAGTGCATGCCCGCTGCCTAGCCTGTTGCGGGATTGCGGGAAACCGAGGTAACGTCTCGGTGCCATGAGTCATGGCGCCGACCACTAAATTTAACCTAACACCCTAGTTTTACCGTGAGATGGATATATAAAATTTTGGCTCAAATTTCAGCGTGTCCATCTCATGGTAAATTTAAAGACAATTTTATATATCCATCTCACGGTAAAACTAGGGTGTTAGGTTAAATTTAGTGGTCGGCGCCATGACCTATTTCTCCATCACTAGTGGAATGAAACCGATCGAGCTGCATGCATGCTTCTCCGAACCTCGGCGTTGAGTCGGGCCGCGCCGAGGTTAGCGTCTCGGCGTCATATAATCGCACGCCGAGCTATTGGGCCACGAAGCGTTGTTGGGCCGCCTGGACCGCGCACCAATAGCTCGGCGTGACTCCCCACAGCACCGAGGTTGGGCCCTTGGCGTTTGCTGACACGACGCCGACGTCTCGGACCCCACGCGCCACCGTGTCGCCGTCGACCGGGGTCGTCCGTGACGTGGCAATACATCGGCGTCGTGTCAGTCGACGCCGACCCCCATACCTCGGCGTCATGTTCTAAGACGCCTAAAAATAGTCTATTTTTATAAAACGTTTTGACGTAGGTCTTTTTTTTATAAAAATTGTTTTTAAAAGGAGCCAAAATACAAAAATTTCACGCGGCCGAAGGGGAATTGTTGACGGAGACGGACACGGGGGAATATTAAGGCCCCAGCATGGGCCTCCTGGGGACGCGCACACAGATTAGACTCTCTTTCCCGCTGATCGTCCATCATCCCATCCCATCCCATCCCATCCCATCCCGAGGTAAACAAACAAATGCCCGACGCGCGCGGCCAACTAGCACCGGGCTGGCCTCCCCTGCTCCTCATCGCTCCCGTTGTCACTGCTTCGTCCTCCGCTCGTTCTAGAGGGGCGTAGAAACGGGGAGAGGGGAGGATTAAATAACTGACGCGAGTGTGTACAGACATCCATGTAGTACATGCTCGCAGTCTCTCGCACTGAGCAGCCTCGAAACCGTTAAACTACTACCAGTATGTTACGGACAGCACCGTTAAAACCTTGACCCCTGTCTCGGCAGCTTGCATCTGCAGTCTGTACTCTGTAGCCTGTCCCAGCTACCAGTACCAGCAAGCATCTCCATCTCCATCTCCATCTCCAGTTCCCCGCCATCCAGCTCATCTGGTTCATCTCGTCTCGCCATTCGGCACGTTTTGTTTCTCGGAGCACCGTCCGAGACGGGAGTACATCCGCGGCGAGAAGGTCGCCGGTTTAGAGAACCCAGGACACGGACATGGCATCCATGGCCCCTGGCCCCTGCTGGCTTGCTGGTTGCTGCATCCATGGGTAACCCTACAGTCTACAGTGACGTCGCGTCGCGTGCGTCTACTAGATACGGCGCGGCGGGCCCGCGAGGCGCCGGGAGAGGAAGAGGACTCGTGGCGAGCGCTAGCGACCAGCGCCCAAAGCATGGATGGCGACGGGGAGCCGAGGAAGCAAAGCGGCAGCCGAGCCGCGGAGAGTCAAAAAGGGACGCGCGCGCAGCGCTCTCTCTTTTTGTTTGCGCGCATATATTCCCGAAAGATTGCTGGGGTTTCTTTAATGTTTCCACTACCAAAAGCGCCCGTTGTGGCTCAAGACGAAGCAAAGCGACGTTTTCTTTCTTTCTTTTCTTCTTCTGATTGATCCTTTTTGCCGTTTTCTGAGGGCTTCCGATGATGCTAACCGCCGCTCCGGGCCGGGGCGAAGGCAAGGCATCCGTGTCCGTGGTGCCGCCGAAAGAGGGCACGGAATGGAGAATTGGAGATGCAGATGACGTTCGAGACTTCAGAGCAGGGAAGGTACTATTTTCTGGCTTTAACTGCAGAATAAACCGGTTTCCATTAATGGGTAAGGACATCGATGCTGGGTGCGTATCGGTGTCCTGTTGGAAATGGAACGGTGTACGCGTATGCAATCCTGCAGCGGCAGGATGCAGGAATGTGCGTACTTCAGCAGCTCTGGTCTGGTTCTGGGTTCTGGTTGGTCGCTGTTCTGTCCTTGGTAGCTGAATATCCGCACAGACTGAGCCCCGTATGGCCGTGTTAGGACGACGGAGAGAAGCCATCGCAAATGACCAGATTCTTCTTCTTCCACGTTTCTGTACATGTCAGTTTGTACGTGGACGGGAAAGGATTGGTCGGTCCTACGCGTGCTGGATTGCCCTTGCCCTTCCACATGCTTGTGTCCTACGACTACGAGGTCGGTTGTAAATTAGGCTGCTCGCCTCCTACCGTCCTACCCGTGCTGGATTGCCGCGTCTGCAACCGGAACCCCCTGGGCCTGCCCACAAATGCTTACTGAAAAAAAAGAAAAATGCTAAGTGCTTGGTAGAAAGGGAGAGCCACAAGGTTCCAAAGCGCAACACAGGGCCCTGCACTAGCCCGATCTCCAGCGCTAAGTAAACCATGACAGGCGATATAAAATTCAGCTTAATGTATCAATCATCCTGTTCCTGTCTGATTCGAACGTTGGCCCTGTGGTTGGTGCTTAACGAGCGGCAAGCTTTCAAGCTTTTACCAGCACACACACACGAGTGGGTTATTGTCTTGTCCACGATCTGTGACTGTACTGCACTACGTACACTGCCTGACTTCGAGGAGGGCGATGAGCATCATGGTCGTGTCAGATCCACACACATCGGTTCTTGTCAGTTGTCGCTCTCCGCATGAAAAAGATTCTGCACGCGCGTGTGAACTGAACATCCAAAGTGTAAAAGCAATAATATACCTTCAGCTCCAAGGCAGGAGTAATATCTGCTTCCCTTTCCAAACCATCATTTGTGTGCGGTTATTTTGGTTGAGACGGAGTAGTTTCAGGCTACGGTCTCGCAGGATTGTGCTTCATCAATCATTCATGCTTGCTACGGTCTATCGCTGGCCGCCCAGCCGGATGCATAGAAGTACGTGCCAAGCCATGCCAACGATGATGATGGTGGTGCAAAAAGAGCAGGTGACTCATCCACGTTTCGTAACACGTGTGAGCTTTCGAGGCCCGCGAGTGGGCCGGACACAAGGAGAAACGTATCCGCTTTAACGGCAGACCTGCTTTGCAAAAAGCCTGACCCTGACCGGAACGCGACACACCAGGTGGAGATCATTGCTTGCTTGCCGGCAGGAACTCGATCAATGGTGGTTCGACCGCGATTATCTCATCGGTAAGCGTGTCTGACAGTACAAAAAGATAGATAAAAACTAACAAAGCGCCCCCGTGATGGTAATCCTAATCCGTACTGACGTAGCTTCGACGGCAAAAGTCCGGCGAACCATGATTGATTGAGTTACCGAATCGGTCGACGATGATGATTAGGCTCCCAGCTCCAGGCCACGGGCAGCGCCGGCCACAAGCCCACAACGACGGCTTTGGCGGATGGCGACTCTGCGTCGGCTCGCCCTGCAGGGGCGTCTGTCGTCTGATCCAGAAGAACACGGCGCTCCCATGTGGCTAGAAGGCCTGCCAACAGAGCCACGTACCGAACTGCCTTGCGAACACGGCGCGATGGCAACGTTTTCATGTGCGAACACCAGCCACGGTGCCGTGCAGCGGTGGACCGTGCCCGTGGAGGAAGACGCGATCGAGCACGCCTGCGTCGTCGTCGGTCTCTCTCGGCGACGTACGCAAGCATGTGAGCTAGCCGCATTGGGGTCCGGGGGTTTCCGGCGGAGACGGCGTGCTATTCTAGCTGGCTCACACAGCGGCAAGTGAACTTCCTTCCCGTTCCCGGCGCCCCGGCGCCCGGGGGAGAGGAGAGAGCCGTGACGGAGTGTCGGAATACGACGCGCGCATGCGGTGAGGCTGTGCGCATGTGCGCGGCTGCATGGCACACACGTACGTACCCAGTATGGCTCAAAAACAAGTTCGATCATACGACTGACATGCTCTTTTTTATTCACCTACTATTCCCTCCTAAAAAATATAGCAGACATGTTGTAGTTGTCCATGGAATTTTGAATGTATATTTTATATTTTTTCGGATGATGTGCATTGAGCATAGTTCGTTAGATCAGCATGCTAATGTCATGCCCTTTCTTAATTATGTTCAAATCTGAAATGTAAAAGTTATTTTTTTAATAAGACTCAACCACAAATAGAAGACATCCTGTTGGCCTTTTTCCGTATACAGTCATTTAGGGAAACCACAAACTGCACGCACCTGAGTTAGTGCCAAGATTTTGTCTCTTAAGAAAAATGTGTGGCATGGTCGATAAAAAGAAAAGTAGGTGGGCAACCCCTTAACTAGAGTTTCTATCAACCCAAGTATATATCTCTGGGTTCCCAAATTGTCAAATCTCCTCACTCTGACAAATAGCCCGGATTTACTTCCTATATATTTAAAGAACAAAGTCCACTCTAGAAAATAGTCCAGATTTCCTCCGATGTCAAACTTGCTTGAGGCTGTAGCTGCATATTCATCTACAACGCTAAGAAACTCGAAAATGGCGTTTTTGAAAATCATGATCATCTACGGGGACATTTCGTCATTGTTGAGCTTGTATAAATTGTAGAGACCGTTGATGCTAATGGAGGAGGGGTTCAACTTTTGATTTTGAAAACTGTATGATGCATGGGTCGTAGAAGAAGATAGCAGTTTTGTATCATGCAGATCTGTGATGCATCTTGAGAAGCTATAGTGATGCAGTCCGCGCAGTTAGAACACTTGACGTCCCCCGACATCAGGGGCGGATCCAGCAGTGGGGCGGGGGGGGGGGGGGCTCAAGCCCCCCTACCCAAACCGAAGCAGTGCAAATTACTGTAGAGCCCTTATGAATTTTTAGGCAAAATTCTATAGTGTAGGGGGACTGAGACTTAAGATCGAGCAGCAGTGTTGTTCAGTCCCCCCTAAAATATTTCCTGGATCCGCCGCTGCCCGACATAGCCATGATCCGTACACCACATTGAGTATAGACCCAACGATAGTCGTCGTGGAACCTATCGTGCTTTTGACAAGAACACTTGCGAGCTTATCCAGATTTGTGTTGTACACACTCCCTCTTATGTAGTTCCCAGTTTCCCCACATGTAAAGGCCACCAACGTTTCCCTGTGCTGAGAGTTGTCACAGTAGGGGGGCTCGAGCCCCCCCAACTGCTCATCCCACTACTTGCAGCCCGTCCACTCCCATCACACGCTCATCTCACGCCTCTCTGCTCAACCAAGAACGGCCCTATGCTCGCCCTGGTCATTTGCGGGGACACTTCATCATTGTTGCATAAATTGTAGAGACCGTTGTTTGATGCTAATGGAGGAGGGGTTCAACTTTTGACTTTTGTATCATCGGTCGTAGAAGAAAGATAGCAGCTTTGTATCCTATGTAGATCTGCGATGCATCTTGAAAAGCTATAGTGATGTAGTCTACACAGTTAGACGGGTTGACGTCCCCTCGACATAGCTTTGCTCCATACACCATATTGGGTATGGACTCGACGGCGTGCGAGCTTATCAAGATTTGTGGTGCAGACACTCCCTCTAGTGTAGTTCCCGGTTTTCCCACATATAATGGCCACTAGCAATTCCCCCATGGTAACAGTTGTCACGGCAGGGGCTCAAGCCCTCCCATTGCTCGTCCCACTACTCACTGTAACTCGCCCCACACCCATCACACGCGCCCCGTAATCGCCCTACCATCTGCGGGGACACTTCATCAATGTTGAACTTGTATAAATTGCAACTGATGATGATGCTAATGGAGGAGGGGTTCAACTTTTGATTTGAACTGTACGATGCATCGGTCGCGTAGAAGAAGATAGCGGCTTTGTATCCTATGCAGATCTGGCGATGCATCTTGAAAAGCTATAGTGATGCAATCTGCTCAGTTTGACCGCTTGACGTCCCCTTGACATAGCCCAGCTCCATAGACCATATTGGGTATAGACCCGACAACGGTCGTCGTGAAACCTTGTGTGCTTTTGACTAGAACACGGGCGAGCTTATCAAGATTTGTGTTGTACACACTCCCTCTAGTGTAGTGCAGTTCCCGCTTTCCCCGCATGTAAAGGCCACAAGCGATTCCCCTGTGGTGAGAGCTGTCAAGCTAGAGCCCCCACAATTCATCTCATTCTACTCGACCTGTGCGTGCGGGTTGCGGCGGCCAGCTATACGGCAACCCCACTAATTCACGAACGTTCGCTCAATTCTAGATCAGTGATCATTCTGACACGTCCCACGAGTTTCATTTTTCGAAAAAAATGAATTCCCACCTTTTCCCCATTTGGACAGTGCCACACGCGCCATTCATTCTCTTTTCGCGCGCTTTGCCATGCGCTGGTTCTGAGACCCAGCTAATCAACGATCTCACCAACCCAACAACTTTCTTTTTTTTGGAAAAAAATATTTCCGCAACTTTTGTTTTTTTAGAAAGTTACAAAGTTATACTCACAACTTTTACGTATAACTTTTCGTATAAACTTTATCACCATATTTTCTTAGAAAGTTGCAAAGTTATGCACATAACTTCTGTATATAATATTTTGCAAAACAAAATTTGTTAACACAATTTCCTTTTCTAGGAAAAAATCATTCCCGCATTTTTTCTTTATTGGAAAGTTACAAAATTATACGTATAATAACTGGTATGCATAACTTTTTATGTATTAACTTATCATCATAATTTTTCATCATAATTTTTATTTTTATTTTGAAAAAAAATATTTGCACAACTTTTCATTATGTGCATAACGTTTTACGGAACGACTTATCGTCATAATTTTTTTACTTCTCTTTTTTTGGAAAAAAATCATACCTTTCTATTTTTAGAAAATTACAAAATTATACTCACAACTTATGTATATAAATTTTTTACATGACAAATTATTATCACAACTTCTCATTATAACTTTTGTAGATTGTGATCATAAGATTCAATTAGATTGAAAGAAGAGAAAAAATGGTGAAAAAGAAAAAAAAACATAGTACACCAACTGGCATATGAATACATATGATCATGTAAAATAGGTAGGTTAATGTTTAAAAATAAAAAAGGTAAAAGAAAAAAAGTAGAATAGAAAACAAAAAATGAGAAAGATGGACGCGCGCACCGCGCACATCCAACTCGAACGGCTCGTTAGCCTCCGCTCCGCATAACAGAAAGAGGTAAGTGAAGACAAATAACAACGGAAGTTTTTACAGGAGAAGGAGCAACGTATGGCGTGGATATGTATGGTAGAGATTGTTGGTTCGGTCAGATCGTTCGCTGGATTGGAAAAGAGGGAACGCCGGTGAAAAACGAAGTTTGGTTGTAGGGCCTCCTGAGTTCTTGTGGTGGTTGAAGTCGTTTCCACGTGACGTGACTCCAGCGGGCACCTGCCTACGCGTACGTACGCCCAGCCTATGCCGCCCGGCCGGGTTGACCAGCGTAGCCAGGCAAAGACAAGGCAAGGCCAGCCAGCACAGCACTGGCACGCACGTCGCGCCCGCAGCTGGACGACGTGCTGATCCCGGGGCGCGCATGCACGCGACGGCCCAAGGTTTCGGCTCGGCTCCCGCACGGGGGATCTGCTAGGGTCCGTCCGTTCGGACGCGCGCGCGGGACGGAAGCCAACCTACAGCACTCCTGCATGGTTTCCACGGCGTGTTACAATCCGATCACGGCGCATGGGCCTCCGCTGCTCCTGCCCATGGGCCGGCCCGCTCCGCACGGCCGCTAGGCGCTGATTTTTGCTCGAGAGATGACATCATCACGTGAACGTATGTATAGATGTCAAGTAGAGGTGAAATAAATAAAATACTATAAAATAGGAGTTCGCACATAGATCTAAAGGAGATCAGAAATAAAAATTAGAAAATAGGAGGAGCAAAAATAATGTGTGGGAGATATGGTCTAAGAAATTCATTTCGTACCACTGCGCCATGCGATTTTTTTGCTATTTATTTTTTTCTCGAATACGCAAAATATTTGCGTATCTTTGTATTAAGATCGAGAAATAGTGAATATTATGACAATGCGCCATGAACATTGCACACTAGGGGAGAAGTGTTATACAATCGGCTTTGCCCTCCCTAGCAGAAGGTGGTCATATGCTATTACTCACTAATCACGCTACCTAGCCATCACCGACGATCAGACGCGACGCCTCGGCCGCTCTCCCTGTGGGTCCGGAAAGAGCTCTCACATTGCCTCAGCATGCGAGGGGTTGAGTTGGTCGACGAAGATGCCGTCGTAGACGTCCATGTCTACCGTGGACGGAACTATTTAAGTCTGGGAAAAAAAGTATTTCACCTTGCAAAAAAAATATTCTAGACCAAAATATGCCATCAACATCTCATGAAATATAAAAAACTACGTAATAGGAAAAATACAAGAAAAAGGGAAAGTAACAAAGAAAATAAAATGAAATACACAAAGAAAGAGTGAAATAAAAAAAAGAAAATTATAATTGATTGTAAATAAGTGGAAGAAAAAAATAAAATATAATACAAAACAACATATAAAAAGGAACATGATAAAAACACATAGAACATCACAAAAACACTACTAAAACAACTGATTACGTGAACATCACAAAATACATGATAGAACATCACATGTATATAATGTGAACATCGAACAATATATCAAAGAACATGATAGGTATACTGCATAAACATCACTTATATACTACATGAACATCGTAAGAATGCATCATAGAACATCACATGTACACTATGTGAACATCATAAAACAACACAAAACATCACATGTTCTATGTATACTACATGAACACCACATGTATATTGTGTGAACATCAGAAAACATATCATAGAACATCATATGTATACCACGTGAACATCATAAAACATGATAGAACATCAACATGTATACTACATGAACATAACATCATAGAATATCACATGTATACTACATGAACATCATCACAAAATATATCATAGAACACCATATGTATACGACGTGAACATCTGAAAGCACTAGTTTGGTTTTGAATAATTAATGAAACCCTAGGACTAATCCTTGTACTTAGTGTATAGACATGAAAGGATGGTCCTATGCCAAGTGGTGGAGCAAGATGAGGTCCATGGAGTTGAAGATGGACATATGATGATGACGATCAAGTGCTCAACTTGGAAAAAAAGAAAGAAAAACAAAATCCAAGAAGATCACGGTAAAGGTATAAGATATGTTTTTGTTTTGGCACTTAAAGACACCATAGAGGATGTAAGTACATTTAGGATCGATAGCCATACTATAAAGAGGGGAAATCTTTGGCTAAGCGATTATCGAGTGCCAATAGGTGATATGATTCTTGCATATGCATTTAGGGACCAAGTGTGCTAACAATTGACCCTTGAAAACACTTTGAAAAATGCTAACACATGTGCACACAAGTTCTACACTTTATGGTTAGCAAGTTGAAAGCAAGGGTAAAGCAGTTGAGGACTTAGAAAAAGAAAAGGAGGTGAAAGTCCTCGACCGGACGCTGCAGTCAGAGTGACTTGCGTGTCCGGTCAATTATAGCGGGAGAAGTGGTGTCTGGTCGAGAGCGAGGTGTGACCGGACGCAACGATCTGACGCTGGCCATGCGTCCGATCATCGCGAGCAGAAAAGAAGCAGAGTGGCCTCGCGACCAGACTCTGCTGGGAACTTGTGATCGGATGCACAAGGGGTGCGTCAGGTTGTCGCTGACGTACATTGACGTCACTGCCCTATGCAAGGCTTGAACTGACCTGACTCCCGTGTGCATCCGGTCCCTAGTGACCTGACGTGTCCAGTCCGTAGAAAATGCCTCTGGATGGTTACTAGAAATGATCGGATGCCACGTGATTGTGCGTCAGGTGACTTGAGCGTTGTGTCCAGTCGTTCTTTAACCGCGATCAAAGTCGTCTAGTGATCGTTGGAGATCAACGCGCGGTATTCAAAGGCTGTGACACGTGGATGGCGATGTAGGACTAGACGCTGGGGGTCTATGTCCGGTCACTTCCCATCTACGCGTCCGGTCGACTTAGGAAAACAGGCAGGGGGGGCCAACAACTCTTCATGGTTGGCTCCCTATTTAAGTGTGTTGGTCGGCCCTAGACTCGCTCTCTTAGCACTTTGACATACTTGACATCCTTGTGAGCTTAAGCAAACACCTCACACTCATCTTCATCATTGATTCATCATCATAATGAGATTGAGAGTGATTTTAAGTGTATTTGCTTGTGTGATTGCATCTAGTGGCACTTGAGGATCGTTGTGACTGTAGATTTCTTATTACTCTTGATGGTTGCCACCACCTAGATGGCTTGGAGCAGCGGAGGTGCTTCGGCACGTATTGGTGATTGTTCATGGCTGGCTCCGGTGATTGTGGGGGGTCTTGTACCTTCCCCGACGCATAGCCAAAAGGTAACTCTAGTGGATTGCTCGTGTCATTGTGCTACCTTACTTATGGATAGGTTCTTGTGATGTCCAATTATGTGGACGAGGTTTGTGCAATACCTCTTAGCCGTCGAACCACCAAGTGTTGGTCGACACAACGGGGACTAGCGTGCCAGCAAGCACGTGAACCTCGAGAGAAAATCTTGTGTCTCTTGTGTGATTGGAATTCTCCTGGTGAATTGGTTGTCATTATATTGTGATTGGTTCATTCCTCGACGCGACGGTATAATCACCTTACTCTATTACTTTCCCGCAAACTAGTTGTAGCAAGCTCTTTAGTGTAGTTAGAATTGAGAGCTTGCCTTATAGCTTAGTTTCATCTAGTGGAGCTCTTTAGTGTAGCCTTGTTGAGAGCTCTTAGTGAGTAGTGACTTAGTCTCTTATGTGACTAGAGATCATAACAATTAGAATTATTGGGTAGGTGGCTTGAAACCCTTGTAGAGCTAGAGTAAGTTTATATTTCGCCGTTTGTTTTACTAATTAAATTGCTCTAGTGTATTTGTAGAATTTTAAATAGGCTACTCACCCCCCCTCTAGTCATATTAGGACCTTTCAACATCACAGAGTACATCATAGAACATCATATACTACGTAAACATTACATGTATGCTACGTGAACATCACATGTATCTCACAAACATAGAAAACTTAAAATAATCAAAATAAGAAAATAAATCAAAATGACAATAACAAAATCCATAAGAAACATAAAAAGAGATAGAAAGGAAAAGAAATAGAAAAAGAAAACATAAAAATATATAAACGAAATAATGAATTATATAAAAGAAAATAATGAAAGAAAAATATAAAATATAAAGAATAAAAAAACTACAAAAAAAAATAAAATGAAAGAGAAATAGTAAATAAAAGAAAGAAAGGAAACAAAAAAAGAATAATAAAAGAAGAAAATAAAAAAGTAAAAAGAAAAGAAAAGAAGAATAAGTAAAAAGGAAAAAAACAAAAATAAAAATATATCTATATTATAAAAGAGCGAAGGAGTTGAAAATATCATTCACCCAAAATTTGCTTACCCAACTTACATAGGAATCGTTGGATGAATTAAGTCTTTAGATCTAACGCTCTATATCAATTCATCGGTGGGCCATCTGCCATCTTACACTTACACATCTTACGTCTTACGCGTTCCTGTCGTACAAAACTTCTTCCACACCCATCCCGCACGTAATTTTTTTTCAGCCGAAATCTACCTACCCGCCCACGTGTACACATTATAGTTGGCCAAACGGGCCGCCTGGCACGGCACTGGCACAGACACGGCCAGGCATGGCACGGCTAGGCACGGCACTATGTGGCACGACATGTTAGCCGTGTCGTGCCTGATAGTGCCGCCGTGCTGACTTAGCGGCCCAGACATGACACTATCACGACTTAGGCGTGCCGTGCCATGCCACTGGGCACGACAACCCATAGTTGTGGTAGAACCTCCTAAATTATAGGACCCACATGCACTTGTCACTGTCCAACGACCTTTGACAACAATGCATATGTTCCCAATAACTTAAAAAGACTGTCGGGTGTCCTCGGGGAACCCCGAATCATCCACGATTTCCGAGCAGGATCACGTTACAGAGTCATTGCAGTATTACAACATTTATTCAAACATCAATACCAGAGTAAAAACAGCGAAAGTCTTACAATAACATAATTTACAAAATAGTAGTTTCAAACCTCGTAACTAGGTTTGATGTTTATTACAAAACGAAATAGTGGAGTGGCATTATAATATAATACAAAACACACAAGGAGATTGCCCTGCCCAAGGCCACACATTTACTTCTCATCGTCATCACAAGGTACAACTGTCATGCAGCACGATCCAAAACAGATCTGCTCATGAGGCTCACCTGCAACAAGGGTCAACGAACCCTGAGTACAAAAGTACTCAACAAGACTTAACCGAAATAAAACTGATAGAACTAAGGAATGCCGGTTTATGGGATTCAAGATATGGCTTTAACAATAATCAAAGTTCTTTTGCGTAAAAGCTCTTTAACAAAATTCTTTATATAGAAAGCTTCATAAAATCATATACAAAGCTGACACGATCCATGATGAGATCATGAAACTTCATATCCAACACCTTCACAAGCCTTATTTGAGTTCTAGTTATTAGTACTACGATGATGAACAGTGAGTTGAGTCTCCATAACCGAGGAGCAACGACGATTTGAACCGATTAAACCCAACTGGGGATTCTAGACCACACGACATATGCAGGTCCCCGACTCACATATATCAACCTACCCTCGGATCCTCTAAAGCAAGAATGGGTCCGCGCCACCCGAGAATACAGTACTCCACCAATCCAGCCCATTGCCACGTGGGTACACGCTATTCCCGCCATCTCTCCACTCCCAGTGCGCGAGTAGCCATTCTCGTAATAGAATCGCCAAGTGAAGGCTTACCGGAGTATGTGGTTAGTACTACAAATTCTCACCTCATGCAATTCAACAACGGACGTGCCTTAATTGACACAGGCGGAAAGAACCCGCTCACAAGACCTCTATGTCTTGTGGCTCACACACACCGAGTCTGCCCGGTCTAGAATTATTACTCCACATTCCCATATCACATGATAACATAAGTAACCAAGGTTCCATTTAAAACTTGCAGGTGGCAGGTAATCACCCGACTTTCATCGTTCTACGCATAGCTAAGCAAAACTAGGCATATACGAGTTTAAAACTGGTAATATGGTAAATATGGAATAACAAGGGTGGTAATGCACCAATTAGGCTCTTACTTAACTCCTAATCACTTAATGCAGTAACGGAAAGCAAAAACGAAATTAATTTGTAAAACACAAGGTAGGGTTGTATGCATCCGGGGCTTGCCTTCGTTGACGGAAAAGTCCGGCTCCTGCGACGTTTCACAAGTATTCGATCCGACCTCAACAGACGGATTAACCTCCTCAACAACTTGATTAACTACCACGTGTTCACCTTCGTTTACTACACGTAATAACAATGCCATGTTTAACATGATGCGGAATACGAAACATGATGCTCGATGATGGATACAAAAATTAAGAATTTGAATACAACTTTCCTTCGCGGTATAGTTGCAAGTCAAACAGACTAAATCTTTTTCGTAACACATACATCAATTGCCAAGGATTATTATCAACTAATGACCCAAGGTCATCACTCAATCCAAAATTTCAAACAAAACCTAAATCATTAAATGTTACTATTTGCTTTTATGAATTAATTATTTAATTCAAAATTATGAAATAAATCAACTTATTCTAATTGAGCTAAATTTTTTTGTAAATGTTCATTACATGATAACTAAGTGGCAAAACAATTTTCATAAATTTTGGATAATTAATTAAGCCTAGAAAAATCATGGAAAGTCATTTATTAATTAATTGAGCAATTTTTATCATATCCCAAAAATACTGAAAATCAATATTTCAAATTTTTTATATAATATACATCATATAGAATTCACACAAAAATTTTCATAATTTTTGGAGCTCTAAATAAATCTACACAAAAATAACAAATTATAGCACTATTCATTTAATTCTGAAAAATAGAAAATCCACTTAGAACGCTGAGTCACTGACACCCGGGTCCCACATGTCATCTTCAACCTCCGACGTTGACCACGGCAGCGACGGCTCTGACCGGCGAATTCTCGTCGCCGGTGAGACTAACGGTGATGGTGAAAGCACTGCCACGTCCCCTACACCACTACGCTCCGATTGGTGGCACAAACGAGCCTCGACACTAACTGGACCAAGCACCACGGCGGCCATGGCGGACACGACGGCACGGCCATGCTACGCCGGCGACACCAGTGCGGTAGTGATTAAACAAAGGACATAGGAAGCATCAGGAGCTCACCCCGAACGCGTTGGAGCCAAAGACCGAGCCGGAGGAGCAACAGCAAGGGGGTTCGACGTTCAGCGCGAACACGACGGAGCAAAACGTCGTCGGCGATGGTGTACCGGCGACTGCAGTGGTCAAAATGAACAACCAACTATGGAGTAAGCACCATAGTATCGAGACGAAGCCATAGGTACACAGAGCAAGGACAGCAGCTCACCGGAGGGCGCTGGCCACGGAGATGCGCTTGCGACGGGAAGGTCGCCGGCCACGAAGAAGAAAGACGTGGACAGCGAATTTTCGGTGGAGATAAACTGAATTGGTGGGTCGGTTGGACGCATAAGGTTAAGGCGGAGCTGGGACTAGCTTATCAGCGATGGTGGAGCACGACAACGACGGCACGGGCTCGCCGGAGTGGAGCAGCGGCGACGGGAAAACAGAGCAAGGGAGAAGGGCAACGACGATGGCGGCTCAGGCTAAAAAGGATGGCTAGGAAACTCAAGGGAACTGCGTCGTGGCCTTCACCACGCCAGCGCGACGCCCAGACGGCCACGCACGCGACTGGAAGCCAACCGAAGCTCGCCGGCAATGTAGCTTCGGCGGTGGACACTGTTCACTCAAATTACAGAAATGCCATTTGCCCAAAATTCACAAATTACTCTCAAATTTTCATAACAACTCAAAAATCTCCAAAAACAAAAGTTGTTCAAAATCAAAAGTTCTACAACTTTGCTTCTATAACCATCTCCTAATTCGGTCTAGATTTTGAAATGAACTTTTGAATTTGGAATATGGAAATTTAACGAATTACGCCTTTTCGAATTACTCAAAATTTTTCTAAACAACTTGAAAAACTCCAAAAACAAACTTTGTATAACTTGCCAAGCTCTACACTTTTGCTTTTGGGCTCAACCCCAAAATATGCTTATATTTTGAAATGGATTTTTAGGGTAGGATTTAAATGCTGAAAATCAGGGTTTTCTCGAAAAATTCAAAATCCAAACAAACTTTGAACTTGAGTCACACAATACAATTCAACACATACCACATGAATATAAACTTGTTTTAGTGTATGCATCTCAAAGTTTTTAATATGACCAATTGCCTTGCAATGCATATGATGATATGACAGTTTTAGTATTTTAAACACCCGAGGTGTTACAATAGTGCTCGTGCCCGCACTGGCACTATAAGTGCCTAACACATCAAAATGACTAGAATATCAAGGACAATAACTTTATCATCTTAAACTTATACAATACAGACTCAAAGTTAAGTTCAAAGAACTTATCGAAGATTTAACATTACAATTTATTAGGAGCTTTAGTGCAATGGCTGCCTCATTAAAAATCTGTCTAGGTAAAACTTACCCTTGCGAGAAACCCTAGACAGGGAAAAAGAGTACAGCCCAGCTCCATAGAAGTTCATTGTCCTTACATCAAAGTTCACAAGTCCAGAATATTATAGTCCCATTACATAAATGATCACTAAGACACTAATCAAGATAAAGTTCTTCAAATGCTTCTTCAAGTTCCTTGTCCTCCATCATGTGTTGCAGCCTTGCTTTAGCAGCCTCCCAATCTTTGGTGTAGGTCAGCATCTCCACCATCTCATGCTTCAGCCTCCTCCGCCACTCCTCGATGATCCTACCAGTCATACTAAAAGTAGATTCTAAAGATATGGTAGACACAGGAACAGTTAAAATGTCTTTATCCATGATTGACATCACTATATATGTGAGTTTGTGCTGATACCACCAGTTCAAGATGTTAAAATCATCATTTAACTGGTTCACAGTTGAAAGGATCAAGATGCCCAAGAGGGGGGGGTTGAATTGGGCTAATTTTAAATTATTTGCAATAATTAAACCCTACACTTAGCCCACTTCACCCCTTATGCCTAGAAAGTGATTTTATTGATCTAGCGCATAAAAGTTTAGCACTCTAAGTTCCAATCCTACTCTAGCATGGCATATCTAAGAATATAAAGACAAGAATTGAATTGCTCACATGTAAATGCTTAAAGTAAAGAGAGGAGAAGGAACGCGGCGATGTTTTGCCGATGTATCGGAGAGTCGTCACTCCCCACTAGTCCTCGTTGGAGCACCCGCGCAAGGGTGTAGCTCCCCCTTGATCCGCGTAAGGATCAAGTGCTCTCTATGGGTTGATTTTTTGACACTTCATCACGGTGAATCACCGACAACCGCTCATAACTTGAGTTGGGTTATCAATAAGCTCCGCCGAATGATCACCACTCCCGATCACCACCAAGCCGTCTAGGTGATGGCGATCACCAAGAGTAACAAGCTAGAACTCTCACTTGACCACAACAAGCCTAATGAGAAGTGTGGATGCACACTTGCTACTCGCTTTTCACTAATGAGGCCTTAATCTTGGATTCTCAAATCTCAATCACCTCACTAGGCTCTTGCTCTCCTTGCACTCTCAAGGGTGTTTCTTAGTTGTTGAAATGGGCAAGAGTACCCCCTTGAATGAATAGAGGAAGTATTTATACCCCCTCATTCAAAATGAACCGTTATGTGCCTGAGTCAGCATTCTATGGGGTGACCGGACGCTCCGATCAGTTCTCCCTGCCACTGAGCCGTTAAGTTATGACCGGACTCTGACTTGTGTCCGGTCAGCACTGACCGGATGTGTCCGGTCGCAAAAGCTACTCTCTGGAACCTTACTGATGTTGACCGGACGCCTAAGCCTAGAGTCCAGTCACTTTGCTATTCAGCGTCCGGTCAGTAACCGGAACCAGACCAGCGTCCGGTCAGCACTGATCGGACGTGTCTGATTAGGATTCTCCCTCTCTAGAACCTTACTATAGTTGATCGGACTCTGGCACCTAGCGTCTGGTCACATTTCACTCAGCGTTTGGTCGCATCCAAACGACTTTACTTGATCAAATGAACTGATCGGACTCTACTGTCGGTGTCTGGTCACACCGGAACCAGTGTCCGGTTAATATTTGACCCTCCATTCACTTCCAACTCAAAATCATATGTGAATGAAATTTTCTCCAATTGATCTAAGGGCTACTTCAGAGCTACCTAGTGCTAGATTTGACAAGTGTGCACCACACCTAACCCACTAGACTCACCTAGGTCAAGCTACTAGTCCATACCCCCCTTAATAGTACGACCAAAGGAAAAACAAAGTCCTAAACTACTCTAAGTGTCTCTTCAACACCAAACAATACTTAGAACTAGTCCATCCTTAACCTTGTCGTCCATCCTTTGAAAACCAATATGATTTTCATCGTAGGGGAATGACAACCATGATTGCCCAATCAATTTCCATTACCATGACCTAACTTAATTGCATCTACAAAACACACGTTAGTCATAGTAATCTCATATTGTCATTAATCATCGAAACCCAATTAGGGGCCTAGATGCTTTCAATCTCCCCCTTTTTGGTGATTGATGACAATACAACCTCAAGTATGTAAAAGAGATGAGGTTTTCAATATGCTTGGTTCATATAAGCTTTTGACAATAAGAACAAAAGAGTTGGCAAGCTTATATGACCCAAGCCAACATGATGTACTCAATTAATATGAAATAAGCATGAGTACAAGAAATAAAGCTCATTTGCATCGAAGTAAAACACGAAAGCAAAGCAAATGAGCATAACCAAGTGACATGACATATATAAAGATCAAAGTAGAGAGCACATATGTCACATATCACATAAATATCATGATCACATAAATATCACGATCACACGTATGAAGTTCAATGCATGAAAGTAAATATGAATGCATAATAATGTATCACACATAAAAAGCCAAATGTAATAGATAAGCTCCCCCTAGATATATCACTCCCCCCTATGTCTATCATACTCGATCCCTCTCCCCCTTTGGTGTCAAAGACTAAAACCTAAGGGTCGATCGGCAGGGCTGGAGCAGACGAGTCGGGCGCTGACTCGCGGTGAGCGATCTAAAACTGGGTAGCATCATCATCTGATCTTGAGCTCTAAGCGGTCTGACCCTCTGTCACTGGAAGTGATGCTAAAGTGGTCTGGGTCAGATCTAGAACTGGTGTGACCTGTGACTCTATAGGTATGACTATAGCAGGTGGCTCTGATGATGCAACTGATGATGGGAGCATCTCTATAGTCCCAGTAATAGGAGCAACTATGAAAGGACTAGGGACATGTAGCTATGGCGGTGTAGGCTACCCTATCAACTCATTAAATGTAGCACCAAGGCTACTAGAAACTAGGGTGTCTGTCACAAGCATCAACAAACCCTGAGCCAGTGTGAAGCCCGTATGTAAAGGTATAACAGGGTCGTCCTCATGATAGCATTAAATAGTCTAGCTGTAGGAGTAAGATCTTTGGGTGTCATGCTCGACCCCTCGCCGAAAGGCTCTATGAAGCAAGGTCGGATGAGATTTGTGGGAGGCACAAGACTGTAGTGAGGGCATCTAGGAGGCTCTATGTGTCCATAGCAAACCTCATGAAGACAGATGGGTGACTCCTGTAACCTAAGGATCTCTCTGACCCTGAAGCTCATCAGCCTATAGTCACGGCCTCTGAATGCAAAGTGTTTGAACTTGTGAGCTGGGTCAATCCAAAGTGTAGCATAGAACTCATAGACCCAAGATCGAACATATCTGCCTGTCCGTCCAAGTAAGTCTATCAGCCCTAACAAGTAAGAGAGATGAGGGTGGATCTGCTCTCTAGCTACTGCTACAATGGCCTCAATTGAACAAACCCTCTGTGATCTAAAAGCCACACCACTGTTTAGATATGCATTGTAGAAGTCCTCTTGTAGTGGTGTATAGAAACCCTCTGAAGCACGCTCATCCCTCCTTGGCGGGAATCAGTCCTCGAACTAAACAAACCTGAGCTGCTGCACCTGCTTGGCCATGGCAGCCCTCAAATCCAGATGAGTTACTAGAGGCGGACCCTATGGTCTAGGAGGCGGACGAGAACCCCTCCTCTGTGTCTCTGGCCTTAGTGTCACCTAGGTACGGGTATGACAAGAGCGGCATAACTATGGCTAAGGGGCCTACTCTGTCTCCTCTATCTGCTCTCCCTCCTGAGTCTGCTCAGCACCCTCTGACTGCACTAGTGGCTGTGTCTGCTACTATGGCTCCCCCTAAGGCTGAGTCTCCTCCAAAACAACACACCGTCCCTCAAGCATGACAGTCCCAGCTGGACTACCATGACGACACTCAACCTGATCAATGGCTGCCCTCTGTGCTGGTGAAAGCTGATCTGCAATAACAACACCACTCTGAGCACCTCCTCTCTCTGCATGCTCTGCAACGTCTGCTACTGCTGCTGCTCTTGCTATATCAGCATCTGCAAAATTTTCGCTTCTTTGATGTAGTCTTCTTTGTCCCCTTACCTTTCACCTCAGCAGGCAAGCGAGGCAGAGCCCTCGGATCCTCATCACATGGACCTCCTCCGGCGTTCTTGACACGTGCCATTGCTGGAGCTGAAAAGCACAACTGTCACTGACAAGAATCAACTGCCAACTGTCACTTCCGAGGCTTGGCCTCAATCCATACTCATGAGCTTGGCCCCGAGTTAACTGTCAACTGCCAAAGTAACCTCAAACCCACCAACTCACTGCACGATAGAATAGATCGGATATATGAATAATTACAATATACATCTAGAGATACGAAACCCTAAGAAGCAAGCATTAGATATGAAATTAGAATCATGGGCTTGCTACCTGACGAACCGGTGAACCGAAGAGTAAGGAATGGATCATGGAGAACCACCAAGGATCGCCTAGGGTTAGGGTTCCGGTGAGGCAATGCGGCACTAGATGGGGCTTGGAGTTGCTGGTGCGGCAATGGAGGTGGTTGCGGCTCGGGCACGTGGTGGTGCTAGGGCATGGGCTCAGTGACTGCTGTGAGGCACAGCGGTGCTAGGACAGCGGCGAGGATTAAGGCACGGCCACGCTGAGCAGAGGCGTGGGCGCGGCATAGGTAGGCGGCATGGGCTGGTAGCGATGCGGTTGTGGCACAGGCTCAGCTACGTGGTACAGCACGGATGCGGCAAAGCAATGCGGCGCTGGTGAAGATGGCGCGGCGGCTTGGCTCAAGAATGGCGAAGTCGGCATGGGCGTGTGATATTAGGTCAAGGCGGCGCAGTTATATGGTGGCTCACCCGTGATGGATAAGGAAACAGAGAAGAGTTTTAGATCCACACGACTTCTACTGACCGGACGCTCTGGTGGCAATGATTGAACGCTGCCACCCAGAGTCCGATCGACAACAGAGAGGTCCAAAACCTCCCAAGTCACGACCGAACGTGTCTGATCACAACTAACCGAACGCAGCCAGAGTCCGGTCGATCCTTAGATCTTCTTCTTTGCTTGATCGGATGTAGGAACACCATCTGACTGGACGCAGGGAAGGTACTATTTTTGTGTCTGGTCGCTCCTTCGTAGCAATGGTTCACCTCCTGTGAACTGACCAGACGCTGTACTTCAGAGTCCGGTGCAGCGTCCGGTCACTCTTTTTTAGCAAATCTTCAAAGTTCCTTCGTGCTGCTTGTTCCTAATCAAGTCCCAACTTCAATAAGACCCAAATAAACACCAATTGGGACTAATGTGAGTGACCTCTCTCAAACCCTCAAAATTTTCAAAGTATTTTGCCTTAGGCTATAATTCTTTTTAAGAAAATAGGCAATAAAAGGGTAATTGAAGAGAAATGACAAAACAACATACATGCATATGCAATGCAATACTTGAAAGTAATTCTAGTTGCTTGTCAAGTTTGATCCAAGGTTAAGCTTCTTCACACGCTTTTCGACGGTTATCTTAACCATGTTAGACAAGCCCTAAACGCATTACCAAAAATTAAACATGTTGTATATTACAATGCAATGCAATGCAAGGAACAACACAAGCTCATTTTCTAGTGAAGTTACTAAAATCAAGCACATTGAGATCATTCCTCAACCGACAAAAAGTAGCCTCATCTAGCAGTTTAGTGAAGATATCCGCCAATTGATCCTCGGTCCTTACACCTTCTAATGATATATCATTCTTAGTAACATGATCTCTAAGAAAGTGATGGAGGATATCTATGTGCTTGGTGCGAGAGTGTTGAACCAGATTATTAGCAAGCTTTTACCGCACTCTCATTGTCACACAAAAGAGGTACCTTTTCTAGAACTACACCATAGTCTAGCAAAGTTTGCTTCATGCAAAGTATTTGTGCACAACAAGCACACGTGGCAATGTATTCCGCTGCGACGATGGACAAAGCCACACTATTTTGCTTCTTGGAGGACCAAGACACAAGTGATCTACCAAGCAAATGGCACCCTTCGAATATGTTTTTTCTATCAACTTTGCAACCGGCATAATCCAAATCGGAATAGCCAACTAATTAAATCTAGCTCCTTTGGGATACCAAAGGCCAATGCTTGGCGTGTGCTTAAGGTACCTAAGGATTCTTTTAACGGCAATCAAATGAGCTTCCTTAGGATTAGCTTGAAATCTAGCACACATACACACACTAAACATGATGTCGGGCCTAGATGTGGTTAAATACAACAAGCTACCAATCATAGAGCGGTAGAGAGTTTGATCAACCGTTTTACCTCCCTCATCTAGGTCGAGATGTCCATTAGATGGTATTGGTATCTTGATTGGCTTACATTCATCCATATTGAACCTCTTGAGAAGATCCTTGGTATATTTTTCTTGAGAGATGAAAATTCCTTCTCTCATTTGTTTGACTTGAAAACCAAGAAAGAATGTAAGCTCTCCAATCATAGACATCTCGAACTCCTTCGACTTCAATTCACCAAACTCTTTGCAAGAATCTTCATTTGATGATCCAAAGATGATATCATCAACATATACTTGACAAATGAAGATCTCCCCATCAAGCTTCTTGGTGAATAGTGTGGTGTCGACCTTCCCAATGGTGAAACCCTTCTTAATGAGGAAATCCCAAAGGTGTTCATACCATGCTCTTGGGGCTTGCTTAAGCCCATATTACGCCTTGGACAACCTATAAACATGATTAGGATATCTAGGGTCTTCAAACCCAGGAGGTTGATCAACATAGACTAGTTCATTAATAAAGTCATTTAAAAATGCACTTTTAACATCCATTTGATATAATTTCATTTCATGATGCGATGCATATGCAAGGAGGATACGAATGGCTTCAAGTCTTACAATCGGTGCAAAGGTCTCTCCAAAATCCAACCCTTCAACTTGAGAGAACCCCTTTGCAACTAGTCTTGCCTTGTTCCTCACAACAATGCCTTGATCATCTTGCTTGTTGTGGAACACCCACTTTATTCCAATGACTCTTGCACCTTGTGGTCGCTCTTCAAGAGTCCAAACTTCATTGCGGGCAAAGTTGTTCAACTCTTCATGCATGGCATTTATCCAATCAGAATCTTGAAGAGCTTCTTCTATATTCTTAGGTTCAACACAATAGACAAAAGAGTGATGTTCAATAAAAGAAGCAAGCTTTTGAGATCGAGTCATTACACCCTTTGATGGACTCCCTATGATGAGATCTTGTGGATGAGCTTGTAGTAGAGGTGAATTTCTTCTATCAACCACTTGAGGGGGAGGTTGTGGAGCATCAACATCTTGTGCTTGTGCCACCATTTGATCATGAGAGACATGAGTATCTTCATTTTCTACTCTCCCATCTTTATCACCATCTTGTGGCATATTTGATGAAGAAGGTGGATCAATCACTTGTACATCATCTTCATCATCTTTAGGCTTGATGTCTCCAACCAGAATGTTCTTCATAGCCTCCCTCAATGGTTCATCACCTATATCATCAAGATTCTCATGTGCTCCTTAGGAGCCGTTAGATTCATCAAATTCCACACCATATGTTTCTTCAACCAAGCCGGTGGCATGATTAATGCTTTGGACTTTAATGAGTAACCAACAAGAAAACCAATATCACAACGTCTTTGAAACTTCCCTAGGTATTGCCACTTCTTGTAGATGTAGCATTTGCAGCCAAACACCCTAAAGAAGGAGATGTCTGGCTTCTTCCCATTAAGCAACTCATAAGGTGTCTTGCTATGAAACTTTTGAAGGAATAAGCGGTTGGATGCATAACATGCGGTGTTAATAGCTTCTGCCCATAGAGCTTTGGGTGTGTTGTACTCATCAAGCATTGTTCTTGCTAGAGTGATAAGTGTCCGGTTCTTTCTCTCAACTACACCATTTTGTTGAGGCGTGTATGTTGTGGAGACCTCATGCTTGATCCCAACTTCATCACAATAGGCTTCAATATTTGTGTTGTCAAACTCTTTTCCATTATCACTTCTAATCTTCTTGAGCTTCATTTCAAACTCATTTTGTACTCTCTTGGCAAACTCCTTGAAGCATGAAGCAACCTTGGTCTTGTCATGAAGGAAGAACACCCATGTATATCTTTAGTAGTCATCAACAATCACAAGACAATAAAGATTTCCTCCCAAACTTTTATAAGTTGTTGGTCCAAATAAGTCCATGTGAAGAAGCTCTAGCACTCTTATTGTTGACATGAAAGCTTTCGTAGGATGAGTGTTTGCAACTTATTTGCTGGCTTGACATGCACTACAAAGCTTGTCCTTCTCAAATTTCACATCCTTCAACCCTCTCACCAATTCATTCTTCATAAGCTTCTTGAGTGAGCTCATCCCAACATGAGCAAGTCGTCTATGCCATAGCCACCCAAGAGATGTTTTGGTGAATAGGCATATCTTCAAGTTAGCATCTTCGGAGGTGAAATCCACTAAATATAGGTTGTTGTATCTAAATCCCTTGAATATAACTTGATCATCATCTTTCTTAGGTACAACCACTTCCTTCTCGGTAAAGAAGCATTGGAAGCCAAGATCACATAATTGTCCAACGGATAGCAAGTTGAAGCTCAAAGAAGCAACATATAGCATATTTGAAATAAGTGATCATTTGATATTGTCACTTTGCCCAATCCTTTGACTTTGCCCTTTGAATTATCTCCAAATATAATTCTTTCTTGGCCATCTACTTCTTCATCTAGTGAGGTGAACATACGAGGATCACTGGTCATATGTTGTGTGCAACCACTATTAATTACCCAATGACTTCCACCGGTCTTGTAGTTCACCTACACACAAGAGATCAAGCTTGTTTAGGGACCCAAACTTGTTGAGGGCCCTTGACTTTCACAACAAGTGACTTTGCAACCCAAATTTTCTTAGGCCTATTCTTATTGGGAGGTCCTAAGAACATAACTTTCATTTTTCCATTAGAGTCCTTTCTGAGCATGTAATGAGCATTGAAAGCAAAGGGTCTAGCATGCTTGGGCAAGGGTTGTGGTGGTGGAGTTTGACACTCATGGGCAAAGTGGTCTTCTTGTCCACACTTAAAACACCTCTTTGGCTTTGGCTTTGACTTGTGTTGTTGTTGTTGAGCTTGAGCCTTCTTCTCTTGATTTGCCAAGTATCCAATTTCACTTCTATCCATCTTCATGATGGTGTTCATGAGTAGCTCACTTTGAAGATGTTGTCCTCTTGTAAACTTACTCAACTCGGTCTTGAGATGCTCTTTTTCTAGCTTGAGCTTCTTGTTCTCTTCTTTGAGCTCATCATGATTCTTCTCGTTCTTGAGTCTCTTGTTTTCTTCTTTAAGCTTCTCATTCTCAAGAGCTAGATCACTATCATGGTCAAGGTTCTCTAACACATTGGTGTTGGTGGATGGTAGCTTCTCAAGATCTTTCTTTAGCTTCTCATTCTCATTCTTGATCTTGACATACTCATCATAGTCATCGGACTCAACGACTTGCTTGCCTTTACTACTAGAACCTTGCTCAATGCTCTCAATAATCAAGTCATCACATGATGTAGCTATATCAATCTTAACAACGTGGTTAGTAGCATCATGTGGCTCATTGGATAAAAAACTCTTGAGAGATAACAATATTATCATGATTGATCTTAAGATTTGTATACTCTTCTTTTAGCATGTTATAGATAGTGATGAGCTCATTATGTATCCCCTCAAGTTTATCATGTTTATCTTTAAGCTCTTTCTTAGAAGATTTGAGCTCCTTGAGTTTGGATGACATAGCATCATTTGCTTCTCTAAGCTCAACACTAGCCTTTTTCGCTATGTCACATTTAGCTAAAAGAGAATCATTCTTAAGTTCTAGCTTTTCATTCTTAGCTCTTGACTTTCTAATGATCTTAGTGTATTGATTTAGCAATTTAACAAGATCATCATATGAAGGTGATTCAAATTCATCATCATCACTATCACTATCATCATTGCAAGGATTTTCATCACCACTACTTTCATCATCATTTGATACCTTATGTTCACCCTTGGCCATAAGGCATAGGTGTGTAGAGGATGATGACGGTGGTGTCGGTGAAGATGATGAAGAGTCAATCACAATAGCGGCCACCTTCTCGTTGTCACTATCATCATTGGATGAGCAACTTCATGAATCAATGTCCGTGAGCCAATCACCGACGATGTATGCCTTGCCATTTTTCTTCTTCTTGTGGAAGTCCTTCTTCTTGCCATCCTTCTTCTTGTATGGCTTGTTTTTCTTCTTCTCATCTTCATCTTAATCACTTGAGTCATCTTTCTTGCCCTTGTTCTTCTTCTTGTATTTGTCTTTCTTAAGCTTGGGGCATTGATGTGCTAGATGATCAAGTTTTCCACAATTATAGCAATCCATCTCGGAGATTGACTTCCTTCTAGTGCTAGTGAAGAACTTCTTTTTCTTACCATCAAACTTGATGCTATTCTTGTTGAGCTTCTTTAGCATCTTGGTGGTTCTTCTCACCATGAGAGCAAGACTTGCATCATCAATTTCATCATCACTTGAGCTCTCATACTCAATTCTTGCTTTGCCCTTCTCTTGGCTAGCCTTGAATGTCAAGTCCTTGTCTTTCTTCTTGGTAGAGGATGAGCCATCTTGTGGTGTGATGTGCATATACATCTCATGAGCATTGATCTTTCCCAAGATTTGAGTTGGTGTAGTGGTGGAAAGATCACCTTGATGAAGCACGGTCACAATATGCCCATATTTGTCAATGGGGAGGACACTCAAGATTTTTCTTATAACATCGGATGGTTGCATTTGAGTGAGTCCAAGCCCATTGACTTCCTCTATAAGAACATTTAAGTGTGAGTACATTTTATTAGCACTTTCTTTCGGAAGCATCTCAAATGAATTAAGCGTTTTCATAACAAGGTGATATCGTTCTTCACACTCGCTCTAGTTCCCTCATGGAGCGCACAAATATCTGACCATAGTGCATGGGCATCTTTATGGTTCCTCACCCGGTTAAACACATCTTTACAAAGGCCTCTAAAGATGGTGTTTCTAGACTTTGCTTTCCATTTTTTGTAATTCACTTCATCGCCTTGAAGGTGCGTAGGATCCCTAGGTTTTGGGAAACCTTGAGAGGTAGCTCTAAGAATTCCAACATCTAGAGCTTCTAAATATGCCTCCATATGGATTTTCCAATAAGGAAAATCATCTCCCTCAAAGATAGGAGGAGGTCCATCCCTATGAGACATCTTTCTCTAGGTGGTTAAGCCTAAATACGTGAGCACGAGGCTCCGATACCAATTGAAAGGATCAAGATGCCCAAGAGGGGAGGTGAATTGGGCTAATTCTAAAATTCTTTGCAATAATTAAACCCTACACTTAGCCCACTTCACCCCTTGTGCCTAGAAAGTGATTTTATTGATCTAGCGTACAAAAGTTTAGCACCCTAAGTTCCAATCCTACTCTAGCATGGCAATTCTAAGAATGTAAAGACAAGAATTGAATTGCTCAAATGTAAATGCTTAAAGTAAAGAGAGGAGAAGGGACGCGACGATGTTTTGTCGAGGTATCGGAGAGTCGCCACTCCCCACTAGTCCTCGTTGGAGCACCCACGCAAGGGTGTATCTCCCCCTTGATCCGTGCAAGGATCAAGTGCTCTCTATGGGTTGATTCTTCGACACTCCGTCATGGTGAATCACCCACAACCGCTCACAACTTGAGTTGGGTCATCCACAAGCTCCGTCGGATGATCACTAAACTCCCAATCACCACCAAGCCATCTAGGTGATGGCGATCACCAAGAGTAACAAGCAAGAACTCTCACTTGACCACAACAAGCCTAATGAGAAGGGTGGATGCACACTTGCTACTCTCTTTTCACTAATGAGGCCTTAATCTTGGTTTCTCAAATCTCAATCATCTCACTAGGCTCTTGCTCTCCTTGGCACTCTCAAGGGTGTTTCTTAGCTGTTGAAATGGGCTAGAGTACTCCCTTGAATGAATAGAGGAAGTATTTATACCCCCTCATTCAAAACGAACCATTATGTGCTTGAGTCAGCATTCTACGGGGTGACTGGACGCTCTGGTCAAGGTGACCAAAAGCTCCGGTCAGTTCTCCCTGCCACTGAGCCATTAAGTTGTGACCAAACTCTGACCCGCGTCTGGTCACAAAAGCTGCTCTCTAGAACCTTACTGATGTTGACTGGATGCTGGAGCCCAGAGTCCGATCACTTCACTGTTCAGTGTCCGGTCAGTAATCGGAACCTGACCAGCGTTCGGTAAGCACTGACTAGACGCGTCCGATTAGGATTCTCCCTCTCTAGAACCTTACTGGAGTTGACCGAACTCTGGCACCCAGCGTCCGATCACATTTCACTCAGCGTCTAGTCGCATCTAGATGACTTCACTTGATCAAATGAACTGACCGGATTCTACTGCCAGCGTCCGGTCAGACCAGAACTAGTGTCCGGTCAACATTTGACCCTCCATTCGCTTTCAACTCGAAATCATATGTGAATGAAGTTTTCTCCAATTGATCTAAGGGCTACTTCGGAGGTACCTTGTGCTAGATTTGACAAGTGTGCACCATACCTAACCCACTAGACTCACCTAGGTCAAGCTACTAGTCCATACCCCCTTAATAGTATGGCCAAAGGAAAAACAAAGTCCTAAACTACTCTAAGTTTCTCTTCAACACCAAACGACACTTAGAACTAGTCCATCCTTAACCTTGTCGTCCATCCTTTGAAAACCGAAATGATTTTCATCGTAGGGGCATGACAACCATGATTGCTCAATCAATTGCCATTACCATGACCTAACTTAATTGCATCTACAAAAAACACGTTAGTCATAATAATCTCATATTGTCATTAATTACCGAAACCCAATTAGGGCGTAGATGCTTTCAATCTCTCCCTTTTTGGTGATTGATGACAATACAACCTCGAGTATGTAAAAGAGATGAGGTTTTCAACATGCTTGGTTCATATAAGTTTTTGACAATACGAACAAAAGAGTTAGGCAAGCTTATATGACCCAAGCCAACATGATGTACTCAATAGATATGAAATAAGCATGAGTACAAGAAATAAAGCTCATTTGCATCGGAGTAAAATGCGGAAGCAAAGTAAATGAGCATAACCAAGTGACATGACATATATAAATATCAAAGTAGAGAGCACACATGTCACATATCACATAAATATCACTATCACATAAATATCACGATCACATAAATATCGCGATCACAAGTATGAAGTTCAATGCATGAAAGTAAACATGAATGCATAATAATGTGTCACACATAAAAAGCCAAATGTAATAGATAAGCTCCCCTAGATATATCGCTCCCCCTATGTCTATCATACTCGATCCCTCTCCCCCTTTGGCGTCAAACACCAAAACCTAAGGGTCGGTCGATGGGGCTAGAGCAGACGAGTCGGGCGCTGAGTCATAGTGAGCGATCTAAAACTAGGTAGCATCATCATCTGATCCTGAGCTCTGAGCAGTCTGATCCTCTATCACTGGAAGTGACGCTGAAGCGGTCTGGGTCGGATCTAGAACTGGTGCGACCTGTGACTCTATAGGTATGACTGTAGCAGGTGGCTCTGATGATGCAACTGATGATGGGAGCATCTCTATAGTCCCAATAATAGGAGCAACTGTGGAAGGATCAGGGACATATAGCTCTAGCGGTGTAGGCTGCCCTATCAACTCACTAAATGTAGCACCAAGGCTCCTAGAAACAGGGGTGTCTGTCACAAGCATCGACAAACTCTGAGCCAGTGTGAAGCCCGTATGTAAAGGTGTGAAGGAAAGTCCCTGGGCTAGCATTAGCGAAGCAAACCATTGGGATACCTGCTTTGTTGTTGAAGTGAACAAGGTAGCTGGCTGTCCTTGACTTTGAAGCCCACTTTGTTGAAAACCTGGAGTCACTGTAGTGGTGGCAGGCTGGCCGAGCTGAGGTGTAAGCTATGGCGGTGGAGCCCCAATAGCAGAGATGACATGCTGCATGAATCCAAGTAACTGCTGCTGCATGGCCTGCTGCTGCTGCTGGATAGCCTGCTGCTGTCGCTAGAACTCATCCTATCTAGCGTGAACCTATGCTAGAGCAGCTGCGGTCTCCTGGGCTTGGCGAGCCTGATCCTGCCTCATCTGCTCAAGAATCGCAAGAAGAGCGGGGTCTGTCTGTGATGCATTTGGAGCTGAGCTAGAGCCATTCGCTTTACTATCATATTGTCGTGGAGGCATCTAAGGGATATCCTGATAGTCATCATCTGAACTATCGCTGGGGTCGCTCTCGACCATACCCTCCTGCTAGCATCTAGCTCCTCCTCCTCTGTAGCTGCTACACCCCTGATGATCTCATCCTGCTGGGCTACAATCTCTGGCACCTCTGGGCGATGGCACGGCTAACTAGGTGTCCTCGCTGCACTGTGGTGGAGCATCTAAGTCATGTTATAAGCTGGAAACTCTATAGTAGCTCCTGAATACTCTGCCAACATCTCTGGAGGCCTCATTGTGACTACCCTATGAATCAAAAAAGTGATCCAGTGAGCATATGACAGCTGCCTGTGACCTCTAAATCCCTCTGCAAGTGTATCCTCCATCTCAAAAAGAATGAGATCCCATATACCAAATATTGTCTGCTGGATCAGGGAGTTCAGTAGCCACAACTAAATGCGAGTCAATCCCTCACAATATCCCATCCTCGGTAGCAGGGTCCTCCTCATGATAGCATCAAGCAGTCTAGCTATAGGAGTAAGATCTCTGGGTGTCCTGCTCGACCCCTCGCCGAAAGGCTCTATGAAGCAAGGTCGGATGAGATCTGTGGGAGGCACAAGACTGCCATGAGGGCATCTAGGAGGCTCTATGTGTCCATAGCAAACCTCATGAAGATGGATGGGTGACTCCTATAACCTGAGGATCTCTCTAACCCTGAAGCTCATTAGCCTGTAGTCATGGCCTCTGAATGCAAAGTGTATGAACCTGTGAGCTGGGTCAATCCAAAGTCTAGCATAGAACTCACAGACCCAAGATGGAACATATCTATCTGTCTGTCCAAGTAAGTTTGTCAGCCCTGACAAGTAAGAGAGATGAGGGCGGATCTACTCTCCAGCTGCTGCTACAATGGCCTCAATGGAATAAACCCTCTGTGATCTAAAAGCCACACCACTATTTAGATAGGCATTGTAGAAGTCCTCCTACAGTGATGTATAGAAACCCTCTTAAGCACGCTCATTCCTCCTCGGCGGGAATCAGTCCTCGAACTGAACAAACCTAAGCTGCTGCACCTACTTGGCCATGGCGGCCCTCAAATCTAGATGAGTCACTGGAGGTGGACCCTGTGGTCTAGGAGGCGGATGAGAACCCCTCCTCTGTGTCTCTGGCCTCGGTGTCACCTGGGTATGGGTACGACTAGAGTGGCATAACTATGGCTGAGGTGCCTGCTCTGTCTCCTCTGTCTGCTCTCCTCTGTCCAAGTAAGAAACAAATTCAGAAGCATTAGAAGTTGAAGAAGTTGCAGCCTGCTGCAGGGCAGTTGCAGAGGTATCTCTAGCCATGCTTGGAGTAGCAGCTAGAGGCTGCATACCACCGGTAGAACCACCAACATCATCATCATCATCATAAATTTCATCCCAAGCAGACCTTTTCTTACAAGACAGGTTAGGAGGGACGGTCCTCCTCAACCTAACAGCTCTATATTTCTCCTCATACTTATCGTAAATATCAGTAAGTTGAGCTCTAGTGCCAAGCTGGTAAGTAGTATAATTTGTACTAATAAGGTTACCCAACCTCCTAAGCACTCTATTGAAACCTTTCATTTTAGCTCTAGGGTCCAGGATGAATGCAAAAGAATAAAGCAAGGGTATGTCCCTCTAGTATTTATTATATTTGTCTATCATAGGTTGAACCACAGGTCTGATGTGACTGTCATTAGCATAATTCTTTAGGTGTATAGCAATCTTAACAAGATAATGAATTATAAGTGCAGATGTAGGATAGTACACATCAGACAATGCAATTGTAGAATCATAAAACAATTCAAGAAATTTAAGCACTTTTTCTGCCATAGCCCAATGTTCATCAGTTAAAAGCAATGGACCACCTTCAATCCTGGGATAATGAGCATGCATGAAAGTAGTGAATGTGACCTTATGAGAAAATAAATGTTTAAGCATCAGATATGTAGGATTCCACCTTACCTCCATGTCTAGCTGAAATTTTCTAGGCCTAACACCAGTAATGCAGTAACTTTTATATGCAGTAATTCTCTGGTTAGATGAGTTTAAAATGATATTGTAGTTTTAAATGTTTCAATCAAAGGCTTAAGAGCCTCAAGGGCCTCCTTAACAATCAGATTGATAATATGACATGCACAATGCTGATGCAAGAACATTGAATTAACTGCAGTAAGGGATGATACATTGTCTAATTGTGATTCAACGGGATCATCTACAACCTCAATACCAAGATATTTAGACAACACAGGTCTAAGTTTACGCATGGCAGAAACATTAGATGATGCATCGTCTAAAGTAATAGCAAACACCTTTTTAGTCAAACCATAATCAGTAAGCACAGATACAACAGGGTCAGCAATGTTTTGTCCATTGTGGGACACATCAATAAGCACAAGACCAAGCACCCTCTTCTCTAGATGCCAATCAGAGTTTATGTAATGATCAACAACACTAAGGTAGTCCTCTTTGGCATTACCAGACCAAATATCAGAGGTCAATCACATACAATTAATAGTAGAAGAACTAAGATTCTCAACAAGCTTAGCCTTGCAACTAGTGAAAAATTTAACCATGTCTCTAGTGGTGGTTTGCCTAGAGACATGAACATATTTAGGATTATGAGCAGTTATAATGTACTCTTCAAATGCATCAGTTTCACCCATACTGATAGGAACATCTAGCCTAGCAAGCAATCGAACAAGTTCAGTACATGCAACCATAGGACAGTACTCCCAATTATGCATACTACCATCAGGATTAAAAGAGATATGAGACTGAGACATGCGATTTTTTTCACGCCACCTAGGGCATTTGTCCCTATGCCGGATGAGGTGACCAGTGCCACCACTAGACAGAGCAGAATTTTGCTTAGAGCAATGGATGCACTTAGTGGCATACCTGACCTTCTTTCCATTGACTTTTTTAAGAGCTTCTTAAAATCCAGCCACACTACCAAGGTGGAGGGACGAGAGCGCTTGGCGTTGTTCTTGTCCTCTTCACCTTCCTCGTTGTTTGCTGCCCTGCCTTCTTGGCCATCGCCGACATCAATGGGAGCTTGAGTGCTACGGTCGAACAACTCCTTGACATCCTCGCACAGGTCATCCTCATCATCATCTCCGGCCAACCCGCACAACCGCCTCTCTTCGTTGGCGCTGACCTCAACTATTTCATCGTCGGAGCTGAGCATCATCACTTGTCGGTGCCTCGGTTCCTCAATAGCTACAAAAAAGAAGCATCAATATAGATCTAGGGATAGGGTTAGCAAGGATTAGCAAGTTAGGGTTAGGGTTAGGGTTAGGCTTACCTTCATAGCTGGAGCACCAGAATCACCGACGACATTGACAAAACATGGATCCATCGCTCTGGCTCCTCAATGGATTCAAATCCAGAGCACCAGAGCAGCCGGCATCCGGTGAGGTCAACGGAGACGAAGAGGAGGATGACAAGGAGAGGTCGAGGCAACATCAACGATGTGAGATCAAGAATAGGGGTACTATGTCGTACCATGTGCCAGTGCCGACCACCGGTGGCTCAAGAGGCCACTAGAGGGGAGAAGAAGAGAGGAGGTTGGAGGCAAGAGAGGAGAGTCACCGTCGCAGCGGAGAGAGCCAGAGAGGATAGCAAAACAGGAGAGAGAGAGAGAGCGGCGCTCAAAATGAATTAGGGTTTAGGTGGGATATGGGGCGATGGGGGCGAGGTGGTTTATATACCTCTTCCCCTCCAACGGGCAGATCCAATGATCGAGAGGAGTGGGGGAGGCAGATCAACGGCTCTGAGCTGTGCCGGCCTATTAACCATGCCATGCCTGGGCCGGTACTATGGGCCAAAATGGCGGCCTAGGCACGACACTACAGCCGAGCCATGTCAAGAACAGGCATGATGCTAACCGAGCCAGATCGAGCCTAGGCCGTGCTTTTCCATGCCGTGCCTGGGTCGGCCAATCGTGTTAGTGCCAAATGGAAAAATATAGTACCGATCTTGGGGCACCTCGGTGGTTCCTCAACCTCGAGCCAAGCGACGCCCATGCATACCCATCTGAGGTGCCTCGGCGGTTAGGACCATGAAGGCCGAGGGGAGACTCCTCCACGCCGCCGCACACCTTCAGCTTTCTCGGGGCTGGGGACAAGGACGAGGCAGCGGCGTTCTTCCAGTAGGGTGTGGTTCATCGCCATCTTCTTCTACTGCAGCAACAAGGGTGACATCGCCTAGTTTGCCGCCAACTCCGGCCTTGTCTGGGAAACCACCCCACGCTTCGCTCAGCGCGGGCACTTTCGGCCCGGCATGGTGCACTGTAGCCTTGGCCCCTTCGACATGGAACGACCCTCCTCTGGCTGGTGCATGCAACCCTGCCTCCCTCTGGCCCGATGCGACCTCGCCACCATCGGCCCGACGTGGCGTGGTGCAGCACTGCCGCCTCCAGCATGGCATGGTGCCTCCTCGGCGGCGCGCGACCCTCTTCATAATTGAACCCTGCTAGGTAAGACGACACCTAGATTCTATTTTATAATTATATGCTCCTTTTTTATGACCCCATGTTATTGGTGTTCTTGAATAGTCATCTGAATCGTGTCCTTTTCTGTGCTGATTTCATGGGGTTGGATTGGATTGTGGCGGCGCAGTCAGTATCTGGAGGAGTTGTTGCAGAACAATGACTACTGATGAGGTAAAATAGTGAAATCTTGTGCCCTAGCTTATTCGAATGGCAAGGCATTTCTTTTCCTTCATATTAAATTTAAATTCATTGGTATGGCAGTTTGTCTCTCCGTTGAAATATTCTCATATATACTCAGAAAAGCTTGTCCACCTTCCTTACTGTTACTTCATGAATGATTATAAACAGGTATGTATTGAATCATACCATATTTATCAGGGAAAAGTTACATTGAAAATGCCTCATAAGATAAAGTAATGCTCGAGTACCAAACTGTTATGCTGCATATGAAATAGCTAAGTTGAATAAGATTTGCTTTAATTCTGCTTAATATTCATAATGTCAATTCTTGATTGCTTTGATGTAGAAAAATCAAGAAGCTCCTGATCTAGTTTGCCCACACAAACGAGCTGACTATGGCCTTCTAGAGGACATATTTATTTGCTCCCAATTCACGCCAGGCTGTTGAATAAAGGTGAGAGATAATTCATCTTTATTTGTAGCAGTTTTGCTCAGATTCATTAGTTCATAAGCTCTGGTCCTACGAGCTCTTGTCTGATAAAAGAGCAGTCTTTTCATTCATTTGTTCGTAAAAGGCACATTGGTTTAATGAGGCATGACTCTCGTGCAGCTTCAAAAATTTTGGGATGTTGCCATGTTAAGGTATTACCTTTTTTGTTTCTGTTGTTTCAGTATCTAGTATTGGCTTCCTAAAGGATCAATGTCAACTATCTCTTATTAGAAGAAATGCACGTTGGAAGCCCTTCAGCAACAATACACTGCTGCAAAAGCTAAGAAATTACAAGATTAACAGGTTAATAGTCAAAAGAAGAGCAACTTCAATACCCCTAACTCTAGATTTGATGCACCAAGGAAAGGCAAAGGTCCAGAAATTACTCCTCGTCAAACATATTCCTAGCCTTCTCCTCATAAAAGTTTTGTTTTCTTTATTTTCTTTTTTATGCAACCAGCCAAGGTTTTGTTTATCAGCATTTTCCATCATGCTGCTGCTTTTTAGTGTAGCATTTTCCATCATCCTGCTGCTTTTTAGGTGTAGCATTTTCCAGTTCTCATTGTCAACAAAAGCCTTCCTCGTCCTCAGGTAACCTCCCTACCTCTCTCTCTCTATGTGTGCACATGTATCAAGTGTATGGCTGTGTAACTATGTAACAAATACTTTGAACTTTGTAGGTCAAGAAAACAAACCTGTGTATGCTGAACTTTCTTGTGCCTTTCATGACAATTTGTCCAAAGATGGTGTCTCGGTAAATATTCCTCTCATATGGGTTCTCGATATAAAATTTATTGTTCTATGTTATTTTACAACCTCTGATATTCACTGTGGCAAACTTTGGTTTAGGATTTGGATGGCATAGAGTTTGTTCATAGTGTTATATATGACATAATTCAGAAAGGTGGAGATGCTGGGAAAACTACAATGGGAGCCAAAAAGTTAAAGCTGGAAAAAGGGACCCTTTTGGATAATTATGTTCGGAGGGGTCCTAGATTAGTGGACGCCCAAGCAAGATCTTTGCTGATTTATCCAAAGCGATCAAAAAGGCACATGTCTCTGAAAAAATATAAGAAATGTGGTTCATTTGATAGATGGTACATTCCACAAGTAAGTTTTGTTCTGGTTTCCCATAGATTGATAGCTCACCACCAAAAAATTGACCTTTTTTGGTTTCTTTAGTTTACACGAATGTAAATAAAACAGAGTTCCTTAATGATTGAACTATAGTTTATATCCTTGCTCAAATCTCCATATAATACCCTTAATACCTTTGGAGGTCTAATATACGTTAAAAGAAACCTTTGGAGTCTACACAAACACCCGACAGGTACGACCTAGCTAAATATTTTTGCATAAGAGAAGAAAGTATTAGAATACAACCCACATAAACACACAACCAAACATATACTGAATTGATTCTGTTTAGAATGCTATAGTGATAGGTTGATTGTATAACATGATGGATTTATTACCACAGACGAATACAAACCTAAATGTTGGAGAAAATAGAGAAGAGGAATTGACAAGGATAGAAGAAAAGAGGTTGATGCGATCCTAATTTATTTCTGGTGGAACTTATGGAAAGAACGGGATCGAAGAACATTTCAACAAAAGGAGCTACAACCCCCATTGAAGTGGCCTACCAAATCAGGGAAGATGTTCAGCGGTAGAGCATAGCGTTTAGAATTGATCAAAATGGATGAGGAAGAGGTGCAGAATTGGTGCTTTTCAACGCCTCGACGACACTCAGTTTTTCACAATCTTCTGTTCTTAGTAAAGCTCTATTCAAGTTAGGTCGTCCAGATAGTTCTTTTGGTGTTTGCTTTTTCCAGGTTTCCTCTATCCCCTCTTGTGTTTTTAGGTTTTAGATTGGCCATGAATGCTTGGGGTCAATGCTTGAGATTTTCCCTAGACCATGCAGAAGGATCGATCTTCGTTTAGATTCCAAAAAGAATACTGCAAGCCCCTTAACCATGGTGATTTTATTTCTAATTTCAAATATTCATATATATATATATATATATATATATCCTAATTTCCCTTTTTAAATTGTTTTCTATTCCTATTGTATTCGGTGTGTGCCACTTTTACCTGATTTTTGCTGGTTGATTCACACTAGTAGAGAACAGACCTTTGATCCTCGGTCAAAATGGGCTCTAGTCCCAGTATTTTTTACGCCCGGGACTAGAGATACCTTTAGTCCCGGTTGGTGGCTCCAACCGGGACTAAAGGTCCCTCCCAACGGCTACTGCGCCAGACAGAGGTGGCAGGGACCTTTAGTCCCGGTTGGAGCCACCAACCAGGACTAAAGGTAGACTTTTACTCCCGGTTGGTGGCTCCAACCGGGACTAAAGGTCTCTGCCACCTCTGTCTGGCGCAGTAGCCGTTGGGAGGGACCTTTAGTCCCGGTTGGAGCCACCAACCGGGACTAAAGGTCCCCCCTTTATATCCCGGCCGTCTCCTTCCTCCCTGAGCCCGAGCTCAGCACATTTTGAAGCTCACTGCACTAGTGTTCTTGCTTCCTCCTTCTATTGTTCCTCCATCCATTCTTCGATTCCTCCGTCGATTCTTCAGTTGTAAAGGTTACCAATCTCATACTCTAATTTTTCACCATTGTCTTATCTCATTTTGTTCACTATATATATATATGGTTCTTTATTGTGGGTTTTTTTCATTTGTAAGCAATTTGAGCTCAAAATCACTTCAAGCTTGCGTATTTACATGAATGAAGGTTAAAGTAGCTATTAAAAACTAGTATTCACCGTTCATTTGTAGCATGCATAGCACACTTCATTGTTTAGAGATATAGAGAATTTTAGAGTTTTTTAATTTTATTTGTTTATAAAATGAGAAATTTATAGTGTATTAAAAAATGAGTATAGGGACTAGTGCCTCCGACTGGTATGACAGATGCAATGCAAGGCCGTGCAATAGAAAGCAAATCCGTTCTCTTTTGACGATATGCCCGAACAGCCGGGCCTGACAGATTTGGTGGTTGAACGGGTTCGTCGGCCGTCGCCATCGATCGACCATAGTATTTTATTGTCCGGAGTCCGGTCCGGGGTGCAATGCAACGCAATGACAATTGATAATGCGTTGCTAGGTCAAAATATGGTCATTTCTATGGACTCCGCGACTAAACATTTTATTTTAACTTTTTATGAAATGAAAAACTTAGAAAATAGTTAGAAAATTATAGAAAATCTGTACTAGTTGAACTTGCGGACCGTGTTCAGCTTGGCGAGCATGTTCTCTGCCGAGCGGTAACAGACATCAAGGAGGAGCTTTGATTCTACGAAGGAGAGGGGCAACGGTTGTGGAAGACCGTGTTCCCTTCCTCGTAGAATCGGAGCTCTTCCTTGACCAAGTACGGTGCCATCCGGTGGAGAAATGCTCGCCGAGATGATCACGTAAGCAAGGTCAACTAGTACGGATGGTTATTTATTAAAACATGTTTTTGAGCTATAAATCCTGCTGGCCGTCTTCTTCCTCCCCGAGCCCGCCCGAGAGCTTAAGTTCAAAATAACTTATTGTGGTTTTTTTCATCATTGTCTTATCCCATTTTGTTCACTATATATATATATGGTTCTTTATTATGGTTTGTTTTCATTTGTAAGTAATTTGAGCTCAAAATCACTTCAAGCTTGCATATTTACATGAAGGAAGGTTAAAGTAGCTAGTTGAACTAGCGAACCGTGTTCATTTCGGCGAGCATGTTCTCTGCCGAGCAGTAACGGACGTCAAGGAGGAGCTTTGATTCTACGAGGGAGAGCGGCAACGGTCGTGGAAGACCGTGTTCCCTTCCTCATAGAATTGGAGCTCTTCCGTGGCCAAGTACGATGCCGTCCGGTGGAGAAATGCTCGCCGAGATGATCACGTAAGCAAGGTCAACTAGTACGGATGGTTATTTATTCACACGTCCCGATATTGTCACAGTAGTCTGTCAATCACCGTACCCAAACGTAGTATATATATATATAAATATAAACGATAATCGATTGTTATGTGTGTACACTCCCATTCTTCTGTTAATTTGCGGAAATATCATGTGAATTACTTACCTACCGCAGTAAAAGAGGAGAACACAATGACCATTAAAAATATCATTGTTTAGAGATATAGATAATTTTATAGTTTCTTAATTTTATTTGTTTATAAAATGAGAAATTTATAGTGTATTAAAAAATGAGTATAGAGAGTAGATGGCAACTGCTTCCGGATCCTCGGCCTCTCATGGGTTTCCAAAGCGACTTAGGCCGGGCCTCCCTCTCATTCCATGCGGCAAGTGTTGTGATGAGACGAAGATTGTGATGGAGTACCGAGTGAAGAAGGAGGGTCCAAACAAGGATCGTATCTTCTACAAGTGTTCGGATCGCAATATGGGTTATTTTATCGTATTTAATGATCATGGTTAGTTTATACCTATTTTTATGGTGGCTGTGATTAAAGTTCTAATTTTTTGTTTTAATTTCAGTGGGATGGCAGTGGACGATGTTCAGGCTTCTACTGGGAGGAAGAGTATGTTGAACTCATGCAAAAATATCTTGCACAACAGGCAGATACGGCAGCTAATGAGGCAGTGATCCAGCCAAAGAAGCCCAAAGATGTTGCACAATCGGGGGATCTGTCTGTTTTAGTTGAGATTGGTCGCGAAATCCTTGTGCTCCTGAAATGTATTTTAGCTTTAGTTCTTTTAGTGGTAGTTGGGATTGTCTACATTATAGCGATGCTTTCATAAATTTGTACCTTTTGTGGTGGCATGCATGTTGTATAAATAATTAATTATGATCTAGGTTTTAATATGGTATTTATGTCATGTAATGCAGATGAGCCGGCATTGGATGTACAATGCTGATCGCCGCTCCCAAGAGTTCATTGACGGCGTGCATTCTTTGTTACGTGCGGCCGAGGCAAACAAACGCGACGGTTTCATATGCTGCCCATGTGCCATATGTAAGAATACGGTGGAATGTCCTTGCTCAAGGACTCTTCATTCACACTTGTTCAAGTCGGGTTTCATGCCAAACTATATTTATTGGACGAAGCACGGAGAAACCGGTGTTGTAATGGAAGAAGGTGAAGAAGAACAATGGAACGACAATGATATTATTCCTGATGGTGCGTGCTTCAATGATACTACAATGGGAGAAGCTGAAGAAGAGGTAGCCACAGAAGATGAGCCGGCTGATGATCTTTGTCAGGTCATTCGTGACGCACAAAGAGAATGTGAAAGTGAAAAAGGAGAAGATCAAGTTCGAGCGGATGCTAGAAGATCACAAGAAATTGTTGTACCCAACTTGTGATGCAGGGTAGAAAAAGTTGGGAACCACACTAGAATTGCTACAATGGAAGGCAAAGAATGGTGTATCTGACAAGGGATTTGGAGAGTTACTAAAAATCCAAAAGAAGATGCTTCTGAAGGACAATGAATTGCCCGCCACTACCTACGAAGCAAAACAAGTTGTCTGTCCTATGGGGCTAGAAATCAAGAAGATACATGCATGTCCTAATGACTGCATCCTATACCGTGGCAAAGAGTACGAGAAATTGGATGCATGCCCGGTATGCCATGCATCATGGTATAAGATCAGGCGAGATGACCCTAGTGATGTTGAGGGCGAACGTCCATAGAAGAAAATCCATGCCAAGGTTATGTGGTATGCTCCTATTATACCACGCTTGAAACGTCTATTCAGAAACAAAGAACATGCAAAATTGTTGCGATGGCACAAAGAAGACCATAAGGTAGACAATATGTTGAGACACCCTGCTGATGGGTCCCAGTGGAGAGCAATCGACAGAGAATTCCTGGAGTTTGCAAATGATGCAAGAAACTTAAGGTTTGCTTTAAGTACAGATGGTATCAATCCTTTTGGAGAGCAGAACAGTAGTCATAGCACTTGGGCTGTTACTCTAAGTATCTACAACATTCCTCCTTGGTTATGCATGAAGCGGAAGTTCATTATGATGCCTGTGCTCATCCAAGGCCCGAAGCAACTTGGCAATGACATCGATGTGTACCTGAGACCACTTATTGACGAACTTCTCATTTTGTGGAATAAAGAAGGTGTACATGTGTGGGATGAGTACAAACAGGAACACTTTGATCTGCGAGCATTGTTGTTCGTAACAATCAATGATTGGCCTGCTCTAAGTAATCTTTCAGGACAACCAAACAAGGGATATAATGCATGCACACACTGCTTCGGTGATATTAGAGGTGTATTCTTGAAAAAATGTCGAAAGGTCATGTACCTTGGCCATCGTCGATTTCTTCCTGCAAATCACCCTGTAAGAAAGAAAGGCAAGCATTTTAAAGGGAAGGCAGACCACCTGACCAAGCCTCGCAACCGAACCGGTGAGGATGTACTCGATATGGTCAATGATGTGAAAGTCGTCTTTGGAAAAGGACATGGCAGCCAACTTGTTCCGAACGACACTAACGGTCACACACCCATGTGGAAGAAGAAGTCCATATTTTGGGACCTACCCTATTGGCAAGTCCTAGAGGTCCACAGCTCGATCGACGTGATGCACCTGATGAAGAATCTTTGTGTGAACCTGCTAGGCTTCATGGGTGTGTATGGAAAGCCTAAGGACACATTTGAAGCACGATAGGACCTGCGTTGTTTGAGAGAAAGAGACAACCTACATCCAGAGAAGATAGATGATGGACGCCATTACTTACGTCCTGCCAGCTACACTCTAAGCAAAGAGGAGAAGAAAATCATGTTTGAATACTTAAACAACATCAAGGTACCATCTGGATTCTCCTCGAATATAAAGGGTATTATAAATGTGCCAGAGAAGAAATTCTGTAACTTAAAGTCCCATGACTGTCATGTTCTCATGACGCAATTACTTCCAGTTGCATTAAGAGGAATTCTACCTCCAAGTGTACGTCTAGCCACCGTGAAGCTATGTGCATTCCTCAATGCAATTTCTTAGAAGGTAATTGATCCAACTGATCTAGCTAAACTATAGAATAATGTGGTTCAATGTCTCGTCAGCTTTGAGTTGGTGTTCCCTCCTTCCTTCTTTGATATCATGACACACCTCCTAGTTCACCTAGTCAAGGAGATTTTCATTCTCGGTCCTATGTTCCTACACAACATGTTCCCCTTAGAGAGATTCATGGGAGTCCTGAAGAAATATGTTCACAACCGTGCTCGCCCAGAAGGAAGCATCGCCAAGGGCTATGGAACAGAAGAGGTCATTGAGTTCTGTGTTGACTTTATTCCCGACCTTGACTCGATTGGTGTTCCTAAATCGAGACATGAGGGGAGACTAAGCGGAAAGGGGACACTAGGGAGGAAAACATATATTGGTATGGATGATGATTATTTCAATAAAGCGCACTACACAGTTCTACAGAACTCCTCTTTGGTAGATCCGTATATTGAGACACACAAGGATCTCTTACGATCCGAGTTTCCAGGGAACACTGAAGCTTGGATTACGTGTAAGCACATGGAAACTTTCGGCGGTTGTTTGCGAAAAAAATGTCAAGGTGATGAGAGCATCCATGAGCAACTGTATTTATTGGCTATGCAACCATCATGGCATATCGTCACATACAAAGGGTACGAGATAAATGGGAACATATTCTACACAGTAGCCCAAGATAAAAGGAGTACCAACCAAAACAGTGGTGTCCGCATAGATGCCATAGACCCGAATAGGAATAAGCAGACATATTATGGACGCATAGATGAAATATGGGAACTAGAATATGCACCTACTTTGAAGATCCCATTGTTCAAGTGCCAATGGGTCAAGGTGACTGGAGGCAGGGTAACAGTAGACAACGAGTATGGAATGACAACAGTAGACCTTAGTAATATTGGGTATAAAGACGAACCATTTGTCCTTGCCAAGGATGTGAATCAGGTGTTCTATGTCAATGATATGTCTACCAAACCAAAAAGAGGGAAAACGATAATGACTCAACCAAAGAGCCAAAGCGCCACATAGTTCTTTCAGGGAAAAGAGTCATCGTGGGAATTGAGGACAAGTCGGACATGTCAGAAGATTATGAAAAGGATGACCGAATTCCGCCCTTCAAAGTGAACAAAGACCCTAGCATCTTGGTAAATGATGAGGACACTCCATGGTTACGACGCGATCATAACCAAGGGACATACATAAAGAAGAAGTTCACTGCTGTGCCCACTTGATGATATAGTGATTAATGTAGTGTGTGTTTGAGATATTATGTAATAATTGTGAATTCAGATGTTTATTATGTCATATTTCAAATTAAATCAATGTTTGATTTGGTGGGATTTCTCTCTCAAAAAGGTAAATTAGGATATTGAGTGATGAAAAATTAAAATATTAACGTTAAAATGATGTGAAAACAAATTTCCTGTCCAAAACCAATAGTTTTAATAATTTTAATTAAACACTACATTTTTGCATTAACAAAATAATAAATATTAGTTACATTATGTTTTATAATTGTAACAAAAAATAAAAAAAGTTAGGTTATAGATTTTTCCTATGTGCAATAAAGAAAAAGAAAATCCATATTTTTAACAAAATAATTTTATGCCTTTTATTTAATTTACTATGTATTTAACAAGACTATTGCATTTCTACTAAAAAATTTGCTTAAAACACGCGGGAAACGAAACTGCAGCCCACCTTTACTCCCGGGTTGGAAGCCACCCGGGAGTAAAGGTGGGCTGCAGTTTCGTGGCCCGCCAAAAAAACCTTTACTCCCGGTGCTTATTACCAACCGGGAGTTTACTCCCGGTGCGTGTTACCAACCGGGAGTAAAGGTATACCTTTACTCCCGGTTGGTAACACGCACCGGGAGTAAAGGATATTTACTCCCGGTGGGGGGATGACACCGGGAGTAAAGGGGCGTGGCATATATATATATATACCAGTGCCATCTTCTTCCTTGCGTTCTTCGCCGATTCCTCTCCCCCTGCACCCATGCCACTCGGCTCGCCACACCGAGGACGCCGCCGCCACCCCGCCCAACGCCGGTCGTCGCCACCGCCTCACGCGCGTCCGCGGTCCCCACGCCACCCCGCGCGCTGATGACCTCGCGGTGCCAGCTGCTGCCCGACCGCCCCGGCCAGACGCGTGGGCCACACTGGTATACCGTACCCTCGCGCGTTGACACGGCGCGACGACGAGGCCGCCAACGCACATGGCTTCCTCTCCTCCATTCCCAAGGTACGCTGCTTGCTCCATTCCATCTCCAGGCTATCGTGACCGCAACAGATCGATGATGAGGAGCAGGCTGTGCTTGCTCCATTCCATCTCCATGCATGAAACCCTAAACCTCTATTGATACAGTAGCTACTAAAAGTTTGGTTGTCACTTTGGTTTGCATACGTATGTACGTCAACAAATGTGTGTATCGATCACAAACCCAAATGTACTAATCACTTCACTGGATATACTTAACTAATTTTCATGGCACGTCGCACACGGCATTTAGACATGTATTATTCTCTGTCGCGCTAACTATTATAAGAAAGAAAGCGCCAAAGGAACAGAAAAAATTTCCAGTGTATACGCGCCATCTATAAGCGCCATGCGTTTCTATGTATACAGTGGAGCACCGCCGCCCTCGTTCACCCTAGGGTTTATACGGCGGAGCACCGCCGCCCTCGTTCGCCCTAGGGTTTAGGGTTTATACGGCGGAGCACCGCCGTCCTCGTTCGCCCTAGGGTTTAGGGTTCCGCCGCCCTCGTTCGATCATTTTTGGTGGGTGAAGGTTGGTTTGTATGATAAGAAGAATCAGGAAGCGAGTAGGTTTTGGCGGAACGCAGATCTTATGAATCGTCAATCCGAGTGCTTGCTTTTTGGTTCGGGGTCTACTTTGGGGGTTTTGGACGATGTTGATGATGAGGATGTTATAGACTTTATTTTTGGGCAAGGGCGCCTGAGTCTGGATGCTGAGGGGGAGCTAAATATTGTGTCGAAGCCTGAGCCATTGGAGCTTGATAAGTGTGACCATCGGCATATGTACCACGTGAGGGTTTTGGAAGGTGACTTGCCTTTGGTTCCCGTGGCACCCGTTCTTTGGGAGCCAATTGTAAGGGTCGAGGGGCTAGGCGAGGGTGAGGGTTTGCAGGTGGTTGTGGATGATATAGCTGAGTCTATGAAGGGTGTAGCAGATGAAGTGGTTGAGAGTGTGCTTGAAAATATAGTTATGGAGATGGCGAGGGATATGGCATGCGAGGTGTATTTTGAAGAGGATGCTCCCGATGTCTGGGAGTTCCAACGCCAAGGGTCGACTTGATGTCTATTTTGTATCGATGTAACATGCGTTGTTGTATTTGTTGTAAATTTGGCGTGTTGTTGTGAACCTCTTCGAGGGTTCCAATCATTGTAAACATTATTTGGAGCTATTTACTCGACGAGTCAAGATGCAGTGCGATTTTGTTGTCACTTTGGTTTGCAGCAACGCCCCCCTTTTCTTTTAGGCGAGGCTCATCGTTTATTGTTCTCAGAAACATGACGCGCAACGATGCCCCCTTTCTTTCAGCCGAGGCTCGCTATTTTCCGTTTAATAAAACCTAATGCGTAGCGACGCCCCCCTTTTGTTTCAGGCGGGACCGCCGCCAAAACCTACTCGCTTCCTAATTCTTCTTATCATACAAACCAACCTTCACCCGCCAAAACCTACTCGTTTAGGGTTTAGGGTTTATACGGCGGAGCACCGCCGCCCTAGAATTGCGTCCGTGACCGAGGGGCAAGATTTAATAATGCATATTGTTCGTAGATTTTACGCATGTAAGCAAAGATTTGACGTACTATATATTGGTTTTGTTTTTTGAAGCTAGATGGCCGACCCGAGAAACATGGATGAGGAGGAGTTGATGATGAATTTGATCAACACTGGCACTCAAGTTGCCGACGACGATGGTGCTAAAAATAACGTGCAAGAGGATGCAGATGACGGGAGTCAATACTTAGCTCTTGAACAAAATGAGCAACAACATATTGGCCAAGTATATATTTTTTATTATTAGCTATATATATTATCATATGTCTTATGTGTGCTCATGACATTAAAAATAATGTTTATGTTTTGTAGCCCTCTGGATCGACATCAACAACTACAACGAAGAGTAAAAATGTTCGAGGTCCCAAAAAGCCATTGGAGGGCCGCTTCATCATCTCGGAGTTCAATGTGGATACAGGCGAACCGGGGGGGGGGCAAATAAAATGAAATTCGTGCACCACTGTGGTTACCTTGTACGGGACCGGCTCCCGATCAGTATCCGCGAATGGAAGAAGAAGACCAATGCTCCTCATATCAGTTTTGTCTCTGATCATGACAAGACGTTAATTTGGAAAGATGTCTTGGTACATTTCACGCTCCAAACAGATGGTTATGATGATATAATAGATGGTGATGAATTGAAGGAGCGAGTTAGGGATTGGGCAATAAAGAAGATGGCCACCCAGTTTTAGACTTAGAAGAAACACCTATACACGACGTATGTCAAGAAGAACATAGCACCAGATTTTACTGTCCCAGGCCTAATCTCAAAGCAGAGGCCCTATTGGGATGAGTTTGTACAGTACAAGACATCGAAAGAGGGTGTGAGTCGGGTGATAAAGAACCAACGTAATGCCCAACAGAAGACATACCACCATAACTTGGGATCAGGTGGCTACCAGACTGCCATTCAGAAGTGGAACAAAATGGAAGCAGACCTTCTTGCCAAGGGTATCACACCAGAATCACTCGAGTGGGGAGAGCGTGCAAAGAATTGGTTTTTCGCTCATGGGGGAACACTGGACCAGGAGACAGGGAAGTGCGTTTATGGTGCAAGACTACAAGAAGCAGCAGAAAGATTGTTTTATGCTCAGAGAGCTACTGCTAGTGGTGCGTTCAGGCCCAATAGAGAGAAGGATGAGCTGACATACGCCATCGGGACTATTGAACACGGTGGCCGAACTAGAGGCAAATGAAGTGTCTCGTGGGAGCATGGATTCCCTCAGGACAGACCTTCCTATAGAAGCCGCTAGAGAAAGAAGGAAGAAGAGGCACAGCGGCTCCAGAGGTTGGAGGAAGCGGTGCGTGAAGCACAGGAGCGGGGAAAAAACCTTGAAGCGAGAATGCAGGAGAAAATCAGAAGGCAAGTGCAAATAGCAGTGAGTGCAAGCAAGCAGGCATCAGAGCCAGGAATCAATATTAGCCAATCTGTTCAGTTGAAAAGCAGCTGTGCTTCCACGGAGATACCAAATCAAGGGGACACAGGACTGCGCTTCTCTGTGGATGATGTCACTGAACCTTATACATCGTGTGAGCTACACATTCCAAAGGGGAATTCCACAATCAAGGTGGCTATCAGTCTTGTTAATCCTATCGACCGAACCAAGACACCAAGGATTCATGGGAATATAATCCAAGAAGGATATGCTACCATCTCGGTAGATAAAGCTGAAAAAGGTTTTAGTGATTTGCCTCTTGACATTCCTGGAGGTGATGGCGAGAAGACTCTAGGAGAAGCAGAGAAGACATTCATTCTATGGTGCAAGCGCTACATCATCATTCCCAGGATGTCGGCTCCACCTCCTCCTGAACTACCTCACCATAGGTGCGGATGAAAACACTACATCATTAATTTATATTGGCTTAAATAATTAACAATCTGCTCATAATAATATGTCATTCCTTTTTTTGTAGCAGATCCTCCTCCAACCTAAATCCAATTGTTCAATCGCCAGATCATCATAGTGCTCTGTACGATGACATTGTGTTGGAAAGCGAGGTTGCATCCACACCATCTCCAAGGAGGTCTCCAACGCCGCAGCCACCACCTCCAAGGAGGTTTCCAACGCCGCTGCCACCACCTCCAAGGAGGTCTCCAATGCCTCCCCCACCCCCGCCTACCAAGAAGCCAAGTACTAGCAAGAGGCCAGCCCCGCAAACGAAGAACCAGTCCCCGCCGGCAAAGAAAGCCACCGTGAAACCAAGGGCTATTCCCAAAATAGTATCTGAAGAGAAGGAAGAAGTAACTGATGCATATAAAAAAGATATGTCCAGATTCTATGACAAACTTAAAAAGGGTCAAGAAGCAAGGAGAAACCCGGAGAAACCGTACTTCTTCGTAGCTCCAGATATTCTAAGAAAAAAGGTGGCTTCTTACCAGCAACAACAGCGGGAATCTCGTAAGCCGTCCAAATCAACGTTAACGGACTATGACCGCACTCTCACCAAGTCAATTGAGGCGGCATAGAAAAAGAAGCGGAAAGGGAAAGGAGTTGCACAACTCGGACAACAATTGCACCAATCAGTCCCCCCGCTAGTTGTTGGTAATGAATATAGTTCGAATTTAGGATTAATGCATCAGGCAAACATACCTCCGGATGTCGATTTGGATCACCTTTGTGAATTTATTGAAGAGACTGGTCTCGACCTTTACCAGATGTTTGGTGATGGAAACATTGAGAGTGCGGCGGAGGTTGATATTTGGAAGAAAAAATTTGTACTAGGCCAGAGTCTATAAAACCCTCAAGCCTTATGTGATCTGGGGACGCAAATGTACCTGCTAAACAAGTGGTACATGCAGGCGTCTACCGGTAGAGACTTCTGCGTTGGTGTCAGAATTAGAGACGAACATTGGTTCCGTGGCGATGATGTTATGTATGTTGACTTTGCATAATTTCATCAACTATGCCACCTGACCTCTCTGGACAAAGTTATCATTAGCTGCTATTGCCTATAAGTAATAATTCTTTCGATCTATTATTAAACTCATCATATATGTGTATATGCATATAAATTATCCTAACAAGTACTATATATATGCAGATTTACAATGACAGAGCTCAGAAAGTAAGGCTGCAATGAAATTGGTTTTGTTGATCCCCATATAGTATTCAAAGACCCAGTTACTCCAGAGCCTAATTGGAAGTCTGAGTCAGAGAGTAACCTCATGAACTTCTTAGTGAACCAACGCCACAAGAAGGATATACTCTTTCCCTACAACTTCAAGTGAGTGTTAATAATGTCGATCATCCTTAATGGCTCATATGTTGATTCTAGTTAATTAATGAGTATTATGCGTTATATCCTATAAACACATGCAGCAATCATTGGATATTGATGGACATCGATCTGGTGAAAAGTCACTTGATAATCTATGACTCGATGAGAAAACCACAACAAGACTACCAAGATATGATAGATATTATCCAGAGGTAATTTCGGTATCTCTAGCAACTATATATACACACAAACATGATGATTAACTATATCTGATGACGTGGCAAATTTTTTATTGGGCAGTGTTTGGAAAACCTTTATTGAGAAGCAACACATGAGAAAATGCAAAGCGCCACTGAATGTAATCCCTTTGAAAGTAAGTCCCTTAAATCGCATCATCTTTATTAATTAAACATATAGCTTTCATCGGATCACCAGATTGGATGACAAATCTTTTTCTCGTAAAGTGGTGTCTGAGGCAGGAACAGGGGAACAACTACTGTGGTTACTATGTTTGCAAGTTTATTAAGGTGGTCTCCCAAAGAACTCCTACAGAGAGACTCAAAGTACGTTAAAAATACACTATATATTCATTTAATTATTATTATTGATTGTGTTACTATGTCTTTATATATATATATATGTGTACATATATTAATTTATTTTCCTTTAATTCAAACCTGTAGGCTCGATGGTTGGAGAAAAAGGTCATACAGCAAGACCAAATTAAAGCAATTCAAGAGTCTATAGCCGGATTTTTTAATGAGCAGGTCATCGATTCCAAGGGCGAGTTCTACTTCGACCCAACACTGCCATGGAAGCCAAGCTAGAGGATGAGAGGAAACTTGTTATATCACAACAACTGTAATGCAATCTTTTGTAATATATGCACATAAAATAATATAATGTAAAATACACATATGCATGCATGCATGTAAATATATATATGATGCATGCATGCTTAAATTGTGTGATTTAATACGTTCATTGTGCTTGAACCGAAACATACTATACGCGCGTATAAATGTATAATTAGCAGCGTACAATACGACTTCGAAAACCTATTTTGAAAAGAAAACAAAAAAATGAAAAGAAAAAAAAAAGAAAAAAAAAACCTTTAGTCCCGGTTCGTATTACCAACCGGGACTAAAGGTGCCGGCCATCATGGCATGTCAGGAGGCACCTTTAGTCCCGGTTGGTGTTACCCACCGGGACTAAAGGTCCTCCTTTAGTCCCGGTTCCTGACCTGGGACTAAAGGACCCCCTTTAATCCCGGATGCTTGCTCCCGGGTGGGGAACCGGGACTAGAGGGGGTTCCCCACTGGGAGTAAAGCTCTGTTCTCTACCGGTGTCACCATGGTCTGAAGGTGGGTGAAACTAAGGAATTCATTTGAAACCTGCTTTTAACTCTATGTCAGATGGAGGCAATGTTTTACATCAGTTTAGGCTATCCGAACTGTTTAACATTGTTTAGCAACCAAAACAAATTAATGGTTATCTGAAATAAAGGCTATAGCATAGAAAAACTACTTGAGATTGCTTCAGTACTGGTGGAGCCCTGTTAAAATAGTGAAGGATTTGTTGAATTTGCTTGAAAAATATTGTCTCATTGTACATCAGAGACTATCTACTATACATAATCAAATGCTTCTGTATCTCACTATGGTCCAATATATGTTTTCTATGATTTAGTATGATATATGCTAATTGTTGAGATACCAGGATAAATGCCTAATAAAGGAACAAGTCATAAATGGTCAAGATGATTTTTTATCACATAAATGTGTCACCGCTAATACAAAAATTTTGTCATCGCAATGCATGACAAATCACGATATAGATACGTGCATGTCGCACGTGCATTTCCACTAGTAAATTTAAAAAGGAAAATAAAAGAATAAAAAAGAAAACGGGCACCATCTCACGGAATGAACCAGTCCATCAAGCTAAAGAAACAGACGAAATGAAAGAAAAAGAAAATAAATGCAACATGCGTCTATAGCTCACAACCCATCAACAAAAAAGAAAACATGAAACAAAGAAAAAAACAAAATCAGAAAAGAATTAAAGAAAGATTTAAAATATAAAGAAAATAAAATAAGAATAAAAACAACAGAAAAATAAAAGGAAAAGAAAAAAAGAAAAAGAAATGTAATAAGAAAGGGAAAAAAGAGACACGTACAGTACCTGATTACCTGGTGCCGTTCGGAATCGTGCTTGCCTCACGCGGTGGTGGATGGGCCGCGCTCGTTGATGGGCCTGTGTCATGTAAAATCAGTAATCTCGGTCGTCCTTGGCGCCCGCCGCCCTGATGCATGCGGCCATGCGCCGCGTGCAAAGGAGAAAGGCGGCGAATGACTCAGGCGGGCCGGGTGATGCGCGGGGGGAGCTTTGGTGGCGGGCCACCGGACCGCGTCGTCTTCGCAGCGGATTCCCTCGCGCCGCCGGTGCCTTGCCGATGGCCCCATCCATCCATCTATCCGTGTGTATGGACGAAAATGGTACGGATATTTTCAGACTGTATTCAATAACGAATATGTTTAGAGGGATTCGGATCTATACGTATTCGAGTCCGGATATTAAACATTTGATACCGTATCCGTATCCAGATACTTAAATCACATATTTTTGATGTCGACGTCCAATCGTATCTTATCCGACATGGTTGACATTATCTGTATTTGAATCCGAATCCGATTAGAAATAAGAAAGCAATAGCCGTTTTACGAGCGTGTGACAACGCAGGCTTTCCTGGATTCTCGCGCGCCCACCGAGGAACGTTCTTATCTTTGCTGAGATTTGCCACTCGCGCACTCGATCGTGTCGGGAGATGGCAGTCGCCGTCGCCGCCGCCGCCGCCCGGGTCACGGTGCTGCAGCTCTGAATGCAGCTGTTGCAGCAGCACGGGCGCACTGTTGGGCCTGTGAGCTTCGGTTTGGACACCTGATGGAACAAACCGTAACGACGTCGCACGAGAGAAGCAGAAAAAGTATCCCGCAGAACGGCAGAAAACTGCTCAGCAATCATCGTGTCCGTCCGCATTATCCGCCGCCGTGCACGGGCCACGCTAGCTACCCGTGAACCATCGGCCACGAGCATAGTGCCGACATTTAGGCCTGTCTGTCTTGGAGTCCTGCTGTAATCAGGCGATCGACGGTCCCTGAATCCCTCAATCCCTGTGACCGTCTTGGAGCGGCGCGGCGCCGCTGCCGCCCGTGGTTGCTGCTGTCCCTTGTCGCATCGCTACGCAAAGGTCGGCGTTTTAGGCCTATCTGCTGCTGTCATCGCCCAATCATTCTATCTTTGGTCGATGATTTCGGGTCCGTGTACGGCACCTCCAGCAAATCCAGTTCCTTGTCTCTGTCGCGGCGGCCAAACCCAGGGATGCATGCACATGCACATGCACATGCACGCGCGGCCAGCGGCCTCGTGGCCGTGCAGTGCATTTCCCGGGCGGCCTGTCCGTCCGTCATCGCGCTAGCTCTGAATTATCTGCACTTCAGTTCACAGGCGGCGAGGCGACTTCTCTGACGCCTGAACTTAACATTATGCAGGTAGCACATAAAAGGCTAAGCCTCGCTGACGCATTTTTAAACTAATGTACGTCGTTGCGTGTATATATATATATATATATATATCTTCTCGACGGATCGGCGAAGATATTTGGATGAGGCTTTAGCGGCGCACGCTGGAGTTACAAAAAAAAACAAAACAAGAAAAACACATATTGGCAATGTAGAGGAGCACCGAACGGGCAGATGACAACCGAACTGCCTCTTTGCATTGGCCGGTGGAGGCGGCTCGCGTCCGCGCGCTGAAACGGTGCCCGTGCAGGCGTACAGCATTCAGGGCACGGCCACTGCTTTTTTATTTTATTTTACTTTTGGTGTTAGTTGTTTCCTATACTAGTAGACTAGTAGCACTACTGTTTTGTACTTTATGTTTGCTGCACGTTCAGGAGTTGGGTTACTCAGGACAGAGTTCATCAGTTCACAGATGGTGCGTGGCGTGCACTAGTTTCGTGGATTGACGGCCGTTCCTACAGGCAGCCCGCCGCTAGCGAACATGACGCCGAGCAAGCCAAGCGAACTCCCGGATTTGTCCCAGATGGACCTGGGGCGCCGTGTAAAGCCGGGAGGGAGCTCGCAGCTGCCTAGTGCCTACAGGAACGGGAAGAGACAGATATGCATGGCAGGCGCCCCGTGATCACAGCCACAGGGCGTCTCGATCGGCGGCGGCGTTCAGCGATCGGTCATGCTTTGGATATATCAGCCAAGCCAGAGCCAGCTATGTTGTCCATGGCACGCAACGCAACCTGGCACAACGATGCTAACCGGCTGGATGCGTGTTGGAACTTGGAACTCATCGTGCTCGGAAGGAACGAAGGAGAGGTCCGCCGTCCGCGTCCATCAGTTGTCTGCCGAAAATGAGCACCGGCCCATCAGTTGTCCAAACAGCTCCTCGATAACGGCCCAACGTACCATTCCCGAACTACTTGGCAGATAGGCGGCTTTCCTCGCCGGACCGACGGACGGGGCTGGAGACTCTCACACGACCGGAGTCGCGACAGCCCAACCGGTCCGTGGGCCTTTGTCGCAGGAGTTCATGGGCCGGGGCTCGACAAAAGCAAACAGCGGCCCCACCTGCGATTGCCATAACGGATATAGCGTCAGAAAAGAAGAAGAAGATGATGCGTGGAACGGAGCACGTGCAGTGGCGGAGCCAGAATTTATACTCAGGGGGACTGGCCGTCAGGAATTATACTTAGAGGGGCCGGTTCGGTCTTTTTCATTGCGATAATTTTATTATCTAGCTGTGTTTTGTATGATTATATTATCTAGAAGATATTAATAGGTATATATGACAATAATTTTATATAATATCTCTTAATATAAATAAAAAATATTAAGTCATACTACTAGTTTTTTTTGTTGTGAAACATTGGGTGGGTGGGGGGGGGGGGGGGGGGGCGCCTGGCCCCCTTGGCTCCGCCAGTGAGCACGTGCACACGGGCGAGTGGACTGGAGCCTGGAGGAACGCAGGATCACGCTGATCGTGCTGTTAGCTGTTATGTTACGTACGGGACACAAGTAGTTAGGAGTAGTTAGCTAGCTCTTCGTCACAATCATCAGGGCACAGCATACACGTTGCTTAATTAGTAGCCAGGCGTCCTGTCTGATATTACTTTGTGTAAAACTTGTTTTTTCCTAAAATCTCTCCTAAAACGTGTTTCTGTAAAAACTTGTCTTTATTTTTTGAGATCCAAACAACCACTTAAGGCTTGTTTGGATCACCTCGTGCTAAGAATTACTAGCCCAAATTAGTTGAGTTGGCTAGCTGGCAGCTACTTGCTAACAAATGCTTGGATAAAAAATTAGCCTACCCATTAGCCCCATGTTTAGACGAGTTAGAGCTAAAAATAAGCTATATGCATCCATATATATCCTTATTCGGTATCATAGACATTAGTATTTTGTATATAGATTTGGTTAAATTTAAAATTATTTGACTCCTTAAAAATGAGAATTATGTTAAAGCGAGGGAGTACTTATAGGTCTGATCGATTGCTTACATTATCCTGTATCCAGGCTTGTGTAGTGCAGTTTGTCAATGTCTGGTTGTTTGCAGAAGCTCTTGTGCAGGCTTGCATAGTGCTCAAAATATACAAATACAACATTAGCTAGAGTATGCCGGATCTTTTCGCATTATAAAATGTAGATTTGCATAAGCAAATGAACACACAAAAATGAAAATGTTTTTTTTTACATTCTCTATCTTTACTATAAACATAAGGCTTGTAATAGAACATATAAAGTGACTATATGCAATAAAATATACACAAACAAATATAATTTTATTGAACATGGTCATGTAGGAACTTTATATATTTATATTGGCTTAGGTTGTGCTGGGTAAGGTCTAATGTAGACTAAACCTAATACAGACAAATAATGAGACCCTTTATATCTGCATGGGTGCACACTACTTCCGTGCCTCTTCTACGTATACAACAATGTTTTTCTGGTAGAGGCTCTCTGTGGTGTAGTTCCCAGTTTCGCCGCATGTAAAGGCCACCAACGATTCCCCATGGCGAGAGTTGTCACGGTAGGGGGCTCGTAAAGGCGACCAATGATTCCCCCGTGGTGAGAGTTGTAACAGTAGGCGGCTCAAGCCCTCAAGCACCCCCCCTCCCCAGCTCATCCCACTCTAGCTGCCCTACGTGCTGGGGTTGCGGCGGCGACCTCGCTAATTGGCTTACATGCACTCGATTCTAAATCAATGATCAATCGGACAACCACGAGTTCTATTTTCCGAAAAATAATTCCCACCTCTTTCCCTATTTGGATAGTGTTGCGCGTGCGCCGTTCATTCTCTTTTCGCGTCTTCTGCCGCGCACGAACTGGTAGCTAATCAGCGATCCCATCAGACCATCAACTTTTTGGGGGGAAAATATTTTCACAACTTTTCTTGTTTTTGGAAGTTTCAAAGTTATACTCAGAACTTTTACGTATAACTTTTTGTGCAAAATTTATCACCATATTTTCTTAGAAAGTTGCAAAGTTATGCACGTAACTTTTATATATAATATTTCATGAAACATAACTTTTCAACATAATTTCCTTTTGTGGAAAAAATCATCCCCACTTTTTTTCTTTTTTTTGGAAAGTTACAAAATTATACATATAACTAGTATGCATAAAATTTTTATGTAACAACTTATCAACATAATTTTTCATCAGAACTTTTATTTTCTTGAAAAAAATATTTCCATAAATTTTTATTGTTGGAAAGTTAGAAGTTATACACATAAATTATGTGCATAAGGTTTTACGGAACAACTTATCAACACAATTTTTTACTTTTTTTAAAAAATCATTATAAAATTAAAAAGTTGTACTCACAACTTATGTACGTAACTTTTGACATGAAAATTTATCATCACAACTTCTCATTATATTTTTTGTAGATTTCTGACACTAGTAGAGAAACGACCTTTGATCTAGCTCGAAATTTGGCTTTAGTCCCGGTATTTTTCGCGTCCGGGACTAGAGAAACCTTTAGTCCCGGTTGGTAGCTCCAACCGGGACTAAATGTCCCTACCCAACGGCTACTGTGGCAAGCTTTGCTGCAAGGGACTTTTAGTCCCGGTTGGAGCTACCAACCGGGACTAAAGGTTAACTTTTACTCCCGGTTTGTCCCTCCAACCGGAGTAAAAGTCTACTCCCGGCTGGAGGCTCCGTCTGGGACTAGAAAGGGACCTTTAGTCCCGATTTCTGTCTCCAATCGGGACTAAAGGTCCCCTCCTATATAGCCCTTGTTTCTCTCCGAGCCCGAGCCACTTCGAGCTCAATGTTCTTGCTTCATCGCCGGCCTCTCTTCTTCCTCATCGCCGGTAATCACAAGATTTCTTCGATTCATCCGTTGATTCTTCGGTTCTAAAGGTTACCAACTTTATACTCTCATGTTTCATTAGTAGCATATCTCATTTTGTGGACTAGATATATGTGATTTTTTATGGTGGATTTTTTTTATTTGTAAGCCATTTAAGCTCAAAATCACTTTAAAGTTTGCATATTTGGATGAAGGAAGGTTGAAGTAGTTATTCAAAACTAGTATTCAGCTTTCATTTCTAGTATGTATAGCACACTTCATGGTTTAGAGATATAGAGAATTTTAGAGTTTTTTTTTTAATTTTATTTGTTTATAAAATGAGAAATTTATATTATATTAAAAATGAGTATAGAGAGTAGATGGCAACTCCTTCCGGGTCATTGGCCTCTCATCGGGTTCCAAAGCGACTGAGGCCGGACCTCCCTCTCATTGCATGCGGCAAGTGTGAGGAGAAGATTGTGATGAAGTACCGAGTGAGGAAGGAGTGTCCCAACAAGGGCCGTATCTTCTACAAGTGTCCGGATCACAATGTGAGTTATTTTGTCGCATTTGATGATTATGATTAATTTATACTTATTTTTATGATGATTGTGATTAAAGTTCTAATTTTTTGTTTTAATTTCAGTGGGATGGCACTAGATGTTCAGGCTAGTACTGGGAGGAAGAGTATGTTGAACACGTGCAAAACTCTCTTGCACAGGCGGCTACGGCGGCTGATGAGGCAGTGATCCTACGGAAGAAGCCCATAGATGTTGAACAAATACATGATCTGTCTGTTTTAGTTGGGATTGGTCACGAAATCCTTATGCTGCTGAAGTGCATTTTAGCTTTAGTTTTTTTAGTGGTAGTTGGGATTGTCTACATTGTAGCGAGACTTTTATAAATTAATACCTTGTGTGCTGGCATGCATGTTGTATAATTAACTAATTATGTTCTAGGTTTTAATATGGTATGTATGTCATGTAATGCATATGAGCCGGCATTGGATGTACAATGCTGATCGCCGCTCCCAAGAGTTCATTGAGGGCGTGCATTCTTTCTTACGTGTGGCCGAGGCAAACAAACACGATAGTTTCATGTGCTGCCCATGTGCCATATGTAAGAATTTGAAGGAATATGCTAGCTCAAGGAGTCTTCATTCACACTTGTTGAAGTCGGGTTTCATGCCAAACTATATTTGTTGGACGAAGCATGGAGAAACCGGGGTTGTAATGGAAGAAGGTGAAGAAGAACAATGGGACGATGATGACATTATTGCTGAATATGGTGCCTTCAATGATACTGCAATGGGGATGCTGAAGAAGAGGTAGTGGCAGAAGATGAGCCCACTGATGATCTTGGTCAGGCCATTCGTGACGCACAAAGAGAATGCAAAAGTGAAAAGGAGAAGATCAAGTTCGAGCGCATGCTAGAGGATCACAATAAATTGCTATACCCAACTTGGGATGCGGGACAAAAAAAGTTGGGTACCACACTGGAATTGCTGTAATGGAAGGCAAAGAATGGTGTATCTGACAAGGGATTTGGGGAGTTACTGAAAATCCAAAAGAAGATGCTTCCGAAGGATAACGAATTGCCCGTCACTACGTACGAAGCAAAACAGGTAGTCTGCCCTTTGGGATTAGAAATCCAAAAGATGCATGCATGTCCTAATGACTGCATCCTCTCCCATGGCGAGGAGTACGAGAAGTTAGATGCATGCCTGGCATGTCATGCATCGCGGTATAAGATCAGGCAGATGACCCTATGATGTTGAGGGTGAACATCCCACGAAGAAAATCCCTACCAAGATTATGTGGTATGCTCCTATAATACCACGCTTGAAACGTCTGTTCAGAAACAAAGACCATGCAAAGTTATTGCGATGGCACAAAGAAGACCGTAAGGTAGACAATATGTTAGGATTAGGCTCGATGCCTCGAGCACTGATGATGTAGCCCAGCAGTATATCGGATGGAACTCCAAAGATGCACTTTGAAGGGTTCAGCTTCCATCGGTACTTGTTCAGATTGGCGAAGGTTTCTTTGAGGTCGACGATAAGGTTGTCGGATGTCTTGGTTTTGACGACCACGTCATCAATGTATGCTTCGATGTTGTGGCCAATTTGCTGGTCGAGGCACATCTGAATGGCCCTTTGATAGGTAGCCCCAGCGTTCTTGAGTCCGAAGGACATAGTTTTATAGCAGTATGCTCCGAAAGGTGTAATGAACGACGTCTTTATCTGGTCTTCTTCCTTGAGGGAGATCTGATGATAGCCGGAGTAACAGTCAAGGAAAGAGAGTAGTTCGTAGCCGACGGTAGAGTCTACAACCTCGTCTATCCGAGGCAAGCCGAAGGGGTCTTTAGGGCAGTGTTTGTTAAGATTAGTATAATCAACGCACATTCTCCATTCTTTATTCTTTTTTCGAACGAGAACAGGGTTTGCTAACCAATCTGGATGATACACTTCTTTTATAAACCCAGCAGCTAAAAGCCGTTTTATTTCTACCTTAATAGCCTCCTTCTTGTCTGGCATGAATCGGCAAAGTTTCTGCTTGATCGGTTTGGCGGTCGGCGAGACATTCAAGGAGTGCTCGATCTTCTCCCGTGGTACCCCCGGCATGTCTGTAGGTTTCCAAGCAAACACATCGGCGTTGGCATGTAGGAAGGAGACGAGTGCGCTTTCCTATTTGGGGTCAAGGTGAGCCCCAATCTTCATGGTCTTGGAAGCGTCATTGAGGCCGAGGCTGACCTCCTTGATTTCCTTGGACTTAGCGGAGGCGCGGGGAAGCTCTAGCTCTGGAATCTCCATGTCATCGGTGGGTACTGCCTTGGCTTCGGCGACCATGCTAGCCATCTAGATGGAGAGGTCGGTGGCTTCGGCAAGGGCAAGACTCTCTGTCTCGTAGGCGTAGGCGACGGAAAGGTTGGCCTGCAAAGCTAGGACTCCTGCAGGCGAAGGCATCTTCAACACCAGATACGCATAGTGCGGTACGACCATGAATTTGGCCAGAGCTGGCCAGCCAAGTATGGCGTGGTAGGCGGCGTCGAAGTCGTCGACGTAGAAGTTGATATGCTCGATGCGGTAGTTGCTTGCCGTGCCGAACTATACTAGCAGGGTGATCTCTCCAAGTGGCCTGAATGCCCTTCCAGGTACCACACCCCAGAAGGAGGAGTCCGAGGGTGTGAGATCTGATATCGCGAGGCCCAACTCCCTTAGGGCTCCAGCGAAGAGTAGGTTCAAAGCACTGCCACCATCAACAAGGACTTTTCTGAATAGTACCTTCTAGATGGTTGCGTCGAGGACGAGGGGGAAACGCCCTGTATATGGTATGTCTGCCCACTGGTCAGCCCTGCTAAAGGTGATGGGGATCTCGGACCATGAGCGATAGCTAGGGTCGGCGGTAGTTTCTTCTGAAGCGACGGCGAGCACTCGTCGAGCGGCAAGCTTCCATTCCCTTCGACTCTCAGTGGAGGCGAGGCCCTCGAAGATGGTGGCGACCACCTTATCATGGCCCTGAAAGGCGTTGTTGTTGTTCCCAGGCGGTCGACAACCTCTTGTTCCATTGTTGGCGTCGTCGTCGAGCCTCTTGTCCTGGAACTCCCTGGCTAGACCAATGCAGTCCTTCATCTTGTGTTTGGCATTCTTGTGAAGAGGGCACGTGCCGTCGAGTATCTTTTGGTACTGCTCGTCATAGTTACGCTTGGTGCGAGGTTGACTAGCAGCGGTGAAGATGTGTTTTGGCCGGCGGCGGCAATTTTGGCCAGGCCTGTGTCCTCCTATTCGATCACGGCCGCTATCGCGATGATAGCTGTGGTCGTCGGGTGGCGGTCATTATGACGTCGGTCGTCGGGGCGATCGTCATATCGGTGAGGTGGTCGCTGAGTGCCTGCATCCTCGTTGAAGCACACCTTGGCTTCCTCTGCATCAGCGTACTGGTTGGCGGTAGTTATCATTTCGCCGATACCGGTTGGCGGCTTATGGTTGAATTTGGAGCGAAGCTCGTGATGGTGGAGTCCTCGGATAAAGGCGGTGATGACTTCAGCTTCCGTGATGTTGGGGATAGAGTTCCTCATCTCAGAGAAACGCCAGATGTAGCTGCGGAGGAGCTCGAATGGCTTCTGGTTGATGCGGCTGAGATCATGCTTCGTGCCGGGTCGAGTACACATGGCCATATAGTTGTCGGTGAATACTTTCTTCAACTCCTCCCATGAGACGATGGAGTCCGGCACAAGGCTGGTGAACCAGCTCATGGCTAGTGGCGTGAGCATGATGGGGAGATAATTTGCCATAATGTTGGTGTCTCCTCCTGCGGCACAGACGGCAGTGGCATAAGCCTGCAGCCACTGAGTTGGGTTGATTCTTCCTTCATAGGGCTCAACCCCGGTGATCTTAAAACCACGGGGCCATCGAAGCGTTCGGAGTGCCTTTGTGAAAGCCGGAGGCCCCTCAGGATTGTCGACACCGTAATCTGCGGCGTTGTGGTCGGGGATAGGCTCGAGGGCTGAGTCTGGGTTGCCGTACTCCCTTTCGTAATCCTAGCGGCGATGTACTTCGTCTTCGTGGCGACCAAAGCGACGGTGCTCGATACGCCGCCACGCATCCCGGAGGTTGCTAAGATGTACTCTAGCATCCTATTCGACCTCCTGGTCGTGTTGGCGATGGTGCTCAGCGCGATGCCCCTTGGGTCCCCCTTGGAGAGGTAATGACTGGTCGGCGAAACGGCTTTGACTTGGGCGGCGATTGGACCTCGGCGCAGCTGATCGATGAATCGTTCTCGTAGAGCATGAAGGTCTCTAATCCTCATGGATCTCATTGACCTGACAGTGAGCCGCTTTAAGCATGGTGGCGATCTTGGTGAGCTCGGGCGTTTGAGGGAAACGAGCGAGCTCGTTGGCGGCTACTACCAAATTGGCGCTTGGAGTCTTGAAGACGTCGTGACCGTCGACGCGGAGAAATTCTTCGTCGAGGTCGCGGTAGAGCGGGAGCGGTCTTCCTTGAGAGTCAAGCCAATTATTCTGAGCAGCCTCGGCCCTTGTGATGGCTGCCTTGTTCTCTCGCCGCTGCGCGCGGTTGACGTTTCGGCTCTCCCGAGCAACGCGCTCCTCCTCGGTTTCGCCGTTCCGAGGAGGGCTGTCGATGCTGATGTTGAAAATTGCACCACCCCGGAAGGGTGGGAGGAGAAATTGATCGGAGAAGGTTTCGGCGAGGGTCTCCGTAGAACCCTGAGACTTGGAGCCCGGAGTTTCTTCCGAGATGGTCTGGAGGTGCGCCCCAGGGCTTCGGCCTAAGTGTAGCGTGTTGACAGCTGGCGGGAGCTGGACGGTGATCTGGTCGGTGAGTTTGCCCCTTAGGGCGTGCTGGTAAGTAGCGGCTGTAACACCCTAGGTGTTTGCCACCAGTTAAGCAATGGGTTTGAGCTCAAACATGGCATATTAAGTGATGATAAAGATGTCAAGGTCAAACCTATGGAATTGAGCCCCAACCTAAACTTGGATATTACACCTCTGCTTGTATATTGGCCCTTTTCAGATATATATACCTAAGTAATGTTGAATGTGCTTCTTTCATGTGTCTCACATCCATATCCATCTATATTGATCACTGGAAAAGTTTCAGGAAGTTTGGAATAAAAAAGTCACATGAAATGATAAGTTATATCCTTATTGGAATGACTTTGCTAAGTGCTTGAATTGCACTATTAAGTGAATGAAAATGTAGGTCATCAACCAAACCTTGCAAACTTGCCCAAATGACTCTAGATGAACTCTACAACAAAAGTCATGAAAGGTTCATGTTGGGCAAATGCCAAGAAAATGCTCCAATGGATCAAAAAGGATAATTTAAGCTTCATCGTGATCCTACTTTGGTCAAAGTAGAACAGCAGGTTCTATACCAGTTTTGAGGTTGGACCTTAAATGAAAGTTGTAGTCCATATCATGTAGAACAAACTTTGTTTTTGGACTAAGAGCTAGATCAGCTTGGAAGTAAGTCAAATCAAGGTCACAAGATCGAATTTGCTGTTGTTTTCAGCACTTAGAAATATTCTAAGTCTGGAGTTTCGCTAAGCAACGACGTTGGCATTCCGCGTTCTCCGAAATTTGTTAAGCAACTTGAGTTGGTCCAAAAATAAAAGTTAAAGGTTATATTATGGAGAAGAGCATGCAAAAAGTTGCACTGAGTTTGACCGAGTTTTGACTTCCGAAAGTGAATTTCCGTGACCGTTATCAAGGCGCTGACACTGATAGTTTGTGGCTTAATTACCCGCTGTTGAAGAGCTCTAATGACCTTGGTCTCTAAATGAAAAATGAAGAGCAGTTCGTGGGCTTCAAACTTCGTTTTAGGCCCAATGTCCAATTCGCACCCGAGAGGGCCCAAATCGGCTTCCCACCTCACCCTCACCGTCGCCCGCCACCTGTTCGGAGAATTGCCTCATAGGGTGACGCGTGTCCTGGATGTGTCCTCCATGCCTGAGCTGAGCACCCCACCAGGCCGCCGCACGCCCTCTCCATCGCCACGCGCCGCCCGGCCCCTGCACCCCAAATGCGGATGCCTGAGCCTCCTCTGCTCACTCGCCGCTCTCCATTCGCCTCCTGCCTGCCTTCTCTCGCTCCCGCCGCGCGTGCCAGAGCGCGGCCGCCATGGCTGGCTGGCCGAGCTTGTCGCCGCCGCATCCCTGCTGCCTTCGAGCCCCCTTTGTCTCTCCTATGCACCGTGGTGTCTTCTCCAGTGTGCGCCGCTCCTTTTCGCCTGAGGAGGCCAGCTGCTGCCGCCCTCGGGCCGCCGCCGGCGTGCTGTGCCGCTGCGGCCGCTCGCTCGCAGGTGGCCAAGCCACCTAGGGCTGCTTCGGGCCAAGCCGAGCAGTCGCCTGGATGCTCGTGGGCTCGGTGGTGCTCGTTCTACCATTCTCCGTCGCCGCCGGCCCTCCTCCGGCCGGATTCCGGACTCCCCGCCGGCCATCCCCTGCTCGCTGCCCGTTTGTTGAAATGAAGGACGTCGCGCTCGAATAAGGAAGAAGGGAGGGGGTTAAGTGATGAATCAGTGACTCAGTTGAACAGTGCTAAAAAGGATCCATTTGTTCGTGTTTAATTTGTAGAAACTTCATGGTCCTCGGTGCAAGATGTACATCCTTTTCTTTGGATTTTTGGCAGATTTGGATGATCCATTTTGAAAATTCGTAGTAATTAGTAGAAAAATCGTAAAATAGTAAATGAGGACTTTTTGGAATCTTTATAAAATTTCCTATGCAGTAGATCTATAATATTTCATGTTTTAGTTTAAATATTGTGCTGTAAAAATAGATTTATGCAGTTAGGTTCTTAATACTAGTTGTGTCTTGTCTTTTTCATAACTGCAGTTTTTATGCTCAAATAAATGTGAAAATTTTGTGGAGTGCTACTAAGGTGGTTATTGTTGTCTGGTAAAAATTTCAGAAGTTTAGGAGTTATGGTTTAAGAGTTATAAAAATAACAAATGCCCTGTATTGCTTTGCTTCTACTCTGAACAGTTCTGCATGTTTGAATTAATTGGCTCAGTTAAGTTATGAATCATGACTTGGTGAAAATACATGAGTTGTGGTACTTTTCTTAAGATTTCCAAAAAGTTAAATATCATGATTTTTGGCTAAGTAGATCTTGAGTTATACTTGCTTAAATCTCTGTGGCTGTTTCTGCCCAAAACCAGAGAGGGTTTCCTTGTTCTTATTGTGGGTCCTTCTTAGTAGTAGAATTAGCTTTAGGTGTTTACAACAAAGTTGTTTATAATTTTCTAATATTTCTAAAAAGTCTAGAACCACATTTATTGGACATGTATAACTCCATTTATAGCTATTTAAAGTGGCATGTCAGTTTCTGTCTATGTTTTGGACAGAGATGCAATTATTGCATTAGTTGACCCTTCTAACTGTAAAATCATCTTAATATGAGAATAACAAAGTTGTAGATAATTCATGTATCTAGCTTTTGTTAAAATTTGGTGGTATTTGGCCTTGTGGTTTGTGAGTTATGCCTGTTTAAAGTTGGGTTTCAGAAATGGCTGCTTTCTGTCAATTGTGGACCAGTTTCTGTAAATGGGTATAATTGACTTAGTTAACTTGAGAATCATGCTAAGAGGATTAAAGATGAATTGTAGAAAATTTCATAACCTTTCCAGATTGTCTTGTTGCATGTCTTTTGGATTAGTACAACTCCTGTTATGAGTAAAATTAGCTGCTGCTGTTTGCAGCCTTGACTCTGTGATTGCCGTGAATAACTTGTTTGCTTGATATGAGTTGATGTGATGATTTAGATGCTAGGCTAATTAAGATAACTTGTTAGTTGCAGGTGCCAAGCCTTAACTGAAGATGAGCAATTGTATATTAGGTTGTCTAAACCTGGCAAGTTAAAGTAATTTGAATAGAACGTAAGTAAACTAATATGACATGCTTGTTGCACTTGCTATCTCGATGTTTGGTTTGATGTGAATAGCTTGCTCTCTATAGTTAGTTGTGTGAGGTTAGTTAAATAGCTATTGGTGTCTATGTCTTGCATAATCTTGTGTTTGTCTTGAATGTTTATGTGGTGCCTCTTGTATTACCATTCTTCATATTCATACACATGCATCTTGCATCTCATTTAGGTACGCTAGATGAACCACGTGAAGGACGTGATGTTGGAGCCGAACCCGAGGATGGTGCAAGCTAACTGAACTGACTTGTGTCGGATCCCAGGCAAGCCCCGGAGCATTCTAAGTCTCCTACTTTATAAAATCAATTCTTTCTATATATGAGTTATATATTGTTGCATTAAGTTGTAGGAGTTGCTTGAAACCGTTGATGCATTTACTACTATCCTTGCCTACCTTATTACCTTATTACCATGTTAGGTCGGGATCGAATAACTGCTTAGCCTTGCTTAGACCGGTAGCGATTGGTGATATCCGATCACCTACATTTATAGGTGATTACTAGAAGAATTTAGCTATGGAAAGAATGATATCCTGGAATTAACCATGTGTGATGAATAATTAGAGACCGGACGGAAAAAAGTTGGAGGCGACCAGACAGGGTTCTGGGGTGCTGTTAGTTTCCGTCTGTGTCGATTAAGGACCGACCGTTGTTGGGCCTCAAGTCATGTTGAACGCATGCCTTACATTTAGATGGCCGAATAAAGTACCTTTCGACCATGAAGCTGGGAGATTATTCGGGCCGAGTAGATTGTCCGTAGCGCACTGTACTGGAGCAGGTGTGGTAGGACACGGGGGCGCGAAGATAAGACCAAAGAGCAGTCGGTCGGCCCTCGGGTACATGTGGTTCCTGGCAAACTCGAGATTCCTGGATAGTTGACTCGGTGACCGATACCTCACTTTAGCGGGTGAGTGAGGTTTGTGTAAGGAATAAATCACCAGCTGGTTAGGAATCGATTCGAATCGCCATCGCTCCTGGATAGTGAGCACTTGACTCGAGTTATGGCATCATAGTAATTATTATGGAACAATGATGGTTATCTGGATGGTATGGGATATGCTGAATCTAAATTGGTAACTGGATGTTATTGGTTAATCAAGTGATTGCTATAGTACAGGTGCTTACCTAGATGGATAGGTTATAATAAAGATGATGCAATGTACTTAAAATGGTTTCTTCATGATAGCTTATGCTTTTCGCAAATAAGTCAGCTAGCCCACTAAAGAAAGCCATGCATAATCCTTGGTGTCGCTTTATTTTGGTTTAAGACGGGTAAGTCTGGCTGAGTACATTCGAGTACTCAGGGTTTATCCCACCTTGTTGCAGGTGATGTTCTCGACCTGTTGATGAGGGTGGCTAACCGCTGGTGGGCTCGGTGATTCTATACTTACTTCTCATCTATATGCTTTTGTCGGATGATGTCACTATGCTAGCATTATATTTGGAACTTATATTAATGTAATCATTTGAAAGCTATGTTGTTTTCACTAAGCGGTTTTGAAACCCAAACTTGTACTATTATTTGTTAACCCCTTTGTAATATTATTTCCACTATAACCCGATGTATGTGATGTGTATTTGCTTAATCACGCGATCTTGGTTGTGATGTTGATTTACCGAGGTCTTTTGGGACACTCGGCGGACTACCGGGTTTATATGAGTGAAAGTATGGGTGTGTCAACGTGTTAGCGGGGACAACCGTACTTGATCTTGTATAAATTGGGCGGTTCTATCACAGCTGGTATCAGAGCGAGATTAAGCATAATACTGTCAGGTACATAGTTTTAAAAGCCAAGTTTTGGTTTTAAAAAGTCTATTTTAACTAAAACTTTAGCTACAGGTAAATTTGTCAAAACTTATTTGCAAAACTATGCTAGCGACATCCTCCTTTATGCCCAGTTAAGGACTATTAGGTGGCTATCTAAGTACTAACATGGGGGTTTTTACTTTCGTCGTCCATACGGCGTGCTATAGTATGGATGCCATCCGCTTGGATTGTAATGTATGGATCAATTGCCTCTACGTCTAGGTAAGTGTGAGTTGTGAGAGCATGACCGTCCAACTAGCGGTCTAGGGGAGAGTTAGCTGTGGTTACTGGAATATTTGCATGGTACTCACATGTATATATGAAGGTACTTAATTGTGGGTATATCTGCCGGGTAGCTATGGATACCGAAGTATATATATATCTGGGGATGTGTATATGGAGGGTATCTTAGTTTACTGTTTTCATTGTGCGCTTATTTATCTCTTATGGGGATGGGCTGCAATGAATTTGCCTGCAGGTACGCTAACCACAAATACGTAGATTGAATGTAGCTGACGACTAGCTATATATCGAGAGAGTACGTGTTATGCCACCAACATAGAACATGATTCCACCTTAGGCTGGCAATTTCGTGAGGACGAATAGGACGAGCATGCATCATGATTGTGCTTGTGCATAAATATGCTTCCCTCACCTTGTTCTAATGCTAAGTAACTTGTGATCAATGTGATGTCACTATTTTCCTGTGTGAAGCTAGACAAAGTGCCTTGTTCCATGCTGCTTGAATAGCTATGCTTGAAGATAGTGTGCGATTAGCTTTACCTTGAATGTTTGCTTCCAAAGGAAATAGATAACAAGTTAGTAGTTAGCAAAAAAGTTCACCTCTTTGAAAACTAAATTGCTAAATGTAAGTGAAACTTGTTTTGTAGAGATATCCACCTACTCTGTAAAAAGGAAATAAAAGATAACAGTGCCTTACCACCATGTTTTGCATAAGTTGTGTAGTAGTGTTGTTGTAGGTGACTGCTTGTTTATGCGAGCTTTGTGCTTAGTGATAGTCGCTTAAGCTAATTAGATTGAGTGTTTTGAAATGCTTGCTTAAGACCATGATGTAGATGTGGATGCTCATTATCTAGGTAGTGCCGTAGCTATCACTCTTTTGTCCTCGATAAGCATACGGGTGTTGAAGAGCGCTATCCTAGAGCAGCGTCCAAGTTTTGATAATCTCATGGTTGTCATCTCCAATTAAGTTCTCTCTTAGGAGCCTAAGCCTGTACACGAGGTTGTTAGCCATTGAACGTTGCGCTACAAAGACTTTTATCTATGCCTTTGCTTGACTTTTGACCCAAGCTTAGCCCCCTTCTTTGCTCGCATGTTTTGTGGTTGTCCCGCTCCTGTGCGGGAGGACCTTGCTCAAAAATCCTTGTTAGATCTCATTGCTCCTTCTTCTACTGTTGATCTGGTGCAACGCTAATCGCTATCTACCCTGCTTTGGAACCTTTTCCTCGCAGATCATGTCATTGCTTTATCAAACCTTGGCTCTGTCCCTTGAATCTCGTTTGTTTTATCTCCAACTCTTTCAAGTCTCTGGATGTTTATCAGTCTTGATCTCATGTTGCTGCTCGACAAAACCAAATCTCAGGTTAATCATTATCTGGTAATCACTTGGTGGACACAAGGCGTATATGGAAATTCAGCAAGAGTCTCCTGCTTAGTTGCCTTCGGCAATTAGGCTATGCACTCTTGCGCTGTGTTTTAATCTTCGGATTCCCTGCTTGTTGACTCCTAACCTTGTGACTACCTTTGTTTTCTATCCCTCCTTCGCATAGTGCTTGCTCCTATGCAACCCAATTTATGCCATGTGAGATTTTTTGTGGGTTGTATGTTCAGTAATGGTGCCACAATTAGCGATCTACGGTGCCACGACGAAACCGAGAGCCTCCTGTGGGTGCACACACAAGGCTGTGCTGCTCGGCACGTGCTGGTATCGAGGTTTCTAGTCATGATCCATTACAGAACTACACCGATATGTTATTCTCACTTGAGCTCTTCCTTGGTTATCTCTCCTTATCATGTCAAGGGATCTATATGTCGAACTAGATGCAATAGGACTTCCTTCTGGAGTAGTCCAACAGTTAACCTTTGAAGAACAGGTCACTAACAGGAACATAAATAGACTGCAAGAGGGTAGACAAGTGACTCTACTCGATGTGACTATCCCTGTAATGACATCGATCATCTAGTGAGCAACTTATGTCATTTTCATTGGATCAGAAAGGTGCACCACACTTAAGGTTGAACAAGTTATCAGTCGGAAGGTAAATGGACTAGGATATTATGTGCTGTAGTAGGTCACCTAGTGCTCATGAGCTTCCTGTCCAAGTCTTGACCTTTGTGTGCAAGGTGATCAACCGACCTTCTTTGGTGTGACCCCTTTCTGCTGACTTCAATGGCGACCATCTGTAGGCTTCGACCATAATTTTTATTATCAAGAGTGAAGATTTGGAACCTTTTTAGTGTTGAGGGACAACTGATTTGTTACTAGTAGGAAAGTTAGTCTTCAGTTAGGTAATGACTATTTGGTAACTATGAAGGCCAGATCTCACGAAACAATGTTGATCAAAGAAACAGCAAACCTGGCCCCGCAATGCAAGTGCTACTTCTTCTCCAAATGTGCTATCAAGTCAATTCCATCATGGACAATCATGTATATAGTACAAGACATTGTATCGGCTAGGTAGGAGCTAGCGAAAGCACGTCCCTAGTTTTAGTCAACATGTTTGTGCCCCAAGGTGCAACTAACACATGTGTCCAGACTCTATTGGATGAAGTGCCGAAGGATATATAGGAATGGTTCCTTGTCAATGTAGAAATGCCCTATAGGTGGAATAATGCTTTGTGCCCTGTGAAAACATCCCACCAGTTAAATGCTTGCGCATCGTCGAGTTGGTGTCTAAATCCACGGTTGAGGTACGCTAGATGAACCACGTGAAGGACGTGATGTTGGAGCCGAACCTGAGGATGGTGCAAGCTAACTGAACTGACTTGTGTCGGATCCCAGGCAAGCCCCGGAGCATTCTAAGTCTCCTACTTTATAAAAGCAATTCTTTCTATATATGAGTTATATATTGTTGCATTAAGTTGTAGGAGTTGCTTGAAACCGTTGATGCATTTACTACTATCCTTGCCTACCTTATTACCTGATTACCATGTTAGGTCGGGATCGAATAACTGCTTAGCCTTGCTTAGACCGGTAGCGATCGGTGATATTCGGTCACCTACATTTATAGGTGATTACTGGAACAATTTAGCTATGGAAAGAATGATATCCTAGAATTAACCATGTGTGATGAATAATTGGTGACCGGACGGAAAAAAAGTTGGAGGCAACCAAACAGGGTTCTGGGGTGCTGTTAGTTTCCGTCTGTGTCGATTAAGGACCGACCGTTGTTGGGCCTCGAGTCATGTTGAACGCATGCCTTACATTTAGCTGGCCGAATAAAGTACCTTTCGATCGCGAAGCTGGGAGATTATTCGGGCCGAGTAGATTGCCCACAGCGCACTGTACCGGAGCAGGTGTGGTAGGACATGGGGGCGCGAAGATAAGACCAAAGAGCAGTCGATCGGCCCCTGGGTACATGTGGTTCCTGGCAAACTCGAGATTCCTGGATAGTTGACTCGGTGACCGATACCTCACTTTAGCGGGTGAGTGAGGTTTGTGTAAGGAATAAATCACCAGCTGGTTAGGAATCGATTCGAATCACCATCGCTCCTGGATAGTGAGCACTTGACTTGAGTTACGGCATTGTAGTAATTATTATGGAACAATGATGGTTATCTGGATGGTATGGGATATGCTGAATCTAAATTGGTAACTGGATGTTATTGGTTAATCAAGTGATTGCTATAGTATAGGTGCTTACCTAGATGGATAGGTTATAATAAAGATGATGCAAAGTACTTAAAATGGTTTCTTCATGATAGCTTATGCTTTTCGCAAACAAGTCAGCTAGCCCACTAAAGAAAGCCATGCATAATCCTTGGTGTCGCTTTATTTTGGTTTAAGATGGGTAAGTCTGGCTGAGTACATTCAAGTACTCAGGGTTTATCCCACCTTGTTGCAGGTGATGTTCTCGACCTGTTGATGAGGGTGGCTAACCGCCGGTGGGCTCGGTGATTCTATACTTACTTCTCATCTATATGCTTTTGTCGAATGATGTCACTATGCTAGCAATATATTTGGAACTTATATTAATGTAATCATTTGAAACCTATGTTGTTTTCACTAAGCGGTTTTGAAACCCAAACTTGTACTATTATTTGTTAACCCCTTTGTAATATTATTTCTGCTGCAACCCAATGTATGTGATGTGTATTTGCTTAATCACGCGATCTTGGTTGTGATGTTGATTTACCGAGGTCTTTCGGGACACTCGGCGGACTACCGGGTTTATATGAGTGAAAGTATGGGTGTGTCAACGTGTTAGCGGGGACAACCGTACTTGATCTTGTATAAATTGGGCGGTTCTGTCACAGCGGCGGTGTTGGAGAATCCGAAGGGTAGGGCCATAGCCCTTGCAGTTTCCCGAGCACCCTCCGATAGATCTGGATCGGAGGGTGGTCGGCGCTGAACCAGAGTGTTCAGTGCCGATTCGGCGATGGAGAGACAATCAACGAGCTTCAGTCCGACCCGATCGATGGATTCGATCAGATCGTCGTTGTTGATCAGCCTCCTCTAGTAGCGAGGAAGCGGACGACGAGTTGTTGCCGAAAGAGATCTCGGAATTGCCTCCGAGATCGGATCTGCAGTTGTAGGTGCGGGGGTGGCCGATGTAGAACCGATCTGCTCTGGCTCGAGGAGCTCTCCAACTCCATTAGCGTTGATGACCCACGAGATGGATCCGACCATGAAGATCTGGCTGAGCTGTGGAAGGGACGAAGAGCCTACGGAAAAAGCCATCTTGTTCGACAAGGAAACAGCACGCACACTCCTACCTGGCGCGCCAACTGTCGATAGAATATCGTCGACAGTCCTCCGAGGGGTATCCCACGAAGGTAGATTGATCGGTAGGGGAGCACGAGATCAAGAACAAGAAAGCAACAGAGACACATGAGTTAGACAGATTCAGGCCGTCAGTATGACGTAATACCCTACTCCTATGGTCTGTTGGTTTGTATTAGCTATCGTATGACATGCCGTGATTTTAGAGGGGGTCCCTGCCCGCCTTATATAGTTCAGGAGGCAGGGTTACAAGTCGGTTAGATCTGAGAGATAACCGAAAAGTAATAACTGATTACAGGAATCTTGGGATCATACATATCCTAACAGATCTTGTAGTATCTTCAGGATATCTTCCCGATGTCTTGAGGAAGGCGTCGAGCAGAGTCGTGCCTCGTAAGGCTTCTTCTTGTGGGCTGGGCCACCCCTAGGGGCGCAGCCCATGTGGTCTATCGTGGGTATCCGGGGTCATACCCCCCACATTGAGACACCCTGTTGATGGGTCCCAGTGGAGAGCAATCGATAGAGAATTCTCAGAGTTTGCAAATGACGCAAGAAACTTAAGGTTTGCTTTAAGTACGGATGGTATGAATCCTTTCGGGGAGTAGAGCAGTAGTCATAGCACTTGGCATGTTAATCTATGTATCTACAACCTTCCTCCCTGGTTATGCATGAAGCGTAAGTTTATTAGGATGTCAGTGCTCATCCAAGGCCCAAGGCAACCTGGCAACGACATCCATGTGTACCTGAGGCCACTAGTTGAAGAACTTCTACTTTTGTAGAACAGACTAGGTGTACGTGTGTGGGATAAGCACAAACAGGAGCACTTTGACCTACGAGCATTGTTGTTCGTAACAATCAATGATTGGGCCTGCTCTAAGTAATCTTTCGGGACAATCAAACAAGGGATATAATGCATGCACGCACTGTTTCGATGACATTAAAGGTATATTCTTGAAAAAATGTTGAAAGGTCATGTACCTTGGCCATCGTCGATTTCTTTCTACGAATCACCCCCTAAGAAAGAAAGGCAAACATTTTAAAGGTAAGCCAGACCACCAGACCAAGCCGAGCAACCGAACTGGTGAGGATGTACTCAATATGGTCAAGGATGTGAAAGTAGTATTTGGAAAAGCACATGGTAGCCAACCTGTTCCGAACGACGCCGACGCTCACGCACCCATGTGGAAGAAGAAGTCCATATTTTGGGAGCTACCCTATTAGCAAGTCCTAGAGGTCCGTAGCGCGATCAATGTGATGCACCTGACGAAGAATCTTTGTGTGAATCTGCTAGGCTTCATGGGTGTGTATGGGAAGCCTAAGGACACACTTGAAGCACGACAGGACCTACGATGTTTGAACGAATGAGACAACCTACATCCAGAGAAGACAGATGATGGACGCCATTACTTAAGTCCTGCCAGCTACACTCTTAGCAAAGAAGAGAGGGAAAGCATGTTTGAATGCCTAGCAAGCATCAAGGTACCATCTGGATTCTCCTCGAATATAAAGGGTATAATAAATGTGCCAGAGAAGAAATTTCTAAACTTAAAGTCCCATGACTACCACGTGCTCATGACGCAATTGCTTCCAGTTGCATTAAGAGGTATTCTACCTCCAAATGTATGTCTAGCCACTGTGAAGCTATGTGCATTCCTCAATGCAATTTCTTAGAAGGAAATTGATCCAATGGATCTAGCTAAACTACATAATGATATGGTTCAATGTATTGTCAGCTTTGAGTTGGTGTTCCCTCCTTCCTTCTTTAATATCATGACACACCTCCTAGTTCACCTGGTCAAGGAGATTAGCATTATCGGCCCTGTGTTCCTACACAACATGTTCCCCTTTGAGAGGTTCATGGGAGTCCTAAAGAAATATATTCACAACCGTGCTCGGCCAGAAGGAAGCATCGCCAAGGGCTATGGAACAGAGGAGGTCATTGAGTTTTGTGTTGACTTTATTCCTGACCTTGACCCGATTGCTGTTCCTGAATCGTGACACGAGGGGAGACTAAGTGGAAAGGGGACACTAGGGAAGAAAACATATATTGGTACGCAGGACAATTATTTTAATAAAGCACACTACACAGTTCTGCAAAACTCCTCCTTGGTGGATCCGTATATCGAGACACATAAAGAGTTGCTCCGATCCGAGTTTCCAGGGAAGTCTGAAGCTTGGATTACGCATCAGCACATGGAAACTTTCAGCGACTGGTTGCGAAAAGAATGTCAGGGTGATGAGAGTATTGATGAGCAACTATATTTGTTGGCTAGGCAGCTATCATGGCATATCCTCACATACAAAGGGTACGAGATAAATGGGAATACATTTTACACAGTAGCCCAAGATAAAAGGAGCACCAACCAAAACAGTGGTGTCCGCATAGATGCCACCGACCCTAATGGAAATAAGCAAACATATTATGGCCGCATAGAGGAGATATGGGAACTAAACTATGCACCTACTTTTAAGGTACCTTTGTTCAAGTGCTAATGGATAAAGGCGACTGGAGGTAGGGTAGCAGTCGACAACCAGTATGGAATGACAACCGTGGACGTCAACAATATTGGGTACAAAGATGAACCATTCGTCCTTGCCAAGGATGTGAATCACGTGTTCTATGTCAAGGACATGTCTACAAAACCGAAGAGAGAGAAAAACAACAACAACCCAATCAATGAGCCAAAGCGCCACATAGTTCTTTCAGAGAAAAGAAACATCGTCAGAATTGAAGACAAGTCAGACATATCAGAAGATTATGAAAAGGATGACTGAATTCCACCCTTCACAGTAAACAAAGACCTAACCATCTAGCTAAATGATGAGGACACTCCATGGTTACGGCGCGATCATAACCAAGGGATATACGTTAAGAAGAAGTTCACTACTGTGCCCGCTTGATATATATAGTGTATTCATATTTCTATCGTGTATTCATATTTTCTACCATTTAAATGAATTTTCTGCTTGACAGTGGATTTCCTGTGGAGAATGTGTGATGAAAAAACAAATGATCAACGTCAATAAGATGTGAAAACTAATTTCCTATCGAAAAGCAATAGTTTTAATGATTTTAATTAAGTAGTACATTTTTGCATGGTAAAAATTATGATTATTATTTACACTATGTTAAATATTTATACGGTAAAACAAAAGAGTTTAGGTTACATATTTTTCTTATGTACAATAATGCAAAACCAGGTCCCGGAATTCTTTTTGTATTTTTTTGCTAATATTTTATTTACTAGGCAATTAACAACTCTCTACATATATAAAAGAAATATATAAAAAAGGAAAAACTTCTACAAACTGGTGAAAAGTCAAACTGCAGCCCACCTTTACTCCCGGGTGGACCAACCACCCGGGACTAAAGGTCAGACCTTTAGTCCCGGTTCTAACCTTCACCCGGGACTAAAGAACCTTTAGTCTCGGTTCTAACCATCACCCGGGACTACTAAAGATGGGCTGCATTTTCACGGCCCGCCAAAATCCCCTTTACTCCCGGGCCGTGGCTACACCCGGGACTAAAGGTCAGACCTTTAGTCCTGGTTCTAACCATCACTCAGGACTAAAGAACCTTTAGTCCAGATTCTAACAATCACCCGGGATTATAGGTCCCCCTTTATAAACCACGCCCTTCTCCCTTAGTTCTCTTCCTCTCTGTGTCTGCTGCCTTCTTCTCTAACCAGATCCAGTAGCCGCCAAGCCTTCTTCTCCGTCACCTCATCTTCTCCACCAGATCGATCCGATCCAGCAGTGTCGCCACCCCCAAGCGACCACCCTAGCCTCGCCTTGTCACGCGCGCACGCTGTCACCGGCCCCACGTGCACACGCTCTTCTTCTTCGGCTGGCCAGCGCACGCCTCGCGTCGTCCTCGTCCTCGGCCCACCTCGCCCCCAAGCGGTTCAAGGTTCTTCGAGGTGTCTATCTCCTCCAATTCATCCCCTTCTTCATCCTCATCTCTGGGCTATGTTTGAACTTTGAAGCCCTTGTTCTTGTGTTAGATCCGCGAGACGCAGTCTTCTCCAAGATCCGCAGCAGGCCACATCATCTCTATTACGGCACGTCTTCTCCAGGTTTGGCCTGGTCTCCCTCTTCCTCTGCACTCTCTTGATGCTGTATGGCCAACTCGTTCAGTGCCATTGCTCAATGAATGTATCGCTTCGATTTGGTGCTAGCTAGTAGCCTTTGCAATTGGTGCATACTTCTGTTTATATGTTAGGCTCCTTGGTGCTAGAATGTGGGCGACTGAGGCCATGAATTCATACTGATATTTATGCTTGTGTCTGGCCCTATGTAATATGTATTTGCATGTGCATGTCGATGATCAAATAAAATGGCAAAGACGTGTACCACTGTTATTACCGGTCAATCACCCATGCCACTTGAGGTTGAGGGTAACAATTTAGCTAGTCTGCTACTTTTGCATGGCAATATTTGATTTCACCTAACCATACTTACTGCTCTTAAGAGGCAAAGCTCGAATGGATGGGCTTTCCTGCAGCCATATTTACCATCGGCATGTGATCCGTGACTGGAATATTCTTTCTAATTGTAGGAATAGTGATAGCTTCCCAGTCCTGTAATGAAACAGATTATTACTGTTTTTTAGTAAAGTCTAAGTCTCTAACATGTTTTTTGGCTGCAGGAGCTGGACCTCGTGTTTGACACCTTGGATGTGAGCCACCGCCGCCACCATATATAATCCGTTTATGATGGATTAATTGCTCAAACCTTTTGTAATCGGATGGATGCGTGTGCCGAGCCCTCGTGCCGGCAATCTTGTAATGCGATTTTTGCGCTGAGCCATCGAGCTCAGTGGAGCACGGGCGTGGCCCGGTGTCTCGTCGTTTCCTCCTTTTTGCGCGGTAGCTTATGACGACGCAGGCCCCTAGATCCGAGACGTTCGACGGTGTCCATGATGTTGTAGCAGCAGGGCATGTAGTTCTCGTACTCGGGCGGGCATACCTCCGCCTCCTTGGCACGGACTAGTTATAAAATTGTAGAAAATCCGTACTAGTTGAACTTGTGGACCATGTTCATCTCGGCTAGCATGTTCTCCGCCAAGCGGTAACAGACGTCAAGGAGGAGCTTTGATTCTATGAGGGAGAGCGGCAATGGTCGTGGAAGACCGTGTTCCCTTCCTCGTAGAATCAGAGCTCTTCCGTGACCAAGTATGGTGCCGTCCGGTGGAGAAATTCCCGCCGAGATGATCACGTAAGCAAGGTCAACTAGTACGGAAGCTTACGTGATCTTAGAAGATGTGTGTGGTCATGAGAGCGTGTGTTTTTTCTCAATTTTGTCGAGCAGGTCACTTAGAATTAATTTTTCCATGAAACGCCCGCGAGCTCGCCGATGTCGAGCAGGTCACTTAGAATTGTTTTTTTTCCATGAAATGAAATACTTAGAAATCATGCCTTTTATTTTTTAGAATTAATTTTTCCATGAAATGAAAAACTTAGAAAATAGTTAGAAAATTGTAGAAAATCCGTACTAGTTGAACTTGCAGACCGTGTTCATCTCGGCTAGCATGTTCTCTGCCGAGTGGTAACAAACGTTAAGGAGGAGCTTTGATTCTACGAGGGAGAGCAGCAATGGTCGTGGAAGACCGTGTTCCCTTCCTTGTAGAATCGGAGCTCTTTCGTGGCCAAGTACGGTGCCGTCCGGTGAAGAAATGCTCGCCGAGATGATCACGTAAGCAAGAATATCTAGTGGCCAAGAATATATTTAAACATGTTTTTGAGCTAGAATTTGATGGATATTTGATAGATATAGTTTTTATTTTTTATAGATATATCTAGTGGTGTAAAAGCTAGATGGCTGCCCTAAGAGACAACATGGATGAAGAAATGATGGATATTATCAACACCGACACTCAATTTGCCGATGGTGACCAGCAGGATGTAGATGACGGGAGTCAATACCTGGCTCTTGAAGATAACCAAGAAAATATTGTGCAAAAAAATACTGGCGAGGTATATATATTTATATATATATTTGAATATTATATATATATATTTGAATATCTATCATCTATTATGTGTACACATGATATTTATTTATTCTTTTTTATACGTAGCCCTCTGGATCGACGACCACAACGGCGAAAAGCAAAAATATTCGAGGCCCGAAAAAGCCATTAGAGGGGTGCTACATAATATCGGAATTCAATATCGAGACAGGCGAACCACTTGGTCCACATGTAAGGAAATTCGTGCAACACTGTGGGTGCCTTGTAAGGGACAGACTTCCGATCAGTGCCCATGAATGGAAGCAAAAGATCAACGAGCCTCATGTTAGTTTTGTCTCTGATCTTGATAAGAATTTAATTTGGGATGATATCCTTCAACATTTCACGTTGCAAGCGAATGATTATGATGCTATCAACGGTGATGAATTGAAGGAACTAGTTCGAAAGTGGGCTATGAAGAAGATGGCCACACAATTTCAGAGTTGGAAGAAATCCCTATACACGAAATATGTCAAGAAGAACCTAACGCCCAATTTCAATACTAGTGGCCCGCTCGCGAAGTTGAGGCCCTACTGGAATGATTTTGTACAGTACAAGACATCGGAAGAGGGTGAGGAACGGGTGAGAAGGAACCAAGAGAATGCCCGATAGAAGGTATACCACCATGGCATGGGATCAGGTGGCTACGCGACTGCCATTCCCAAGTGGGAAAAAATGGAAGCAGACATTCTTGCCAAGGGTATCACATCAGAATCAATCAATTGGCCCAAACGCGCGAAGAATTAGTTTTTCGCTCATGGGGGGAGACTGGACCTAGAGACCGAGAAGCTGGTTCATGGCCCAAAACTCGAAAGAGCAACACAAAGATTTTCTTATGCTCTACAAGCTAAAGCTATTGGTGCGTTCAGGCCCAATAGAGAGAAGGATGAACTGATGTATGCCATCGGGACTGCTGAACACAGTGGCCGAACGAGAGGTTTAGGATGGAACATTTCTTGGGAGCATGGTTTCCCTAACGATAGAGATACCTACAAAAGCCGACAGAGAAGGAAGGATGAGGATACAGCGCGGATCAGCAGGTTGGAGGAATATGTTCGTGAGTCACGGGAGGCATTGCTTCAAGCACAGGAGCGCAAAAAAGACATGCAAGCTAGAATGCAGGACGAAATCATAAAGCAAGTGCAAATAGCAATGAGTGCCCACAGGCAGGCATTAGATCTAGGAATCAACATTAATATTAGCCCCCCCTGATCAGTTGAAAAGCAGCTGCGCTTCCACGGAGTTGCCAAATCAAGTTGACGCAATGCTACGTTTCCCCGTGGATGACATCACTGCACCGTTTACATCATATGAGCTACATATTCCAAAAGAGAATGCCACAATCATGGTGGCTCTCGATGTTTTTTCTCCTCCAGATCCTACCAAGACACCAAGAATCCATGGGGCAATAATACCACCTGGATATGTTAGCGTCTCAGTGGATAGAGTTAACAAAGGTTTTAGTAATCTGGTTCTTGACATTCTAGGAGGTGATGGGGAGAAGACTCTAGGAGAAGCAGAGAAGACATTCATACTATGGCGCAAGTGCTACATCATTATTCCCGGGGTCTCTAGTCCACCGCCGCTTCCTCAACTGCCAGACAATAGGTGCGGACAAAAATGAACGAAATAATTTTTCACTAATTTTCTATTGACATGCATGATTAATAATAACAATATTTCTTATACCTAATTATTCTTTTTTGTACTCACACAGCAGGGCCTCCACCAACCTAAGTCCAATTATTCAATCTCCAGATCATCATAGTGCTCCGGGCAATGATTATGCAACGCCGCCACCGCCGCCACCTCCAAGGAGGTCTCCAACGCCTCCAAGGAGGTCTCCAACGGCTGCCCCGCCTCTCTTCATGACCAAGAAGCAGCCAGCTCATAAGAGGTCCGCCCCGCAAACAAAGCCGTTGGCTCACCAGCCGACAAAGAAGAAAGCCTCCTCTAATCCAGTTATTCCCTAAAAACTAGCTTACGAGAAAAGTAAAAAGGAATTAAATGCTGCAGTACAAAAAGATGTGAGCAGTTTCTTTGAAAAAGTAAGAAAGCAACGAGAAGCAAGGGAGAACCCAGAGAAACCATACTTCTACCTACCTCCAGATCTTCTAAGAAAGAAGGTGGACGAGAAAAAGTGAGAACCTCAAAAGACCCTACCAAAATCAGACTACGAACTACTCTCTCACCAAGTCATTTGAGGCGAAGCAGAAAAAGACTAGAGTAGGGAAAGTTGTTGCACAACTCGGACAACAATCGCAACAATCAGTCCCCCTCTTGTCATTCGTAATGAATATGGTTCAAACTTAGACGTACTAGACGTCGATTTTGAGGACCTGGCTTAGTTTTATGAGGATACCGGTTTGGACCTTGCCCAAGTGCTCGCTGAAGGACCATCTACTCCGAAAGTGGATCCTTGGAAGAAATTTGAACATGGAAAGAGTCTATACAACCCTGAGGCCTTAGGTGAACTGGGTACGCAAATGTACCTGCTAAACAAGTGGTACATGACGGCGTGTGAATGGGGAAAGACCTTTGTTTCTGTTAGAGTTAGAAACCAACATTACTTCCGTGGCGATGACATTATATATGTTGAGTTTTCAGAATTACACCAACTATGCCACCTGGACTCTCTCGACAAAAGTCTCATTAGCTGCTATTGTCTGTAAGTGTGATTATTTTCTACTATTAAAGTGTATATATATAAAGCTACATGTATATATAAATTATATATCCTCACACTATATTTTTATATATGCAGATATGAGATGACAGAACTCAGAAAGAGAAAGGATAATGATGTTGGTTTCGTTGATCCATATGTCGTATTCAAACACCCTAATCTCCCGCCTCAATGGAAAGCTGAACTCGAGAAAAATCTCATGAGGTTCTTAGTGAACCAACAAAACAAGTACATACTCTTTCCCTACAACTTCAAGTGAGTGTTAAATAATTGATGTCGATCATATGGATATTTGTTCAATTATTTGCTTACTAGCTAAGCTATCTCCCATATATATTTATGTTGACTCTAGTTAATGTCGATCATATTTGTGTATAAAAACATATGCAGCAATCACTGGATATTGATGGTCATCGATATGGCCAATAGTCGATATCGCACTGGCCCGTGGCTTCCTCGTCCTTTCCAACTGCCAATTTGATCAGCATGATTGAGGTAGACCAAATGTTGTTATTCCCACTTTCTTTTTATTTTTTTATTTACAAGACCCACTATAGTCATAGACGCTCATACACGTACAATCACCCTACACATATGAACACGCTCACCCTACCACATTTGTTGTAGTAAGTGTCGGTGTTTTGAGTTGTCATCAATGAGTAAATTTCTAATATTGCGCGTCTGGCTGTGCTTAGCAGACACGAGGTTTATACTGGTTCAGGCAGAATGTCCTTACGTCCAGTTCGTTACTGCCGCTCGTGTTACTAGCACTGAAAGTTCATAGTAGGGGTTTCAAACGGACGAGAGAGGGACATGTCCTAAGTCTCTGGTGAAAGGAGTAAACGGGTGCTGAGTGAGCTCGGTTGCTGCTCAACCGTGTGTTCGGGGTTCGATGGGTTTGTTCGGATCTGGCTCGAATCGATCTGATGTGTTGCGATGTCCCTTATGGGATGCCCTGCTTTCTCTTTTATAGGCCAAGGGAAAGCATGAGTTACAGCAGAGGAGAAAGAAGAACAAGAGAGAGAGAGAGAGAGACGAAGGCCTATAGGATCGCTGGGTCCTTCTTCTCCTTCATACGGGTCCTGCCGACCCTGTAGATATCAACAGGGATGGCTTCGCGTCGTGGTCCTATCCATCACAAGCGCCATGCGCAGGCGTCATATGCCGGTCATGGAGCTCCACTCCGTCCTGGCAAACGTCGTGGTGAACTAACGCGTCCGTCAGTGTTCGTACGGGGTTAGGCAGAACAGTACCGGTACGCCCGATGCTGTTCTTGATGTGAATCCTTCGGTATGGCTCGTCAAAGCCACAGGTTACATCGGGTGTGTCGATCTCTTCCCTGGTGTTAGAGCTTTGACTCAGGCCCATACGCTTGGACCTGGAGTGGTTGGCGGTGGTATGGGTCTCCGTCGGGCGAGGCGGAGCCCGCGGCCTTGGGGTCGGGCGAGGCGGAGTCCTCCCCCAGAGGCTAGGCGAGGCGGAGCGCAAACCCGAGGGTCGGGTGAGGCGAAGGCCGCGGCCTCGAGGTCAAGCGAGGTGGAGCGCAATCCCAAGCGTCGGGCGAGGTGGAGCGTAGACCCAAGTGTCGGGCGAGGCGAAGCCCACGGCTTTGTGGTCTATCGAGGCGGAGTCCTCCCTTAGAGGTCGGGTGAGGCAAAGCGCAAACCCAAGGGTCGGGCGAGGCGGAGCGCAGACCCAAGGGTTGGGTTTGGTGGAGCACAGACCCAAGGGTCGGGCGAGGTGGAGTCCTCCCCAGAGGCTGGGCGAGGCAAAGCGCAAACCCAAGGGTCGGACGAGGCAGAGCACAAACCAAGGGTCGGGCAAGGCGGAGCGCAGACCCAAGGGTCGGGCGAGGCAGAGCGCAGACCCAAAGGTCGAGAGGGGCGGTGCCCTCTCCCAGAGGCCAGGCGAAGTGGAGCTTGCGCGTCGAGGGTCGGTTGGAGCTGTAGTCGCCCTCTTGATTGCTCGTATGAGTCAATGTTGATGGTCATTAGCTCTTTCTCTTTGGGTACCCTAGTATTGGTCCCCAATAGTAGCCCCCGATCCTGCGGAGGAGTAGAAAACTCCTTCGGAGTTTTTCCCGAGCGGGTGGACTCTGATGGCCTTGACCTTCTTTTGTCGCCCATAGCGTGACCTGGGGACGGTGATTGCCTTTCGTCGAGATCGGACCCCTCGGGGGTATAGCCGTGAGGTTTGGTGGGTTGGAAAAGGTCCTTCCCTGATTTCGACCCCTTTGGGGGTCTGTCGTTCTATGACCGTGCGTTCGGTGTCCTTGCGAGCCCAACTTTCCTTGAGCCCCTGCGCGTAGCGGGTGTCCGATCGAGGGTTGGCTCGTCTTTGTGATCGTCACCCCGTCCATCGTTTCCGCAACCGGAGGGGTTGACCCGTGCCATGATTTTCCTCTATGGACGAGCCACGGTGCTCGGTGAGTTGTTAGGTGGCTAGTCCGAGTGGGGCCCCGGCATCCCATTTGTGGGGATCCGGCTTGGGTCAACTGGTGACCGACTCCAGACCCTCAGTGGTCAATCCTTATAGTTCTTGGGTCTGTTCGACCGATCCCGAGGGCCCTCTGCCTTTCTTTTGAGGAAAAAACCATGGATCGTATCCGGCCGAGACTCAAACGTTGGCCGAGATGCCTGCGATGCTCGTATGCCCAGGTACAAGCCGCTGCCCATCCCTTTCCACCCCTCACTTCAAAAGTCACCCGAAGCAGTTGTCGATCCTATCGGTGGGCCAACCTTCAAACTCCTGGGTCTAGACGGGCCGCAGTAGAGTTTTTAGCTCCATATCCCTTACCTGTGACGGGTCATGGCCTATCCAGCAAGGCGAAACATCCAGTGAGTTTTATGAGGAAACAGACAGAGATTGCATGCGTGTGTCCCGCGGTGAGACATGGTGGTAGATCGTGGCAGGCGCGGAGATCTAGGCGAGCGGTTGGTTTCCTCGCACCCGTCGCCCCTATAAAACCAAAGGGTTCACCCCCCGGGTTCCATACCTTGCATCCTTGCCTCCGCAGCCACGACCACCGCCGCCAATCGCTTAGGTTTCCTGCCTTCGCATCCCCGTCGTCGTCGAGCCCGCATCTGTCTGCCCCTACCTCTAATGGATCTGTGGTGCCGCTCCGACATCACCTTCCAGCGCATGGAAGGCCTCGTCCACCATGGTCTTCTCCATGTGTGGACCTTGGCCGAGGAGTGGCTGCTGCCTGATGAGGAGGATCTACCATCGCCACCTGATGGCTATGTGGTGTCGTTCGCCCACTTCCATGAGCGTGGGTTCGTGACCCCTGCCCACAAATTTCTTTAAGGACTGCTGCACTATTACAAGATCGAGCTATAGCATCTCAACCCCAACGGGATCCTGCACATGGTGGCATTCGTCGCCATGTGCGAGGGGTTCCTGGAGATCAGCCCCCACTTCAATCTGTGGAGGTACTTCTTCGCTGTCACACTCTAGAAGAAGAGGGAGAAGAGCGGCAGGCAGGAGCTGCATATGTCGATGGGGTGCACCGGCATCTAGCTCCAGAACAATCGGGTTGGCGAGTACCTGCCCATGCGGCTCTCGATGTCCAACAGGGGGTGGCACTCGTAGTGGTTCAACCTCAAGAACAACACCGCTACCCCTCTACCAGAGTTCACTGGGCGCCTGATCGAAGAGGCCCCGGAGTCATGGAGGAAGTGGGGCGTCCCGGAGAAGGACAAGAAGAAGATCCGGGACCATATCATCGCCATCCACATCCTGAAGGAGAATGGCCTGAAGGGGTCGGGCATCATCGGGGCCTACCATGCAAGGAGGGTGGCACTATTGATGATGCGTGCGCTCCTATATACGCGATGGTGCCCTTGGCGTCGTTCGACAAAACAGCGCTCGCCGAGGGGGTGCTTCCCAACTCCGAGATCACGCAACGCATCAAGGAGGTAATGGAGACCTCGCGGGATGATGCGGGTGCCCCCCTCGATTTTGTCTTCCCAGTGCCGGGACATCCTCCGATGCAGTCGGAACCAGGCCACGTTGTCTTCATAAGTTTCCCCCTCTCTTGCCTTCTCTTCAATTGATTTCTCGACCCCTTGATACTAACTTTGAGAGGGGCGGAGCCCCAAGGGATCTCATCCTCATGGATCACCCAACGCCGTTGCCGAGGGATTCGGCCATGAGGACGGCGAATCACGCTGAGGGTGAGCGCTGAGGAAGGCGAAGGAGGATAGGAAAAGGAAGAAACAACGGAAGCTGTAGGTGCAGGAATGAGGGGAGGACACTGATAGTGATGATGATGTTGATGACATCGATGATGAGGTAGCCGACGACATTGAGTGGGATGACCTGGAGAACAAGGATGCGCTGACAGGTATCGGTTCGTCCTTGTAGGCATCGGGACCCTTCCCATTCCATGGAGGGGAGGGTACATCTGGGGAGCCAGCGAAGGTGGGCCATACCATCGACCTGCCCTAGTAGCCAACAGAGGCGGACGGCTCTGCCGCTGCGCCCGAGGTGCCAGCGGAGGTGGGTGGCTCCACCGTCGTGCCCCAAGAGCCAAGGGGAGCGAGCCCCTCTGCCCAGGAGCAGGGGGTGGGCTCAAAACAGCCTCATTTCGACGAGGCAGAGCAAAGGTCAGGGGGTTCGCCCCCCTAAACGCATCTGCCGCCCGATGGTGCCGAGGTGAGTTGTTAGTTCCTCTATTTTCCTGTTTTAGTTGGATTTTGTCGTGACTTATGCTTTTCGTCCCTTACAGCGTTGGTAGGCAGCGCAATCCTTTAGCGCTGGCGCCGAAAAAGAGCGTTGCCCTCCAATTGAGGCAGCAACCATCAATTGGTGTCACACCCATTTTGGGCGGGAGTGGCACCAGTGTGACCACATCGTCGGCCAATCGGACGCTGCCCATGGTGGCACCCATGCCCTCGATGGGATGGGCGGATGCGGGGGCTCAAAGGGCACCTTCGGAGGTCATGGAGCAGCCGGCGATGGCCACGATACCGCTACTGACGATGGGGCATACGGTGCTACCGACCGCGCTTGTGGTGCTAACCATGGCGGGCACGATGCAGCCGGTCATAACCCTACCAATGCAGGTGGAGGAGGTAGCGGCTGTGACAAACGGGTCACAACCAGGCACAATGGCAGCGGTGCCTGAGGCACTAGCGTGACCCGCGCCGTCGGCGGCCCAAGCGATGGTGCCTAGCATGGGCCAGATGGAGGTGGACACAGCCGAGGGGTGCCCGGGAGTCATGGTGGTGGCAGAGAGGTCAGCGTCCGCACCGCGAACCCCTTCTATCGCCAGAGGGGGTCCCTCGGCGGGGACATCACGGCAAGAGGGGTTGGTGGCGCTTGGGACCGGCAGGGAGTCATCCCTGGCCCTGACATCAATAGGTAGCGAGTTGCCCAAGTGGGGTGAGGCCCTGCTCTGGTGGACAAATCTGTAGGATCCGATGTTGATGCTCTTCACCCTTGACGCCGCCGCCGAGAGCATGGAGAGGGAGAGCCTCACATGGGGATCGTGTCCATGCTAGAAGCCTTGGACCACACCAGGGGTGCCTTGCGTGATGTTGTCATTCCCTCTAGCCGGGTATCTACCTAATCCTGCTTCTTGCCCTTTTCTTTCTCTATATAGTTTTTGTATTCTGACCATCAATTCCTTGTAGCCCCTCATAGCTCGCAACCGGGGGAAGTCTCGGTTTCTTCGTCAATAGAAGGAGACCTGGGACCACCTCGTCGAGGAGGCGTGGCTACATGGGGAGGTGACTGCTCAACTTGTTGCTGCCTAGCAGAGGGTGGCCAAGCTGACTCCCCTTGCCGAGGAGGTAGACAGTCTTCAGTCATGGGTGGCCGAGGCTCGTCGAGACGCTGATGAGGCCGAGAAGGCATTCGAGGCCTTATCGATGTGGTCATAGAGGGATGACAAGGAGGCCACCAAGGTCAGGAAGGAGCAGGATGAGCTGCTCTAGAAGGATGCTGAGACCCACCAGTAGATCCTTGACCTTCTGGACGAGGTTGAGAAGGAAAGGGAGCTGAAGCTGGGGGTCGAGGAGAAGCTCGTGGCTCTAGAGAAGAGGGCGAGCCTAGATGCCATGGTGGTTGCCCAGCTATGCAAGGAGCAGGATGAGCTGCTCCAAACCATAGAGAGGCTCCGCTCAGAGCATGGCATGGCTCGCGAGGAGCACGACCAGGCCTTCCGAGAGCGTGACCAGGCTTGCTAAGAGCACGACGACACGCAGTAGAAGGTCGGCTCCCTCTAGGCCAAGCTAAAAAACACGACGACCTAGAAGCTGAAGGCCGAGAGTGTTTCTGCCATGCTGGCCATGGACCTCACCGAGGAGAGGAGGAATCTTTAGGTGGAGAGCGATGAGCTCAGTATCCTGAGTGCCACCCTCGGAGTGGTCTACGATGACCTTGAGGTGGTGCAGTCAGAGGGGACCAGCTCGCCGATGGCCCGTGCCATCGAGATCACGGCTCGGGTGTGCTAGCTCGAGGGGAATGCCCTTCACGCTGGGGTCAATCAATGCTTCGCTATTGCTCGTTCCCATTATGGGGACAACATCGATCTGGAGATGATGAGCCACAGCTTCGCGCCTGGCTATGAAGTCCACAAGCTGGAGGAGATGGAAGCGGTGGTGGCTCCCCTTTCATAGGACCTGACAGACACGATCAAAGGCATAGTTCTCCTTCGGAGGGGTTAGTTAGTTCAATAGGTTGGGCGGTCATTCTTGAACAAGTTCTGACCCTTCTGTATCGTTTGAACAAACTTGTCACTTTGTTTCATTTGATCAAATCTATTCTTTTGTTTTAGTGCGAACGAATTTGTTTTTCCTCCCTTTTTATGTGTCAAAAGGGGTTCATGCGTTCCAACCCTTCCGTTTGTTAAGACCGTAGAGTTCGAGGTGTAGGAGGGAAACTCTGATTAGGCTGGTAAGCAAGAGTGTCATAGTCGCTGGGGCATAGGTTTCTTGCAGTCCGACTAGCCTTACTTAGTCATTCGTTTCCACAGCCTTACTTAGGGGGTGTTTGGCATGGCTCTGGAGCTGAACTCCAGCAACTCCAGCCAATTTTCCAGCCAAACACCCCAACTCCAAAACTCCATGGAGCTACCAACTCCATGGAGCTATAGTGCAAATGGAGGTGGAGTTTTGGAGCACCTCTTTTGCAGCTCCGACTACACCTAGAGCTGGCTCCACCTAGAGCTTCGACTCCAACTAGAACTGGCTCCACCTGGAGTTCTAGAGTGGAGCAGCTCCACCCAGAGTTGGAGCCATGCCAAACAGGGCCTTAGTCGTTTGTTTCCATAGACCTTGCCATTAGTTTGTTTCCGCAGATCATGCACGGTGACTGTTTCAGAAAGGGTGTATATATATACCCTTATCAGCCCCTGAGTGAGACCCAACCCCTTGCCATTGTTGGGGTCGGGTGTCACTGAAGATCGAGGAGAGGATAGTGAAACTAGTAGGAGAAAGCGTCTCTTATTTTTGTACGTACCCCCTCCCTAGGATCTGAGCCATCGTTTTGTGACCGCGCGTTTGGTCTCCTTGTGAGTCTGACTTTCCTCGAGCCCCCACGCATAGCGGGGGTCCGGTTGAGGGTCGGCTTGTCTTTGTGATCGTCACCCTATCTGCGGTTTTCGCAACCGGAGGGGTTGAGCTAACGTAACTTGCCTCGATGGCTCGAGTGACACGCTCAGTGAGCTCGCTAACGGGCATGTTTGAGTGGAATCTGGATTCATTGTTCATGATGGGGTTGGCATAGCTCTTATGTGGCATTCCACTGCTCCTTAACCCACCTCCTTTTAGATGCCTAGGTTGTTCTAGAGAGAACCTCAGGTGGCCCACTGGCCTCTCCTCGATGGAGATTCTATGGGCTTGGCTTGAGGCTAGGATCGAACGAGAAGGTTGAGATGACCCTGTCTGCTTCTAAGCAGGTTGGACAAAGGCCACTGGGGCTCATCTGTGTTTTCTCCCCTGGCTCTGGTCGACACGAGGCAGCCTCGAGCCCTTCATGGGTCGGCCTTCGAACCCCGATTAGTTGGATTCCTGAGTTAGGGTCGGGCGGCTCGAGCCCCCGAGCCTCGTTGGGCTTGGTAGGTGTAACAACCCAAAAATCCACACACCAAAAATCCCAACTACAAAATTTTTCTTCAAAACCCCATGTGATGATGAGTGAAATTGTAGGAGCTAACCGCGGTAGAGGTGACGCCACCACCTTGGCTGGCTCCTCCTCGTCGCGGAACATGCCACGCTTGCGATCGAGGTAGACGAAGCCCATCGGAGCCCTACGTTGCCGCACCGCACCTCGTCGGAGCGCCACCACCTCTGTTTTGCCCCCACCACCGTGGCTGGAGCCACTGGGAGCACCAGGAGCTCCTTCAACACGCCCACCATGGCCGTAGAAGCACCGTGGAGCTCACACGCTCCTCCAACTGGGCTCTCGCTACCACTGCAGCCCTGTCCATGCACGCCGACGAACCCACGCCGCCGTTCACCGTGGCCGGAGCCCTAGGAAGCCCCAGCCGCCACCTTGACCCCACCACTGCACTCGCCGAGGCTGGGCAACGCTTTTGCCTACCTTAATTGCGCACTAGTACCGCCCGAGAGGCTCACCGAGGAGCTCACCACCGGCGGGAGCACGCCGGGGAAGAAGCAGGGGATTTTCCCCTCGTCGGCCACACGTCCGTGCACTTGGTGCACGTGAACCGAACCCTAGGAAGGAGTAAGTGGACCAAGTCCTTCGTAGACCGGCTCTGCGGTCTATGGACCAACGCAGGCAGGTTCACCATGAACCGCGCCTCACCTGCGCCCATGGACCACGGCCCATTAGTGGCCCAGTAAGGCGACATGGCTACGCCACAGCATGTGACGTGGCGGCCAAAGCCCAGCCCGTATCTAGGCCCAACCGGCCCAGTTTGGACCTAGCCTGAGCTGACCGTTGACTGGGCCCACAAGTCAGCGACACAGAGCCGCTGGACCCACTTGTCAGTGGGTGACGTCATGCTGACATCATGATGACAGCATGTGGGTCCTACCTGTCAGTAACAAACACAGCTGAGGTGACGTCATGATGATGTCATGGTGACATCAGCTGCTGATGTCAGCAGCTCTGGCCCCACCTGTCTGTGACTGTGATCCGATGACCGTTGACTTGACGATTTACTTTGTCTGGACCCACATGACAGTGACCCAAGAGCCCCCGGTCCCACCTGTCGGAACTGATGACGTTGATGACGTCATGATGACGTCAAGCTAACGTCAGCGGGACGCCACCTGTCAGCTCGGAACCGAGATGATGATGTCATGCTGACGTCATACTGATGTCAGCATACCACGTGGACCAACAGGAGTGTGACACATGTCAGCACGATATTAATTTAGCCTTTTCCCATTTTTAGAAATGATTGAAACTTCGGAAATTCATAACTAATTCATATGAACTCAGAAAAATACAAGACCAGGACCAAAATTAATCTAAAATCGAGCTCTACACAATGCACCCATGATTGAGTGCATTTGGCTCTTTTGAATTTTCATTGCTTTTTGGTGTTATTCTATAGACGTCGCTAATGTGACTATAATGCGATCGTTTGTAGACTCGGAGGAGAACCAGATGGACAAGGACCGAGAGTACCATGAGGAGTACAGAGATGACTTCACTGAAGGTGCCATATCCCACCCAATCTCGTAGCACCTATTATGCATGGCTAATATAGAGCTGCTATTGCTTTACTTTATTGTTATAATCACACTATGATAAGACTTGCATGGTAGTATGCTTTCTTGAAGGCCTTTACCTTGATGCAACCTTACCCCTGCTCACCCTGCTGTTAGACTAGTCACACGCTCGCTGCTATATTTCACTGCTTATTATTTCTACTATGCTTATATATACTATATTGATGCGTGGTGGAAACTGGAGTTATCTGGACTTTGGGGAGAGTGCCGCGTGTGTGACTTGGGTGTGTGGAGGGTGAGGGTTGTGTCGACCAAGTTGGAGTATATGACGAGCCTAGGGCAAGTCTTGCCGTGGGGTACTACCTGGGCACCCCTAGAATGGATACCTATGGTGGGTAAATGGCGATATGAGGTGGCCCTGGGTGTGAACCTGTGATGGGAGGAGCCTAGGGTGGAGGTGCTATGCTGGCACGGTAAAACCCTGATGAAGACATTCTGGCTTGGTCATCTCTAAGGACTTACTAGTACTCAGACTCACCGGGAAGCCTTATGTACCACTCGCCCTGTATGGTGCGGGACGGCCAGACTACTTGGTAGGATATTGCTACTACTGCTAGGTTGATAGCGGATAGTGCAAGGAGGTACGAGGCGTGGAGGATTTCCCCCACACCCTTCCGAGACTTCATGGAGACCATGTGGACCCGACTCATGGCTCACAGTTTCAGCCACCCCAGACTAGACTTGGGGTGTACCAGGGCTGAATGGTAGAGTGGCATTATCCTAGGCTAGCAAGTGGCCAGAATCAGCCCAGTTGACGACGGTCAGCGAAGAAGGCAGATCTTGTGGTTATGTAAAACCTCTGCAGAGTGTATGGTTGATCGATCGATACATATGCCGACTAGTCGACTATGGACCTTTCCTAGGTTTCGCTTAAACTGGATAGCGAGATGAGTCCTTCTCTTCTTCCCCCGTGAGAGAGTGTCGATCGTAGCCAGGGGCTACAGGCCATGAGATAGTGCTGAGAGGGAGTTGGCCTATCGACTGAGCGAGGGTATGGTGATGATATGGAGATGGTGGTTTATCGATCCCAGGATCGAAACCTGGCTTTGGACGGAAATGTGGTGGAATGTGTGTGGGAATGGTGTTAAAACTTGACTATACTATTATATACTTGATATGCTAATACATAGGAAACCCTAGCCTTATAGGTTCCTTTTGATTATATCCAACTTGCATCTAATTTCCACAAAGCATAGCTCATAGGGTGGGAGTGGCTAGTACAAATCGTAATGATAAACTTTGGCACACAGGTTCTGCTGAGGAGTATAGCTCTGAGGAGTTTGATGGTTGAGGGGTTCGTTCCTTACGCTCGAGTTTGGCGATCTTATCTTCAAGCTGTTCTGAATGAATGCTACTTTTGATTCCGCCAATGCGGCGATGTAATAATTTATGTAATTCCGCACTATTTGTACTCTGATATTATCGTTGTATGGATGTGGTATTCGACTAGAATTTGGGTAATATGATCTACAACAGTCATAATACACTTCGACTCTGTGGATTTCCCTTCACGGAAATCAGGTCGTTTCAGTTGGTATCAGAGCCCATACTTGACCCTAGGACGAAACCCTCAGAAATGGACGATAGAATAGGACGTGAACAACCCTTCTTTTGGTTATATACCGACCATGCATTTACTTTTATGCAAGGCTCATCTATTATTGACCTGCTGAGACCTATTTCCTTAAAACATGCAGATGGCAACGAACGTCGAATGGCCGCCTCTAGGACCGCTACCTCTGGACCACGCCAAGCTTACCTTCGACCTATGTGAGCTCGGGGGTTTTGCATAGACCCTCTGCCGAGTTCTCGTCACGTTAGGAGTCCCTAGCGAGCTTGTCAAGGTCACCTACACCGGGAAGTCAGCTCAGGAAGGAGGAATTGAAGGACCGGTTGTCACCTCAGTCGAGTTCCCAGCTAGCACTACCTTACCTTCTGTCCCAGCTTTCACCGAGTTGAATATAGAGGACACAGTCGAGGAAGGACTATGAGCTGTCTCACACAGGGCACTTCACAGAGTGATGAGGGACCACTATGAGCACCTGAAGATGACAGAGTTCCATCTACTTCCCTAGGCCCTCAACCTCAGCCTTACCCCTAGTGAGCAGAGTTTCGTAGCGGGCAGAGTTATCTTTGCTGGGGAGGACAGATGCCTTCACGTCTCAGCTATCCTCCTACTAGAGCAGGACAGGTACGTGACCTAGCTTGAGCAAAGGAGACGTAAGGACCAGGCCCTTCTATGGGAGTACCAGGAGCGAGACTCGTAGGGAGCACAGGAGCGAGCTAGTCTACTTGAGACAGTTGCCAAGCTATAGGACGAGCTCAACCATCATGAAGAAGTCCACAGAGCCAAGGTCGCTGACTTACAGGACAAAGCCGCTGACCTAGGCAATAGGAACTGCTACCTCGACAGCAAGGTCTTGGAGTTGCAGAGAGAGTTGGACGACAAGAAGGCTGAGTTCAACCGCAGAGGAGACAAAGAGAGGTCCAAGGGGATTTATATGCTGAAAATCCAATCTAAGAACAAGACCATGACTCAGGAGCTAGAGGAGTTCAAGAAGAAGGCCGTTCGCAACCAGGGTCACCTGATTGAGGCACTCAGGTAGAACGAGTACCTACAAGACAAGTGTGAGAGGACTTGGCAGGCTTGGCAGAAGTCTGACAAGAAGCGCCTTAGGGAGATGAAGGGTATGTGGGATCAGCTACCCAAGGAGATTCATAGCAAGACGAAGCCTAGGATAGAGGAGTTTGAGTTAGCCCCGACTCACCTCAACCTAGACGCCTGCCCTACCCTACCTAGAGCCAAGCCTACTGAGGAGCTCGCCGAGGCCTTGAAGTACGTGTCCCGACTTCACAAGTCTGACGAGGAGATCAAGATCGAGAACAGTCGTATCCCAGCTGCGGTGTACGAGTTAGAGTAGATGACCCTACATGGTCATGAGTCATGTCAGTGGCTTCCATAGGTTGTACCCCATGATGTACCCCTTATGAGATGTAATATGAGACACTATGCGTAGAACGATTCTTGTGAGTCTTCAAGTGTAGCTACTGGAGATGATGCTATGTAATAAAACCCATGTAATGAATGTTTTGGATCTTATTGCATCTTATGGATCTTATTGCTTCTTTGTAATGAGTGTTGGATAGTATAAATGTTTTTCTTTAAATTGTCAAAATCATGTAATCATACTGAATTATAAGCACTTGTGGCACAAATACTAAAATTCCTATGATCCGTGTTGCAGATGCTGAACCGCCGATCTGCTCGCCTAATGAACCGTGGACGTGCGCCCACCCTCGAACCAGTCGAACCAAACGGGGGGCGTGGTGGCAACAACCGTGGCCGTGGCCATGGACGTGGAGGGATACCCTTCAACCTGGAGAATACCTCGCCGCTTATTGAGGAGAACATTCCACCACCACCACCACCGAACCTAGCAGAAGTGATGGCGTAGCAGACCCAGCTCCTTGCCGCTCTTGTTGACGGAGCATACCATCGCTAGGGAGGTCAGCAGAATGACTTCCAAAGGAAGCTGGAGGGATTTTTGAAGCTGAGGCCACCTACCTATGATGGCACCGACCGTGACCCATTTGTAGCCGATGACTGGGTCAAGGAGGTGGAAAAGAAGCTCAACCTCACCACCTTCACAGACGATGAGTGTGTTGGAGCTGCCACACACCAGCTCACAGGTGCAACACGTGCCTGGTGGGACAGTTTCAGTGACTCCCATGAGGACCCTACCAACATCTCATGGGATGAGTTCACCGAAGCATTCACTGAGTAGCACATTCCCAAGGGTATCATGGAGGCCAAAGCCGAGGAGTTCCGCAACATCAAGATGGGAAAGGACATGGTGACTGAGTACACTACTCGTTTCACCACCCTTCTACGCTATGCACCTTCCTATGTTGTGAACTCTGAGAAGGAGAGGCTATACTATTACTGCAAGGGACTAAACCCGCACATCAAGTTGAAGTTTGGCGGTATTGAGAGTAGCACGCTGCGTGCTCTGGTGGATCGCTGCATCTAGATCGAGAAGGACCATGTTGAAGCTAGAGAGGAGTACAGGGAGAGGAAGCGTAAGCCTGAGGAGTCCTTCTGTGGCCGTGATCGCAAGAGGTTCCGCAGAGATGCACCATCTAGGGAACACTCTCGCCACAACAGGGATGATAACCCTGGATCGAGTAGGGGTGGTGGAGGCTACACCACCAAATACTCCCGCCCTGCTCAGGATCGTTACACCCGGGACCGTTATGCTCAGGACCGCAACACTCAGGACCATTCCAACCGTCCCTGCTTGGCGAATGAACGCCCAGCACAGAACCGCTCTGCACCAAGCACTGGAAACTGGAAGGCACCCGCGCCAACCCCTACATGGTAGCCAACCTATTCTGAACGACACCGACGCTCACGCACCCATGTGGAAGAAGAAGTCCATATTTTGGGAGCTACCCTATTAGCAAGTCCTAGAGGTCCGTAGCGCGATCGACATGATGCACCTGACGAAGAATCTTTGTGTGAATCTGCTAGGCTTCATGGGTGTGTATGGGAAGCCTAAGGACACACTTGAAGCACGACAGGACCTACGATGTTTGAACGAATGAGACAACCTACATCCAGAGAAGACAGATGATGGATGCCATTACTTAAGTCCTGCCAGCTACACTCTTAGCAAAGAAGAGAGGGAAAGCATGTTTGAATGCCTAGCGAGCATCAAGGTACCATCTGGATTCTCCTCGAATATAAAGGGTATAATAAATGTGCCAGAGAAGAAATTTCTAAACTTAAAGTCCCATGACTACCACGTGCTCATGACGCAATTGCTTCCAGTTGCGTTAAGAGGTATTCTACTTCCAAATGTACGTCTAGCCACCGTGAAGCTATGTGCATTCCTCAATGCAATTTCTCAGAAGGAAATTGATCCAATGGATCTAGCTAAACTACATAATGATATGGTTCAATGTATTGTCAGCTTTGAGTTGGTGTTCCCTCCTTCCTTCTTTAATATCATGACACACCTCCTAGTTCACCTGGTCAAGGAGATTAGCATTCTCGGCCCTGTGTTCCTGCACAACATGTTCCCCTTTGAGAGGTTCATGGGAGTCCTAAAGAAATATGTTCACAACCGTGCTCGGCCAGAAGGAAGCATCGCCAAGGGCTATGGAACAGAGGAGGTCATTGAGTTTTGTGTTGACTTTATTCCCGACCTTGACCCGATTGGTGTTCCTGAATCGCGACACGAGGGGAGACTAAGTGGAAAGGGGACACTAGGGAAGAAAACATATATTGGTACGCAGGACAATTATTTTAATAAAGCACACTACACAGTTCTACAAAACTCCTCCTTGGTGGATCCGTATATCGAGACACATAAAGAGTTGCTCCGATCCGAGTTTCCAGGGAAGTCTGAAGCTTGGATTACGCATCAGCACATGGAAACTTTCAGCGACTGGTTGCGAAAAGAATGTTAGGGTGATGAGAGTATTGATGAGCAACTATATTTGTTGGCTAGGCAGCTATCATGGCATATCCTCACATACAAAGGGTATGAGATAAATGGGAATACATTTTACACAGTAGCCCAAGATAAAAGGAGCACCAACCAAAACAGTGGTGTCCACATAGATGCCACCGACCCTAATGGAAATAAGCAAACATATTATGGCCGCATAGAGGAGATATGGGAACTAAACTGTGCACCTACTTTTAAGGTACCTTTGTTCAAGTGCTAATGGATAAAGGCGACTGGAGGTAGGGTAGCAGTCGACAACCAGTATAGAATGACAACCGTAGACGTCAACAATATTGGGTACAAATATGAACCATTCGTCCTTGCCAAGGATGTGAGTCACGTGTTCTATGTCAAGGACATGTCTACAAAACCGAAGAGAGAGAAAAACAACAACGACCCAATCAATGAGCCAAAGCGCCACATAGTTCTTTCAGAGAAAAGAAACATCGTCGGAATTGAAGACAAGTCAGACATATCAGAAGATTATGAAAAGGATGACTGAATTCCACCCTTCACAGTAAACAAAGACCTAACCATCCAGCTAAATGATGAGGACACTCCATGGTTACGGCGCGATCATAACCAAGAGATATACGTTAAGAAGAAGTTCACTACTGTGCCCACTTGATATATATAGTGTATTCATATTTCTGTCGTGTATTCATATTTTCTACCATTTAAATGAATTTTCTGCTTGACGATGGATTTCCTGTGGAGAATGTGTGATGAAAAAACAAATGATCAACGTCAATAAGATGTGAAAACTAATTTCCTATCGAAAAGCAATAGTTTTAATGATTTTAATTAAGTAGTACATTTTTGCATGGTAAAAATTATGATTATTATTTACACTATGTTAAATATTTATACGATAAAACAAAAGAGTTTAGGTTACATATTTTTCTTATGTACAATAATGCAAAACCAGGTCCCGGAATTCTTTTTGTATTTTTTTGCTAATATTTTATTTACTAGGCAATTAACAACTCTCTGCATATATAAAAGAAATATATAAAAAAGGAAAAACTTCTACAAACTGGTGAAAAGTCAAACTGCAGCCCACCTTTACTCCTGGGTGGACCAACCACCCGGGACTAAAGGTCAGACCTTTAGTCCCGGTTCTAACCTTCACCCGGGACTAAAGAACCTTTAGTCTCGGTTCTAACCATCACCCGGGACTACTAAAGATGGGCTGCATTTTCACGGCCTGCCAAAATCCCCTTTACTCCCGGGCCGTGGCTACACCCGGGACTAAAGGTCAGACCTTTAGTCCTGGTTCTAACCATCACTCAGGACTAAAGAACCTTTAGTCCTGATTCTAACAATCACCCGGGATTATAGGTCCCCCTTTATAAATCACGCCCTTCTCCCTTAGTTCTCTTCCTCTCTGTGTCTGCTGCCTTCTTCTCTAACCAGATCCAGTAGCCGCCAAGCCTTCTTCTCCGTCACCTCATCTTCTCCACCAGATCGATCCGATCCAGCAGTGTCGCCACCCCCAAGCGACCACCCTAGCCTCGCCTTGTCACGCGCGCACGCTGTCACCGGCCCCACGTGCACACGCTCTTCTTCTTCGGCTGGCCAGCGCACGCCTCGCGTCGTCCTCGTCCTCGGCCCACCTCGCCCCCAAGCGGTTCAAGGTTCTTCGAGGTGTCTATCTCCTCCAATTCATCCCCTTCTTCATCCTCATCTCTGGGCTATGTTTGAACTTTGAAGCCCTTGTTCTTGTGTTAGATCCGTGAGACGCAGTCTTCTCCAAGATCCGCAGCAGGCCACATCATCTCTATTACGGCACGTCTTCTCCAGGTTTGGCCTGGTCTCCCTCTTCCTCTGCACTCTCTTGATGCTGTATGGCCAACTCGTTCAGTGCCATTGCTCAATGAATGTATCACTTCGATTTGGTGCTAGCTAGTAGCCTTTGCAATTGGTGCATACTTCTGTTTATATGTTAGGCTCCTTGGTGCTAGAATGTGGGCGACTGAGGCCATGAATTCATACTGATATTTATGCTTGTGTCTGGCCCTATGTAATATGTATTTGCATGTGCATGTCGATGATCAAATAAAATGGCAAAGACGTGTACCACTGTTATTACCGGTCAATCACCCATGCCACTTGAGGTTGAGGGTAACAATTTAGCTAGTCTGCTACTTTTGCATGGCAATATTTGATTTCACCTAACCATACTTACTGCTCTTAAGAGGCAAAGCTCGAATGGATGGGCTTTCCTGCAGCCATATTTACCATCGGCATGTGATCCGTGACTGGAATATTCTTTCTAATTGTAGGAATAGTGATAGCTTCCCAGTCCTGTAATGAAACAGATTATTACTGTTTTTTAGTAAAGTCTAAGTCTCTAACATGTTTTTGGCTGCAGGAGCTGGACCTCACGTTTGACACCTTGGATGTGAGCCACCGCCGCCACCATATATAATTCGTTTATGATGGATTAATTGCTCAAACCTTTTGTAATCGGATGGATGCATGTGCCGAGCCCTCGTGCCGGCAATCTTGTAATGCAATTTTTGCGCTGAGCCATCGAGCTCAGTGGAGCACGGGCGTGGCCCGGTGTCTCGTCGTTTCCTCCTTTTTGCGCGGTAGCTTATGACGATGCTGGCCCCCAGATCCGAGACGTTCGACGGTGTCCATGATGTTGTAGCAGCAGGGCATGTAGTTCTCGTACTTGGGCGGGCATACCTCTGCCTCCTTGGCACGGACTAGTTATAAAATTGTAGAAAATCCGTACTAGTTGAACTTGTGGACCGTGTTCATCTCGGCTAGCATGTTCTCCGCCGAGCGGTAACAGACGTCAAGGAGGAGCTTTGATTCTATGAGGGAGAGCGGCAATGGTCGTGGAAGACCGTGTTCCCTTCCTCGTAGAATCGGAGCTCTTCCGTGACCAAGTATGGTGCCATCCGGTGGAGAAATGCCTGCCGAGATGATCACGTAAGCAAGGTCAACTAGTACGGAAGCTTACGTGATCTTAGAAGATGTGTGTGGTCATGAGAGCGTGTGTTTTTTCTCAATTTTGTCGAGCAGGTCACTTAGAATTAATTTTTCTATGAAACGCCCGCGAGCTCGCCGATGTCGAGCAGATCACTTGGAATTGTTTTTTCCATGAAATGAAATACTTAGAAATCATGCCTTTTATTTTTTAGAATTCATTTTTCCATGAAATGAAAAACTTAGAAAATAGTTAGAAAATTGTAGAAAATCCGTACTAGTTGAACTTGCGGACCGTGTTCATCTCGGCTAGCATGTTCTCTGCCGAGTGGTAACGAACGTTAAGGAGGAGCTTTGATTCTACGAGGGAGAGCAGCAATGGTCGTGGAAGACCGTGTTCCCTTCCTCGTAGAATCGGAGCTCTTTCGTGGCCAAGTACGGTGCCGTCCGGTGAAGAAATGCTCACCGAGATGATCACGTAAGCAAGAATATCTAGTGGCCAAGAATATATTTAAACATGTTTTTGAGCTAGAATTTGATGGATATTTGATAGATATAGTTTTTATTTTTTATAGATATATCTAGTGGTGTAAAAGCTAGATGGCTGCCCTGAGAGACAACATGGATGAAGAAATGATGGATATTATCAACACCGGCACTCAATTTGCCGATGGTGACCAGCAGGATGTAGATGACGGGAGTCAATACCTGGCTCTTGAAGATAACCAAGAAAATATTATGCAAAAAAATACTGGCGAGGTATATATATTTATATATATATTTGAATATTATATATATATATATATATATTTGAATATCTATCATCTATTATGTGTACACATGATATTTATTTATTCTTTTTTATACATAGCCCTCTGGATCGACGACCACAACGGCGAAAAGCAAAAATATTCGAGGCCCGAAAAAGCCATTAGAGGGGTGCTACATAATATCGGAATTCAATATCGAGACAGGCGAACCACTTGGTCCACATGCAAGGAAATTCGTGCAACACTGTGGGTGCCTTGTAAGGGACAGACTTCTGATCAGTGCCCGTGAATGGAAGCAAAAGATCAACGAGCCTCATGTTAGTTTTGTCTCTGATCTTGATAAGAATTTAATTTGGGATGATATCCTTCAACATTTCACGTTGCAAGCGAATGATTATGATGCTATCAACGATGATGAATTGAAGGAACTAGTTCGAAAGTGGGCTATGAAGAAGATGGCCACACAATTTCAGAGTTGGAAGAAATCCCTATACACGAAATATGTCAAGAAGAACCTAACGCCCAATTTCAATACTAGTGGCCCGCTCGCGAAGTTGAGGCCCTACTGGAATGATTTTGTACAGTACAAGACATCGGAAGAGGGTGAGGAACGGGTGAGAAGGAACCAAGAGAATGCCCGACAGAAGGTATACCACCATGGCATGGGATTAGGTGGCTACGCGACTGCCATTCCCAAGTGGGAAAAAATGGAAGCAGACATTCTTGCCAAGGGTATCACACCAGAATCAATCAATTGGCCCAAACGCGCGAAGAATTAGTTTTTCGCTCATGGGGGGAGACTGGACCTAGAGACCGAGAAGCTGGTTCATGGCCCAAAACTCGAAAGAGCAACACAAAGATTTTCTTATGCTCTACAAGCTAAAGCTATTGGTGCGTTCAGGCCCAATAGAGAGAAGGATGAACTGATGTATGCCATCGGGACTGCTGAACACAGTGGCCGAACGAGAGGTTTAGGACGGAACATTTCTTGGGAGCATGGTTTCCCTAACGACAGAGATACCTACAAAAGCCGACAGAGAAGGAAGGATGAGGATGCAGCGCGGATCAGTAGGTTGGAGGAATATGTTCGTGAGTCACGGGAGGCATTGCTTCAAGCACAGGAGCGCGAAAAAGACATGCAAGCTACAATGCAGGATGAAATCATAAAGCAAGTGCAAATAGCAATGAGTGCCCACAGGCAGGCATCAGATCTAGGAATCAACATTAATATTAGCCCCCCCTGATTAGTTGAAAAGCAGCTGCGCTTCCACGGAGTTGCCAAATCAAGTTGACGCAATGCTACGTTTCCCCGTGGATGACATCACTGCACCGTTTACATCATATGAGCTACATATTCCAAAAGAGAATGCCACAATCATGGTGGCTCTCGATGTTTTTTCTCCTCCAGATCCTACCAAGACACCAAGAATCCATGGGGCAATAATACCACCTGGATATGTTAGCGTCTCAGTGGATAGAGTTAACAAAGGTTTTAGTGATCTGGTTCTTGACATTCTAGGAGGTGATGGGGAGAAGACTCTAGGAGAAGCAGAGAAGACATTCATACTATGGCGCAAGCGCTACATCATTATTCCCGGGGTCTCTCGTCCACCGCCGCTTCCTCAACTGCCAGACAATAGGTGCGGACAAAAATGAACGAAACAATTTTTTCACTAATTTTCTATTGACATGCATGATTAATAATAACAATATTTCTTATACCTAATTATTCTTTTTTGTACTCACACAGCAGGGCCTCCACCAACCTAAGTCCAATTATTCAATCTCCAGATCATCGTAGTGCTCCGGGCAATGATTATGCAACGCCGCCACCGCCGCCACCTCCAAGGAGGTCTCCAACGCCTCCAAGGAGGTCTCCAACGGCTGCCCCGCCTCTCTTCATGACCAAGAAGCAGCCAGCTCATAAGAGGTCCGCCCCGCAAACGAAGCCGTTGGCTCACCAGCCGGCAAAGAAGAAAGCCTCCTCTAATCCCGTTATTCCCCAAAAACTGGCTTACGAGAAAAGTGAAAAGGAATTAAATGCTGCAGTACAAAAAGATGTGAGCAGTTTCTTTGAAAAAGTAAGAAAGCAACGAGAAGCGAGGGAGAACCCGGAGAAACCGTACTTCTACCTACCTCCAGATCTTCTAAGAAAGAAGGTGGACCAGAAAAAGCGAGAACCTCAAAAGACCCTGCCAAAATCGGACTACGAACGGCTCTCTCACCAAGTCATTTGAGGCGAAGCAGAAAAAGACTAGAGCAGGGAAAGTTGTTGCACAGCTCGGACAACAATCGCAACAATCAGTCCCCCCTCTTGTCATTCGTAATGAATATGGTTCAAACTTAGACATACTGGACGTCGATTTTGAGGACCTGGCTCGGTTTTACGAGGATACCGGTTTGGACCTTGCCCAAGTGCTCGCTGAAGGACCATCTGCTCCGAAAGTGGATCCTTGGAAGAAATTTGAACATAGAAAGAGTCTATACAACCCTGAGGCCTTAGGTGAACTGGGTACGCAAATGTACCTGCTAAACAAGTGGTACATGATGACGTGTGAATGGGGAAAGACCTTTGTTTCTGTTAGAGTTAGAAACCAACATTACTTCCGTGGCGATGACATTATATATGTCGAGTTTTCAGAATTACACCAACTATGCCACCTGGACTCTCTCGACAAAAGTCTCATTAGCTACTATTGTCTGTAAGTGTGATTATTTTCTACTATTAAAGTGTATATATATAAAGCTACATGTATATATAAATTATATATCCTCACACTATATTTTTATATATGCAGATATGAGATGACAGAACTCAGAAAGAGAAAGGATAATGATGTTGGTTTCGTTGATCCATATGTCGTATTCAAACACCCTAATCCCCCGCCTCAATGGAAAGCTGAACTCGAGAAAAATCTCATGAGGTTCTTAGTGAACCAACAAAACAAGTACATACTCTTTCCCTATAACTTTAAGTGAGTGTTAAATAATTGATGTCGATCATATGGATATTTGTTCAATTATTTGCTTACTAGCTAAGCTATCTCCCATATATATTTATGTTGACTCTAGTTAATGTCGATCATATTTGTGTATAAAAACATATGCAGCAATCACTGGATATTGATGGTCATCGATATGGCCAATAGTCGGTTGAGCATCTTAGACTCATTAAGAAAAGAGCAAACAGAGTACCAAGACATGATAGATATTATCCAAGGGTAATTTGGTCTCTCTAGCAACTATATATACCCCGATCTCTTAACTGCAACAATTATTAAATGTCAAATTAATTTTTTATTTTATTGGACGTAGTGTTTAGAAAAGTTTCATTGAGGAATACCACATGAAACATTGCAAAGCGCCACTGGATGTAATCGCACACAAAGTAAGTACCAACTACATTTATATATATATAATTCAATTAACACCATGCATGCTTTCAATTCACCGGATCTTTTTTCTCGTAAAAGTGGGTTCTGAGGCAAGAACAGTGGAACAACTACTGCAGATACTATGTTTACGAGTTCATCATGACGTACTAAAAAAGAACTGAGCCTCAAAGTACGTTATATAAATATATTCATATATTCACAATTTCTTTTATTGCTCATATATATAAGTAATCACGTGACCAACACACACACATATTTATATTAATATTTTTTCTTTAACTTTTATTGAACACTCTATGGTTGAAGGAAAAAGTCATACGACGTGACCAACTGAAAGCAATTCAAGAGACTATAGGAGGATTTCTTAATGACCAGGTCCTAAACCCCGTCGGCGAGTTCTACAATGATGTGAACGAAACATGAAAGCCAAACCAGATGGAGTGAATTTGTTATGCCAAGAATATGATAGAATTACAATGCAAGCTTTATTTGTAATATATATATATATATATATATATATATATATATATATATATATATATATATTATATGTACATAAAATAACATACAATATATATATGCATGTAATATATACGTTAGTTTCATACTTTAGTTTGTACAAAATATTCGAACATTATAAACGTGTAGAATACGTATATTATTAGCAACGTAGAATGCGTATTCGAAAACCTATTCGAAAACCAAAATGAATCATCAATTGAAAATAGAAATAAAAAATAAAGAAAAAAAAAGAAAACCTTTAGTCCCGGTTGGTACCAACCGGGACTAAAGGGCCGGACCACGTGGCCAGGCCGGGAGGCCTCTTTAGTCCCGGGCGCGAAACCGGGATTAAAGGAGGGGCCCTTTAGTCCCGGATTCGTGCTCCCGGTTCCAAAACCGGGACTGAAGGGGGTTGAGAATTGGGAGTACAGCTAGTTTCTCTACTGGTGTGATCATAAGATTCAATTAGATCCGAAGAAGAGAAAAAGTGAAAGAGGAGAGAAAAGTGGTGAAAAAGAAAATAAAAAACATGGTGCACTGGTTTATATTATACGTCTACATCTTCTAGTATATCAATACATATATGATCATGTAAAATAGATAGGTTAATGCATAAGGTAAAGGAAGAAAATAGAGAAAAAAGAGAGAAGAAAGATAGACGCACTGCGGTTCGCATGCGAGCAATACTGGCGTGCGTCTGACTCGAACGGCTCGGCGTCCTCTAGTCCTTTGAAAAAAAGGCAAGGGTGAGACAAGAGAACAACGGAAGAGATTTACGGAAGCTTTACAGACGAAGAAGAAGCAACGCACGGCGTGGACGCATGGTGAAATCCAGTTCCTTGTCCCTGTCGCGGCGGCCAAACCCAGGCATGCATATGCATATGCACATGCACATGCATATATGCACGCGCGGCCAGCGGCCTCGTGTGGCCGATCGTGCATATATATCCCGGCCTGTCCGTCCGTCACCGCGGTAGCTCTGAATTACGGAGTATTTGCACGGCAGGCGCCCGTGATCACAGCCACAGGGCACGCAATCGGCTTCTTTGTCTCCATCGGCGGCGTTCAGCGATCGGTCAGGCTTTGGAATGTCTCGGATCTGACGAGCCAACTACGTTGTCGATTGCACGCAACCTACCTAACACGTACTACGATGCTGGCACTGGCATTGTACCCGGCTGGATGCGTGCTGGAACTTGGAACTCATCGTGCTCGGAACGAAGGAGAGGCCCGCGTCCGCTATCGGCAGCATACGAAACTACGCACGTGTGTGTGTGTGTGACTGTGAGACACTCAGACTGAGAGAGGTTGGTGTCTGGCAAAAATGAGCACCGGCCCATCCGTTGTACAAATAGCTCCTCGAGAACGTCCCAACATGCCATTCCCGAACGGAACTACTTGGCAGATAGGCTTTCGTTGCCGGACCGGCGGGGCTGGACTCTCGCACGACCAGAGTCGCGCCAGCCCAACCGCTCCGTAGGCCTTTGTCGCAGAGGTTCACGGGCCGGGGCTTGATAAAACAACGGGCCCACCTGTGATTGGTCTACATCCAGATAAACCCCCATAAACTAACATTTAGTTCAATTTATTTCTAAGTTGGTCCAATTTACACCTTAAAAAGATTTTACTTTTTTTGTTTCTCTATGTACAATTTGTGTTTTAGTTTCAAATTTTGTTAGGTGATAGAGGACATCATATTTTTGTATTATAAAAATGCATTATGATTTTTTCATCATTATGTTTTGTATAATCTTTTATCTCTACTGTCAATTCATCATTTAATTTCCTATGCTATCAAAATAGCAGCAAAAAATTAAGGTATATTCTTCTAACATAACTTATGATGTCCTCTGTCACGTCAACAAATTTGATATTAAAACTCAATCTATATGTGGAGAAACAAAAATAACAAATCCTGTTTTTTGATCGAAACAGTAGGGGAGTCCCCTACCTATATTTTTTATATTTTCATTAAATGAAAGAATAGACTGTACAATATTTACAAGAAGAAGGAAGAATACAAGGTAACCAGGCCCAAAACAAAAGGAACAAAATAAAAAAGGTAACTATCTCTTCACACTTTGAGTGGTGCCTGCCTCTTTGCATTGGCCTTAGTACACGCAAGACCAAGCTCTTCTTTGAAACTTCTTTTCCAATTGCTAATACTAATCTGACCATTGTAAAAAATAACTGCATTTCTAGTGGTCCAAATAATCCAACAAGCAGTTATGCAAATTTCTCTGAAGATGGGGCTTCCAAAGTTGGTTCTAGCATCAATAACCATGTCTAAGTGTGGCAAGTTCAGGTCCCAACTGATAGGAATTGTATTCCAGCAAGCAGTACTGAAAGAGCATTCAAAAAAGAGATGAAAACTGGTCTCTTCATGGCCTGCATTGCATAGTACACAGTTATAGTCATCTAGGTGCATGTTCTTCCTTCTCAATAGATTTCTAGTGTTTAATCTGTCTCGAAGAAGGAGCCAGAAAAAGAACTTGTGCTTTCCCAAGTTGCTTGAGGCCCAAAGCCATGGGAAGAGGGGAGAGGCTTGCTCAGTGCCAATTAGAAGCTTGTATGCCTTCTTACTACTGTAATTCGAGTTTCCCCAAAAATAGATCCATCTATCATTGGCACTTTCATCCCAATTTATGTTATAAACAAGGTCCAGCAGTTCTTCTAGTTGTATAGCAGCTTGGGTTGATAGAGGTAGTCTGAAGATTACCTCAACATCATGATCCAGGAAAAATCTGATGGAGAATTTGGGTTTCCTATTAAAAGAGAAGAGCTGTGGGTACCTTTCTTTGAGAGGTTGTCCTGTCCAGGTCCCTGCCCAAAACAAATCACTGTTGCCTCTGATAGGATTGCAGGTTGAAAAAGTCTTGAAGTTTTTGAAGAGTTTCAATATCTCTTTCCACCAAAAGGAGCCAACAGGGCATCTAGCTTGTGGAGGAGTTTGAGTGTTGCTGTAGAATTTGGACCAAGTGAGGGTTACCCATGGAATGTTAGCATTGTTGTAGAATCTGTCTAGGTGTTTCATTAGAAGTGCATCATTTTGACTCTCAATATCAATGATTCCTAGGCCACCTTGGTTTTTGGGTTTGCAAGCTGTTTCCCAGGCAACTAAGCATGAGCCCTTTCTGTTGATGTCACCCTTGCTCCAGAGGCAATGTTTTCTGTAGATATCTATCTGTTTCACAACCTGTGGTGGAAGCTTGAGACTACACATGTAGAAGGTTGGCAAGGCAGTCAGCACTGAATTAACTATGATGAGTCTTTCATCATAAGACAGAAATTTACTGATGCCAGAAAGTCTTCTCTCTATTCTGGTAAGTAGAGGTGAGAATTCTTGGAGTGATGGTTTAGTAGTACCCAAAGGCAGGCCCAAATAAGTGAATGGCATTGTGCCAAGCTAACAGTCAAAGGTGTTAGCTAGGTGCAGAGCTCTGTCCTCAGAGAGGTTAATAGGAACTAAAAAGGATTTGTTGAAATTGACATGCAACCCTGTTGAGTCAAAAAAGGATCTTAACAAGCCTTTCAAGTTAAACAAAATTCGAGTATCACCAGGCAGGATGAGTAGAGTGTCATCAGCATATTGCAGGATGGGGTAGTCTCCACCAAAGTTGTCAATGATTGGATGCCTCAGAACTCCCATGTGCCAGGCTCGGTTGATAATTGTTTGGAGGAGGTCTGCAGCTAGCACAAACAAAAGGGGAGAAAGGGGATCCCCCTGTCTAACACCTCTTTTACATTTGAAGGGTTTACCAGGTATGCCATTTAGGATAACAGAGGATGAACCTGAACTTAAGATATTTTCAATCCAATTGATCCATCTGTCAGAAAAGCCTTTATGTTTCATAACTTGAAGAATGACCTGATGTTCCAATTTGTCAAAAGCCTTTTCAAAGTCTAACTTCAGAATCACTATTTCTTTTTTTTTACTGGTGACATAGATGTAAGAATTGAAAAGCCCAAGCTAAGCAATCTTGTATAGTCCTTCCCTTTATAAACCCATACTGATTAGGGTGAACCAGGTCTAGAATCACCTTTTGTAGCCTTGTGGACAGAATCTTTGTGATGCATTTGAGACTATAATTAAGCAAGGAAATGGGTCTGTAGTCATCAACTTTATTAGGATTGTCCTTTTTTGGGATGAGAGCAATCACAGAGGAATTAATGCTTCTTATATCTATGTTGAGGTTACAGAAGTCTTGTAGGAGTCTACTAAAATTACCTTTTATAATGTTCCAACATTTCTTAAAGAACAGCCCATTGAAACCATCAGGGCCTGGGGCATGATTATTAGGCAAGGATTTGATGACCATATCAATTTCATCCTGGCTGAAGTCACTATCAAGGCCATCCAGATCATACACAGTTAAAATGGAGCTCAACTCATAAGCCATACTGGTGAATTCACTGTTACCCAGCCTCTCTTTGAAAGTAGTCAATAAAAGATTGGCTTTCTGATCATGATCAGTAACAGGAGAGCCCTCATGATTAAGGAGTGATACTATAAAGTTCCTTTTGTGTGAGATGGTGGCTATAGTGTGAAAAAATTCTGTGTTCTCATCACCAAGCTTGATCCATCTCAAAGAATTTCTTTGTCTCCAATATATTCTTTTGGATTCAAGCTGGGCTGCCAAATGCTCTTTCACTAAATTTCTAAAATTTAATCCCATTCTGGATAAGCTTCTTTGATCTTCCAGACCATCCAAAAGGAGTAGAACCCACTTACAGTTATATATCAACTTGCTTAGGTTTGACAGATTTTTGCTCCAACTTTTAAGTCCAGCTCTGACCTGTTTCAGCTTTGATGATAGGTTTTTAGTAGCATTCGCAAACACTGGAGAATTATTCCAATGTAGACCAACTGTATCCATGAAACCCTGATGGTCCACCCAAAAGTTATCAAACCTGAACATGTTTGACTTTGGAATCTTGCTCCCAATGTGTAGCACAAAGGGTATGTGAATAGATAAAGGCTTGGACAGAGGTTGTACAAATGTAGCAGGGAAGGAGAGAGTCCAACTGCTTGAAGTGAAGACCCAGTCCAACTTGACAAGGAGGGGATCTGCCTGCATATTACTCCAGGTGTAGTTTCATCCACTGAATGGTATTTCAACAAGGTCCAAATCTGAAATCATTTCATTAAATAAATTCATTTCTCCAATATCTCCACCTGGTTTATTCTTGTTTTTAGGATTTCTGATAAGGTTGAAATCACCACCCAGAGCCCATTCATAAAAAATCATTAGTATCAAGATTCATTAGCCATGTGATGAAACCTAGTTTCTGTGTTGGGTTGGAAGGGCCATATACATTGGTGATATGAATATACTTGTTGTCTAGCCTGCATAGAAGTTTCACAGTGTTAGCATAAGAGTTAGCCTGTACAATGCTTCCATCAAAAAGGTTGTTATTCCAAACAGTGAGTAAGCCCCCTGAAGCTCCAATGGAGGGAGAGAAAACAAAATTATCCATGTTTCTAGGGCAGAATTTCTTAAGTAGAAATGATCAAAGTGCTCTCTTTTGGTTTCCTGTAAGCATAGGACTTGGCATGCACTCTCATTGATTTTGTCCCTGATGGCTTCTCACTTCTCCTGGGAATTAATCCCTCTGATGTTCTAGAACAAAGTTTTAGTATACCTGTTGTTATCCATAAAAACCAAAGAGAACAAGAGTAGAGCTTCTTTTGATTCTCCAGGAATCAAACAGATTAGAGTGTCTGTGATCAAGAAGGCACAAGTAGCTTACATGGACAAGCATGCATGTCACAGAACAGTAGAGCAGTTGCCTCGTAGAACAAAAGAACTGAATAACAAAGGAAGAGACAAAGAGGTGCACAAACATATAATGATAAAGCAGGTAACTTAACAATAAGTCACATATCAATAACTTAAGCACCATGTTTGATGTAAAGCTCCCCAAGGTGTCAACACACCAGTTACAACATATAAGATTCTTATTTGACCAGTACGCAGACTGGGATTGAGAGCTAAAGGACAAACAAGTAAAAGATAAAAGGTTCACCATGCATAGAGCAAGTACACTAGTGGGGGCCCTTCTTCTTCTATTCATCGATGTTGTCCTGCCTGAGGAGAGCAGCCGAGACACTCTCAGGCTGGATCTTCAGAAAGCCTTGTCCAATGCCATGAAGGATTTTCTGGGAAAGGCGAGGGGCAGCTACATTGCCCGGTGGTGGGATCACAGCCAGGGGCATGGGTTCATCATCCACTTCAACTGACTTCTTGGCATCTTTAACAGTTTTGGCATCCTTGTACCCTTCATCTTTCTTGGACAGCCTCTTGCTATGCCTCAGGAAGCTATCATCAAGTTGTTTCCTGACCTCGAGAATGGGTTCACCGTCAGAGTAAATAGACTTGACGCGTGACCCTTCGCCTTCAAAATGGGAAACCACACGGTAACGCCATTTTTCACGATGCTTTGAAAGGCAACGGGACGATACGTGTCCATAATTAGAGCAGGTCTTGCATCTTACCAGCTGGGTCTATGTCTTCCATTGGTGGCCTAGGCCCAAACAATTGCTGCACAAGATCAGGGAGGAGGAGTCACCAGCTGGGCCACGTTGGGCTGCCAGAGATGGCGCCTTGGCCTTTGGTTTGCGATGTTCAAAAATGCCGCGCGCAAAATCAGGCTTAGATGCCTCAGGATTAATGACCTTTTCCTTTTGAATCCACTGAAGAACACGCTTCGGTGAATTACGAAAAGAATTTAAAATTTTGGCCGGAGCAGGAGGTCGCTTAGGATTAGATTTGATAGATTTCAACTCAAAGCCTGAAGAGGAATCCAAATAGTTGGAAAATGATTCATAGGATAATTCAAACGCACAAAAACCGACTTTTTAGGTGTCGGTTTGGAACGAACAACATCAGGAAAAGATTTCTTGGCTTTAGATCCTACAAGGGTCCATTCAGCCTCTTTTTCAGAATGTCAAAGATCATAGTCTTTTTGCCAATTCGATCCACCTCCTCCCTAGATATGAAAGAAAATGGCAAAAGTTTTGCAACAAAAACTTCTTAACTTGTAAATCATGAAACCAAAGTTCTTGCAAGAAACAGAGAAGCTGAACATCCAACCAGAGAGATGTATGACATTGAAGTTTTTGGCGATGCCACCAAGGCATGCTTGGAGAACGAGGCTCACAGAATCCTCATTGAGATGAACTACCAAATGACCAAAACTTGCCACAAGATGGAAGTTCGAGGGTGAGAGGGGGTGGGTGGACTCACCGAGCACCCGAACCGTTACGAAACCAGAGCAGCGAACTTGATCCCCGGATCAAAACAGAGATCCGAGAGCCCAGCCATGGACACCGAGGAAGATCAGCGACGGACGTCATCGGAGAAGGAGGGGGGGGGGGGGGGGGGGGGGGGGTGGGGAGGTGCGCCGGCGTCGACATTCTTCCTCTTCCTCACTTATCTTTTTGGCTTATAATAAATCCTGTTACGGGATAACTAGATCATCTGAAATAGTAAGAGGGAGTAAATTGAACTAAATGTTAGTTTATGGGTTATATGAACATAAGCCAAACTTGTGGGAGTAATTTGGACTTTTTCCAAAAAGGAAAAGATGATGTGTGGAGTGGAATGGACCACTTGCGCGCGGGCGAGTGGACTTGGACTCAGGACTCTGGAGGAACGCAGGATCACGCTGATCGTGCTGTTACGTACAGGACACAGCTAGCCTAGCTAGTTTTCCCTAAAAAAAACTAGCCTAGCTAGTTAGTTACTTCCTCCGTCCTAGGATATAAGGCGTAACTATTTTTTTTCTTAGTCCCATGATACAAGGCACCTGCACTCTAGCTCCCGCATGCAACAACTAATGTAGGACCAAATCTGACTCCTGGGCTCCCTCGGGAATGCATTTGTGTAGCATGCATGTATGAATGCTGGAAGCTAATTGGCTAGACCATTTCTACATGCACGCATGCGTCGTCACAGTAAATTGGATGGAGAACCAAAACGCCTTTAATGTGTAGGAGTTAATTTACTTATTGGTCTTGGTGCCGAAGGGAGTTGAGCCTTCTATCATGAGACGGAGGGAGTATTTAAAAACAAAGTTAGTTAGTTTATTAGCTAGCGCTTCATCACAATCATGAGGCCACCAGAACATGCACGTCATCACGTGGCATAGCCAGAGGCGTTCGGTCCCATATTATTTTTGTGTTGATTTTTTGTGAGACTCAGTTAGAGACACAAACACGAGCGCACACTCGTTGAACAAGCGTACGTGTGATATATTTATATATATCTGCATGGGTGATGGTATTATATTCTTTATTCTCACAATAATAAACCAATAAAATCAGTATAGTTAACCTTCTGTGTTGATGTGATATAATGGTTGCTGGCTGGACAACGAAATGCGATACAAGGCAGCTTAGCATTCGCTTAATCCGCTGTCTAATAAGTCACAAACACAGCAAAGGATAGCAGTTCAGTTCGGTACTACTACTACTGAAGCGACACACGCTCACTAGAGGAGTACCTGACAGTGACAGGCCATTGGTATGTCCATGTGGAGAGAGCCGATCGAGTGTAGTGGAGCGCGCGCGTCGTGCAGGGTGCACTTGCAAGATTAGGTTTGGAAACAGTGCAGATCAATCATCTGATGCCGATGGCACGAGGCATTATATCGATAGATCGATCGATCCGCAATGCAACATAACACGGTGGTGGTGAAAGCTAGATGATGCCGCGCCGCGCGTCTAGTGCTAATTGTGCGTGGTGACTGGTGACACATACCGATCAGTTAGCACCGGAGGAACCGTGTGCCGAGTCCACGTGCACCGGGACAACGTATCAGCATTGTCCACGCCAAAGCAGTTTGGGGTTGGCCATAATCATCGCCTTGGACAACTGACTCCATAGAATAAGTTTGATATGGTTTCCGGCCGGTAGAAGAAAAACAGTGAAGTGAAGTGTAGCAGCTAGTGAGCATCATCTGTCTTGAGATAATGTTTAACCTGGATGGATAGCGGAGAAGTGAGGTACACTACCTAGAAAACCTTTTTTTAGGGACGGTCGATAACACCAGCCGCCTCTATAGGGATGGTTTTGCCAGCCGCCCCTATGAAAGGGTGGCTACAAATCGATTTGTAGGGGCGACTGGATATTGAGCTGCCCTTATAAATTAATTTTCAGAAAAAAGAAAAAAGCGGCAAAAAAAATAGCAATTTTTTTTTAATCCGAGAAGGTCCCACCCTCACTCTACCACTGCAGCATTTTTTTTACGATTTTTGCACACTTTTGCGTTGGCTGGGCTTTGAACCCATGACCTCTCGCTCGCGCGTATACTCTTCTACCATTGCACCTCACGATCACTTGTGTCCACATTTCATTTTGGTTTCCCACATATTATACAAAATTGAGCATAAATTGATTATTTGAGGCCCTAAACAAATTCAAATGAAAAAGTTGTCAACTACAAAGTTTTATAACTTTTCGAGATCTACAACTTTTATTTTGGTAGTTTCTCCATCCGAGGTCACTTATAAAATTTGAATTTTAAATTTAAGAAATTCGAACGTAGCTTTCCATGACAAGATGATTTAAAATGAGAAAGTTATCAACTATAAAGTTTCATAACTTTTCAAGATCTACAACTTTCATTTTTACTGTTTGTCCATCCGATGTCGTTTAAAAAATTCAAATTTCAAATTTTTAGAAATTCAAACGTAGTTTTCCTTGACAAGATGATTTCAAATAAAAAAGTTGTCAACTACAAAGTTTCATAACTTTTCGAGATCTACAACTTTCATTTTGGTTGTTTCTCCATCCGAGGTCGTTTACAAAATTTAAATTTTAGTGCTTAATTTTTAATACTCGACGTCTATTTGTAGAGGCACTTCAATATTGAGCCGCCCCTACAAATCTAATTTGTAGGGGCGGCTGGATATAGAGCCGCTCCTATAAATCGGGCCATTTATAGGGGCGGCTGATAACACCAGCCGTCCCTACAAATCCATTTGTAAGGGCGGCTCATTTGACAACCATTTATAGGGGCGGCTACAAAGAAAGGAATGCGTTGCTACAAATCATTTTTGTAGTAGTGGTAGCTAGTGATCATCTTTACTCTCACCACTAATCAAGCCACACCAGCATACAATGGTACTCCTTCCATCCAAAAATATAAGGTAGGTATGGGTTTTTAAATTCAAACTTTTGACTAATAATTGATCTAATCAAACAAAAAGTTTATGCTACAAAAGTACTTACATTGGATTCGTATTTAGAAATATATTTTAATGGTCAAGCTTTTATTGTCATAATTACTGGTTAAAATGTGATCTTAAAGATCGCACCAAATCAAACCATGTGTCGGGGTTACGATACCCCGGGTATCTCAAGACATCGATTAGTCAGCCGCTCGGGCGGCTCACGGTACATGAGCTGGTATAAGCCCGAACGACCGAGGCCCAACTAAGCTAAGTAGACCTGGGCCAAGGGGTTGGCCACGACCTCTTCCCTCTGCCTTCACCTTACGCCGTGCAGCACCACATGACCTTTCCCCCGTCCCGATCCATGGGAGGAATGGGGAGAGATCGGACTCTGCCAGACGCGCTACGGGTGTATGACCCTACCCACTACGGGATGGGGTTCACGACAGTGGCCTTGACTTTAAGGCCATCCAAGCCAACGAAGGTCACGACCCCGGAGCTCGAGATCGTGGCCACCAGCTCCACAAGCACCAAGACGGTCAACGACCATGGGGCGGCTACCAACTCCCGTACGATGCCCCCGGGAGATCAGGAGGCGATGACGAAGGCCACGGTGAAACCACATCGCACAGGATGGTTGGCGAATCACCATTGTGCCTACAGTGCCACCACAACCGGCACAGTAGCACCACGCCACACCATGCCGCGACGTGGGCACAAGACCATGACGACAACCACGCCCGGACGTGCGCTACACCAAGTCAAGACGGCGTTTCTTGCAAGCAAAGTTAGCTAGGTTCCCTCCCTCAGGCTCACGACCCCTCGGCCAGGAGAACCTCCTTCTTTGTATGTGACCTGGCCCCGGATTCTATATAAGGGCAGCCAGGGCACCCTTCCAAGGCATCGGACTCTCGAAACTCTCATTCGGGCAGTCCATGCTCTAGCTTTAGCTCCACTCTCCTACGTCTTCCACCGTTCTTGCACCCTTATTGTAAGAACTTCAGAGCATTCAAGCGAAGAAGACGCACTCGATCATCTCTGAGACTGGATATAGGGCTCCGAGCTGAACCAGTATAAATCCTCGTGTCTTTTGGATGCTACCATCGTTTTTCTGGAGCAGCGCGACAATCGTATAAATTTACTAGTCGGTCTATAAAACACCGACACCATGACTTATATTCTGGGACATGGATTAATTAATAGATCAACAATTAAATCATTGACGTAGGTAGTTTACAGGGACTACTCAAGTTGATTTAGATGTAAAATTTTCTCTAAAAATCAAGATTTTTCTTAGATATCTCCAATGGGGGTAAATTTAACAAAGGACAACCTAATAAACAGTCAAAAGTGTTGTTTTTTAATTGCTGTAACGAAACCATTAAACATCTTTTCTTTGATTGTCATCGTGCCAAGACAATCTGGAGGACTGTTCATATAGCTACTGAGTTAACCCCTCCTAGCTTAGGGAGTTGGCTATCAAATTTTGATTTAAAAGAGAAGAACTATATTATGGTTCAGGTAGCTGCATTATGTTGGACAATTTGGAGATGTCGAAATGATCTAATCTTTAAAAATTGCAAATATATTATGGTTCAGGTAGTTGCATTATTGTTGTAGCATGATGATGAAACAATTGAGTCTTTTCGGTTAGTGAGCAAAAAATTAGAGACCACTGCGTTGAAGCTATTCACCTCTCATGGATGGAAATTTAATAATACTCGATTATGTACAATTTTTGTTTTTCTTGTTTTCCTGATTCATCAACAAATACCTCTGAAACTATGTAATTAATAATGTAAGCGTTGAATGCGGACACGTAGAGGCGTGAAGTTTCTTCCAATTTCTAAAAAGAAGGTCTACTCACTAGTTGCGCCACTAGGCGTTGGTATGATGATTGTACAAAGTAAATTCTTTAGATACACTGATTCTATTGCAGCCACTTTGGTAGCACAAGTCTCTCTTGGATTGCCGTGTCAACCAGCTTGTTTTCTACTCCCTTTGTCCCAAAATAGATGACTGTTTTAGGCCTGTACATGGAAATTTTTGAGAAGTGAAAAAGGTGCAGTGCATAAAAAAACTATAAGGTAAGAGATATAGAGAGATGTATTGGAAAAAGAGAAATGTATATTGGAAAAGAGGAAGGTGTATTGGAATACTATAAGGTCAAGTAATTTAAACATAATTTGAATCTTATAAAGTCATCTATTTTGGACGAACGGAGTAATGAATACACCAACTTGAGAGGGTGGTACACTTGCATGACGATTGGCATGGCCACCTTGCAACCTCACGAAGACTTAAAACTTCTCTATCTTTCTATAGTAGAAAATGGTAGAACTATTAGACCAAATAATTGATAAATCACCAATTAAATCATTGAAGCAAGTTGTTTACAGGGACCATTCACTAGTTGCGCCTCTGGCAACTAGTGAATTAAAACTTGCATGACGATTGGCACGTTGAGAGAGTGGCAAACTAAATTCCTTAATGAAAACTTGCATGACGATTGGCAAGTTGTTTACGAGGATTGTACAAACTAAATTCCTAAGACACATTGGTTCTATCCTAGCCGCTTTGATAGCATAACTCTCTCTTAGATAGTTGTTTTCTTCACCAACTTGAGAGAATGGTACACTTGCATGACTATTGACGCTTGCTTGACTATTGACTTGGTCACCTTGCAACATCACGAAGACTTGAAACTTCTCTCTCTCTCTCTCTCTCTCTCTCTCTCTCTCTCTCTCTCTCTCTCTCTCTCTCTCTCTTCTAAAGTAGAAAATGGTAAATTAAAACTATAGACCAAACTCAAAAAAGGTCTAATAATGCAATATTATGCATTATTTACTAACCAAACAAGACATCATCAGCTCCAGTGGAGCACTCAATGCTATTGCTAGGTAGGGCATCTGCCATACTTTCTTTTTGGTGCATCATTTTCTCAGCTTCTACATCCTGATTTTCTCTAATGTGCGTTTTCCCTTATGTCTCCACCATGAATCGAGCCTTACAGATCGAGCCCTATTGGTTTAGTTGTGCTACACTTTAATTTGTATCCATCCTCCACCACTGATCAGCTCTAGGACATTCAAAGTTTTTAGACACTTGGGGGTTGGAATGTACACTCTCCTCGGAGAACTGTTTGCCAGATGCATGGCTACCCAACATCTTTTGGTCTTATTTAGATGCACCTGTATTATCCATCTTATGAATCCATGTATGTTGAAGTTGCTTAGAGTAAAATTTAGTTTAACTTTTACCCTCATAAGCGCTAATTCCGGTATTCTTGGTGTGTTGTATCTTTCATGTTGCGTTCTCAGGGTCTGCCTGGCAGCTTGCGGTCTTACTTGTTCCTATACTCTGCTTCTACTTAATGAAATACGTGCCACACACGTTCTTGAAATTTTTTTTATCCTAATCTACCCTAACACACGTAGATCGATATAGATGAGTACATCCAAACAAATCCTTAGATACATATTCTTCAAATAGCCAGAACAGAATTTTCAAGCAGCCAATATATCTCAGAAAAAACTCTTTGGCACAAAAAGCTGTCCGGCGATACCTCCATACACCGACATGAGGCCACTGAATCAACGCCATCTACTTATTATAATTACAGCCGTGATAGTACTTATATATATACTCTTACATATAGTATATACTGTAATACGGATTATATATAGTACATATATATATGTATCATCAAATGATGTGAATCCGACAGCGAGGCTAACCAACTAACTACACAGCTGCTCATTAGTTCGGGAACCGGCAGTCACGGCGTATCTCGCCGGTGGCCGTCGTCTTGGCCCCGATCCTGCCGAGCTTGGTGATTGCCGCCACGAAGTCGGCGAAGAAGGCGCCCTGGTTGGACGCGTAGTTGTCAACGGCGCCGCGGGACCTCTGGTCGCTGTACAACACCTGGTCGGTGCCCAGGAGCCCCCTGCCTCCCTGTAGGTTCCGGTAGAAGGCGTTGTCGAAGCTCACCGGCGTGGGGTCGAAGAACGCGAAGCCGCCGCTGGGGTTGGAGCCGCAGGTGCCGCGCAGCTGCGACGCCAGGCCCTGGTCCATGCTCGGGTCGCTGCCGATCCTGTACTGGAAGAAGGGGCAGTCCGCCGCGCCGAGGGTGTGCGCACCTGGTGGATTGGCAAGGTCAGGCCGTCAGGGTGAGCCTGACAATTATTGCAAGGCCGGTGAGACGATGGATGAGCAGCAGGCGGTGCCGTTTACCTAAGAGGGCGATCGTTTCAGCCTGGGAGAAGCCGAGGCCGGAGAAGAAGGCGTTGAGCTGGTCCAGGGTGAAGTTGACACCCGGCAGCCGGACGCTGTCCCTGGTCGACACCCTGCCGTCGAACCGGCCGAGCTCCACCTGGTAGTACGGCCCGCCACTCTGCAACCGATGCATGCAGAAAAGTTCGAGTTAGTTGCATGCACAGCATGTATGTAACTGATGACAAGATTTTATTCTTTTTGAACGACCAAGTAGCAACGAACGACTGACAGCATGGAGGCTGACCAATAGCACATACCAGGTAGACGGCTTCTCTGGCGGCGAGGGCCATGATGTCCGCGCACGACACCTTGTATTGGCACTGCTGGTTGCTGTCCACGGCGGCCTTGGCGCTCAGAATGGCCTGGAACCCATCCGGCTTGAGCGACTGGTTGGCGGTGTTCCGCCACTCGTCGTCGCCGTTCGAGTTCACGATCATGATCGACGCGTCGCAGCCCTGCATCCGCAGTTCCCATGCATCAGAGACGGCGATCGAGCTCGATCGATCGGCTGCATGCACTGCTAGCGGGGAGCCAGCAGCTGGCCGGGATAAGTAGCATGTGCGTTACCATGACGGCGCAGTCGTGGAAGAAGAGCCTGAGCGCGGCGGGCGCGGCGATCTGGGACTGCGCCATGGACTGCCTGACGGAGCCCCGGACGATGATCTCGAGGTTGGGGCAGGTGCTGGCGTAGTAGTCCGTCCTCAGCTGCGCGACGGCGGACGGCGGCGTGAGCGCTGCGGACACGACGACGGCGACAAACAAGACCAGCCTAAGCCTCGCCATCGATGAATGAATAATACACACGACTCTCTCTCTCTCTCTCCTCCGGCAGCTTGGCTTTCAAATTCAAGCTGTTGTTTGTTGCGTGCGTCTTTCCAAAAGCGTGGCAGCTGGCCGTAGGTAGTTATTTCGTTCGATCGAGGCTGGTCGAAATCAAGCGATATAGTGGCGCGTTGGAACGGAGGTTGCATGGGATTTATAGACGGCCGCCGGCCGGGCGCACTGGCCCGTGGCTTCCTCGTCCTTTCCAACTGCCAATTCGATCAGCATGATTGAGGTAGACCAAATGTTGTTATTCCCACTTTTTTTTTTTATTTTTTTATTGACAAGACCCACTATAGTCATAGACGCTCATAGTGGCAGGGGGGTCTTCCAGCACTTCTATGTCAACATCAGGTTCCTCCTCATTCTGCACACCATCCTCATCAGCTTGCATCTGAACATCCTCAGCTTCCATCTGGGCATCCTCATCATCCTCATTGTCCAGGTAGTCTAGAGCTATCTTTTGCAAAGCTTGATCTCCATACTGAGGATAAAGAGAAAAGGTCAAGTGTATGAGGAGGTGAGAGTCATTGAAATAATCAAGGATTAAGGTACTGTGATATCAATGTCCAAAAGAGATATGAATCTAAAAGGAGCAAGGAAAGGAATGACTGGTATAAAATTCAATACCTGCTCCTTCAGAAAAGAGAGAATCACTGTGATCATTGGTTCCTTTGGTGCAGATGGGCCTATGATGACAAACTTCACTGTAGGTTTGGGAATAGCAGCACTGAACACATGAAGCCTCTCTGTCACTACTGGCACATACAACCTTTTAGTAGCACCTGTTACTGCCTGAACTGACATATGGACATTTTGAGTCTCATCCAAAACTAGATCTTCAGGGGCAGCATGAACCATCCAATGATTGGGGCCATCCCCATCATTTCTCTGAAGTACTGGGCTCTGAGTAACAGTCCTTTTAGTATCTACCAGATCAGCATCCAAGATGGGATCTTCAGGGGCAAGCTGCTGCTGCCAATGGCTGTGGCCTCCACCTTCAATGTCCATGTTGTTCCCATTGTTAGAGCCTGCTGGTGTGGTGTCTGAACCTGCAGGTGGAATAGGCCCTATCCAGCGAGGAGCCTAGGGTGGACATGGGTGCAACGGTCCAACCATCACAAAGGCTTCTACATCCATCAGCTCTGCAACACTCTACTTCTTCAAAACAAAGCATGGAACAGTCCAAGATCTACCTTTCTATGGCAAACCTGCGTTAACCTTAACCGAATATGGGATTTTGGCATCATCATTCAGATAAACTTTAACTACAACTCCAGCTAAACTTTCCATCTCATGCCAGTCCACCATGATTCCGAACCCAGAAACTGCCTTAGCAACCATAGCAGAGTTTTTTAGATCTTATGGAAAAGCAACTAACAGGACCCAGGCTTCACGATCTAAATCAAACGAGCACGCATTGTCTGCTTCACCATGCTTAACAACTGAAAGTGCATAGTTTCCAAAGCGAAAAACTAGACCTAAGAACATCTCTCTATCCAATGCACTCTGGAACCTGACATAAGCATCATCAAGGGCGCAAGGTTGAATTTCGACAGTTCAAACTTGCTGCACCTCGTGGAAGAAGGTGCGCAGTCCCTCGGCCAGGTCCTTGAAGTCAGCTTTATTCATCGGCGGGTCGAGCTTCACTATCGCCA